>NC_083235.1:27775661-28081554 GCF_032191835.1 Heteronotia binoei
CTGAAGCTTACTTCAGTGTCTTTTTCTCTGTTATATCCTCAGATTTCTCACCCCAACCCTGTGAGGTAGGCTAGGCTGAAAGTGTGTGACTGGCCCAAAGTCACCCAGCGAGCTTCCATGGCAGAGTGGGGATTCGAACCTGGATCTCCCAGATCCTAGTCTGAGACTTTAACTACAACAGCACACTGGCTCTCCTTCCTGCCTGATTGTGTGTCTTTCCCTGGTCTGCTCAGAAGCACTCTCCTTGCCCATGCTCACAGCTGCCTGCAGGCAGCTTGAACCGCAGGTAGAGCACTAGCAAGTGAGCGGGCACAGGGTGCTGGCAGCATTGGACCATGCCAGCAACCTTGGGCCATGGCGGCTGCCCCACTTCAGGGTATGCTGATGGCAGCCCTGTGCTGAAATGGCCAGAAGTTGATAGAAACAGCAGTTATACAACATTTCTATAATATTTTTGTTGCATTTGTAGCAACTGTGAGGCATGATTGGGCCATGAGTATACCCATCTGCTGATTGCATCCATGTTACATCACAGTAATTATGTTGGAGCAGCTTTGAAAGACTTCTGCCGGTGCTGGACACAATGGCAAGGTTGCTTGCTAGAGTGAGTCATATTGATACTTGCCCATTCTGAAACATTCACTGCCTGTCTTGCTTCCTTCCAAGCAGAATTCAACGTGCTGGCAGTTATTATCTATAAAATCCTAGATGGCCAGGAAGTAGGGCATTTAAAAGGTCAGCTTATCCTGCATGAAACTGCCCATCGGTTAAGATCAGCCCTTCCTTTATGTGGATGGGCTCCTAAGAAAGGCCTTTTTTGTTTTGGCTCCTCAGCTAGAATCTTCCTGTGGAGATTCATCTGGTGCCTAGATCTTTTTATAAAGTAATTTTATTTCTCCAGCTTTCTTGTTACTTTCAGATGTTATTCTGATTACGCTTTGTTGTTCTGCCCTCCTTCATTCTCATCTGGGGCGGTGATGCTCTGTGTTCTTGGTGCTTGGGGGGCAACAGTGGGAGGGCTTCTGGAGTCTGGCCCCACTGGTGGACCTCTTGATGCACCTCATTGTTCTGTTCTCCATTATAATCTTCACAACAAACCTGGGAGGTAGATTAGACTGAGAGAGTATGACTGGCCCAAGGTCACCCAAGGAGGTTTCTATGGCAGTGTGAGGATTTGAACCTGGGTCTCCCAGACCCTGCTCTGACACTTTAATCACTACCCCATACAGGCTATCTTGATCTTTAGACAGATTATGGTTTTTTTATGCTACCTGATTTTGATTGCTCTTTTGTTTTTATGGCTCAGTGAATGTTTGAGTGGTTATAAATACCTTGAATGAACAAATAATCCTGAGATAACAATAGATTCAGGTGGGGTAGCTGTGTTGATCTGAAGACACAGAAAGTTTGAGTCCAGTGGCACCTTTAAGACCAACAGAGTTTAATTCTGGGTATAAATTTAAGTGTGCATGCACACTTTGTCAGATACATTGAAACAGACTTCACCAACCCTTACATATAGATGGGGTGGAGTGTTGCCAGTAATTGGAGTCAAGATTCATCTTTACTCCAGTTAGTTCTTCCTGGCAACAAACCCCCTGGCCCATTCTCTCTCTACCTATGTGTAAAGGTTGGCAAAGTCTGTTTCAGGATATCTGAAGAAGTGGGCATACACACGAAAGCTTATACCCAGAATTAAGCACTGTTGGTCTTAAAAGTGGCACTAGCTCCAACTTTGTCCTGGGAGATGAGTTATGCTGAAAGAGAGCAATGGACCGAAGGCCTCTCAATGAGCTTTGTAGTTGAGTTTTGAACTTGGAGCATCCAAACTTAGCTAATTGGAGTCACATCTCGTGGGAAGCTATAGGAGTTTGTGTCTTGTTATTTTAATCCCAGTGTACCCTTCCCTTGCTAGTTTAAGAGAAGCAGTCTTTCTCTTTTAAAGCATACACATGGTCTCTGCCTCTTTCTTATTACTCTGTTAATCTTAATCTCTGTTAAATAATATTTTTATCTAAGAATATGTAACAGGTTGTTTGCCCAGATCATCTCCCTAAGCGCTGGGATATGCAGAGAAAAATACCCATGTGTGTATGCATGATTGCTTAGAGCAGCATTGAGAATAGCGTAGGCAAAGTTCTTTTTGAAACGTGTTGTTTTGCAACAGTCTTTTGTAATTGATCTGGTATTATACAAGTCAAAAATAAATTGGGCCCACTTACTGCTAAATTAATCCAATGATTGTGCTAGCAGTGTACATTGGTGACACTAACCATTACTAAGAGAGCATAGGCAAGGATTTATATAGTCCATGGTTTATATATATTTATTTATATGTTCCATGGTTATACATTTCCACTGCACAAGCATAAAAGTTACTATTGGTGCAGAATACAGCATCTTAGGCAACTACTGTCATTAAAACACCCACACCTCCAATCAAATGTCTAGTTGTGAAGATTGTTTTGGGGTCTCTTTAGTTTACATTCAGTTTCCAGTGTGCACACTGAATTGTGCTGTAGATCACGTTGCGCTTTACATGTGCTGCACACATGAGTGTTCTAAATAAAGCCTTGTTGTTTGCTTAATGCGATGTCTGTGCAATGTGTGAAAAAGTGATCTGTGCACACCAGGATCACTTAATATGTGTTTGGCACTCTGTTGTGTGAACTGTGTATTTGTTAGTAGGGAAAGGGTAGGTAGTTGAGTATGTGTAGGGTAATGTGGAGTGTGTGTGTATTTCCATGTGCGGGACATGGTCTCTGCCAGCAGGAATGCTGTTACTGAGACAAATGGCTTATATGGCATCCCAGCTGCAAACATTTTACGGCTGGTTATAAATGACTTGTTTGAAGCTCCGGCAAGGCGAGGGGCAGGAATTTCCTCAATCTCAGCAATTTAGGCCTTTAAAGCCCTCCAACAGCCCTTGCTCCTCGGGTTCGGGTTAAGCAATGCTGGAGGAAGGAAAGCAACAGAGATCCGGGGTTGGCAGCAAGTGAAGATAGACCGCTGGCTGAGAAGGGATTGCTCCATGGGTCTGCATGGAAATACAAAAGGAGGGGGGGTCTTGTCTTCTTCAGCTGGGGGTTAGAAGTGCTTCTGCGCGATGACATCTGTAAAAGGTTGTGGAGGATTCTGTAATTCTCTCCCCCCCCCCCCCTTTAATTTTGTTTGCTTCCTTGCTGGCAGCTTAGAGGCTGCCGGTGGACATATTGCGAGAGATGCATCAACAGATAAGAACGCAGAACCGCTCAAGAGTGACACCGGGGCTTGCAAGCCTGGCATGCTGTTTTGGAGCCAGTTTGTGCAAGAGGCCTCTGCTTTGGCATGGGCCGCGCTTACTTTGGCTTGGGCAGGAGGAATAAGGACTTCACCTACACCCAGCAAAAGCTGCTCTTAAGCACTGTGTCCACCCAGGCAATCCGTTGAAGGGTGTGTAGATGGCTTTGTATGAAAGTCCCCTTTCTTTCCTTTTTTTAAATAATAAAACAAAAATCCCACCCAGCATTATTGAGAGAAAGAAAGCCTCTCTTCCCAGGGGGCCAGTGGGCTGTGGGAAAGATTTGGACTCTGTGTGTGTATTACTTGTAACCAGTGTAGGCAGTTTTTCCTTGCTGTCCCCCAAAGCTCATTTTCTTTGTATTGTTGGCTTTCAGGTGGCAGCTCCAGTGCTTATTTCTTTTTTAAATCTTTGGTCATGCACATGGCCAAAAAGGAATACACTGGAGCTGTTTCATTTCATGTTTTAATTTCTAGCTTGCACCGTTCCTGTGATAGAGGGCTATGCTGTAATCTAAACTCATAACAACCTATTCCTTGGTAATCTAAAACACATGATTTTTAAAAAACCCAGATTTAAAGATACAATTAAAATTCCAGAGCCTTAAAAGCTTAACTCTGGCCACTGTAAGCCACCCCTGGCCCAGCAGAACTTTTCTGGTTTCTTTTTCTTAAAAATGAAGCTTCTAGTAGTATTTAGAACAGCTAGGCCCAGGCGGAAAAGCTGCTTGGCTTTTTATACAAAAATTTGAGGCTTTTGAAGGATTGAGACAAAGTCAAGGGTTTGGGAACTCCAGGCCTTCTAATATCTCCAAAGGCTGTTGGTATGCACAACTGCATTGGATCTGGCACCCTAAGGATCCATCCTTCCTTCCTTCCTTCCTTCCTTCCTTCCTTCCTTCCTTCCTTCCTTCCTTCCTTCCTTCCTTCCTTCCTTCCTTCCTTCCTTCCTTCCTTCCTTCCTTCCTTCCTTCCTTCCTTCCTTCCTTCCTTCCTTCCTTCCTTCCTTCCTTCCTCCCTCCCTCCCTCCCTCCCTCCCTCCCTCCCTTCCTCCCTCCCTCCCTCCCTTCCTTCCTTCCACCTGAAACATGTAAAGTCAGTGTGTAAAAGGAAACCCAAGATTTTACGTTTATTTACTTCATTAATATCCCACATTTCTCCCCAGTGGCAACTCAAAGCTGCTTACAACCATCTCCTTTCCTTCATTTTATCCTCACCACAACCCCATGAGGTGGGTTAGGCTGAACATGGGTGACTTGCCCAAGGTCACCCAGCAGGTCTCCATGGCATGAGTAGGGATTCGAACCTGGGTCTCTCATCCTAGTGTGACACTGGAACCACTATATATATGCCAGTTACATGCTAGTTCCCAAACCCTTGACTTTGTCTCAATCCTTCAGTCTCAATTTAAGGCAAAGTGCCTTCAAAAGTGGAAAGGGGGTAGGGGCTTCTGCTGTCTGAAGAGAGACGCAGGATCAAGGATCCCCACGCTCCTCAGGATCTGGATTATCAAATTCTGTATCTCTTGTACACATCGCCCTTTGAGTATCTATTGGTGTCTATTGGGGTAGGTATTTGTGGGTTTCCTGCATTGTGCAGGGGGTTGGACTAGATGACCCTGGAGGTACCTTCCAACTCTATGATTCTATGGTACCTGAGCCCACTGTGGACATCAGCTGGTTTGTATACACACAAAGAGAGTTCTTCTGTCCCTTCTCTTCCCCTCCATGGTGGCTCCAGCCAGTTATTTGGGTGTGTACAGAAGCTATTTAGAGAGGATTAAGTTAGAGCTAAAATGCAGTCCTCTCCAGGAAATGACAGGCCTGATAACAGCTTGGCTTGACGAGAGCCTTGAAGGAACCTGATGTTTCACTTGCCAGCGGTTTCTGATGGTTAGATAAACAGGGACTCTTTGGCTTCCCTCCCCATCCAGCTGGGGTTGATGGCACAGAGGCAGGCCTTTTGATTGACAAGAGTAACGGACGAAGTATCCCGGAAAGAGACAAAGGAGCCATGGTGAATCTCTGGAATGGTCAGATATGTCTTGGGGTGGTGAATTATCCCGAGGACAGAATCAAAATTAGGAGGAGCTGTCTGCACGAGGGGGCAAAACCATGGGACGCAGAGGTGAACTGCAAACTGGGACGCCTGGTTTCCTTTTCCTCTGCAGGAACTGAAGGAGGACTCAGTGTCATAGTTCCTGAAAAGTGACAGGCCAGTTGCTGGGGTGGGGGGTGCCCGCACTCTTCCCCACTCAGTTATTTTATTGGCTTGGATTGATTGTGGGAGCTATGTGCTCCTCCCACCATTGTTGGTGCTGGAGCAACCTTCTGATCTTCTTCGTGGTCTCTGTGCAGTCCCACACATGGGTCTTGCCGCAGGCAATGAATCCATTCCTCGGAGTTCCAATAGCTCGCCTATAGCGCTTTTGGCGCGCTCCCCTCCCGCCCTGGGGAGCAGGCAGCGACCGCGCATGCCTGGAGCGGGGGGGGAGCGCCCATTCCACTCAGTTTCTTCCTTTCCGCCGCCCGGACAACACCTTCCTCGCTGCGCTCTTCCTTAGCTCGTCTCTCCTCAGCTCATTTCATCTCTACTTTGACTGGTATCGTTCTCTCTTTCTCCCGTTTCGTCCTAAAAAATATACAAAAAAAAAAAAGAACCCCGTTTCTGCGCTTTTAACTCTCTTTTTCCATACCCGTCCCTTCCCGCCCTTCCCTCTCCCCCCCCCCCCACCGTCCGGGGCGTATGGAAGGGAAGGTTACCTTCAAAAAGTGTAGGCACTGTGGGGCTAAAATTCCCACCACAGACGGCCACAGCCACTGCCTTTTCTGCCTCGGGGAGGGCCATCGAGTCGACGCTTGCCCGCATTGTGCAAACTTTGGCAAGCAGGCACGCAAAAACCGCGCCGCACGACTACAGGCCTTCCTCTTAGAACGGTCTCTGCGGGCTATGCCCACCTCCGACTCGCCGCCTCCCCCACCTCGAGCGGGAGATTCGGCTGCCCCGGCTGCGCCTCAGCCTCAAAAGACGCACAAGTCCGGGAAACGTCCTTCGAAGCACGCCGAAGCCGGCCACAAGTCTTCGAAGAAACTGCGTCATCCCGAATCGGAGTCGGCGCCGAAGAAGCCTCGGCACTCGGATTCGGCGCCTAAGAAACCTCACCATTCCGAGCCGGCGCGTCATTCCGAATCAACGGACTCGGCGCCCATAAAGCCCCGCAGCACCATGTCCTCGACCGCTCAGTCGAGTTCAGCCCAACCACTCTTGCCGTCCGAGTTGTCGACCCCGGTTGATGTCATCACGGACATGCCCAGGCTTACACCTCACACCTCCACGGCTGTGGAGGTGATTCCGATTCGATCTCGATCGCCTTCAGTACATAGCGTGGTACCTTCCGAGATCCTTGAACCCGACCGTTCCACCGACCCGACGCAGACTTACTTACGCCCGTCTTTGCGACCTGACGCCTTCCACGATGTTGCACTCTCTCCGCTGTACCGTGAATCGGCAACGCAAGTTTCCTCCCATCGGATCCGAATTCGATCACGCTCTCCGCGTAGCCGCCACGACTCCGGTTCCTCCGTTTACTTTGAACAACAGGATTACTACTCGAGAAGGCGATATGAATACTCTCCTCTATCCAGATCGCCCTCACCTCGACAGGGCAGATCCCGTCACCGTTCCGGCTCCCACTCTGATTGGGACATCCATCGTAGATACCACGAGTCAGACTCCTACTTCCACCGTGATCCCGAGACTCCACGGGTCCGTTATGGCGGTTCGCCTCGGTCCCGCTACGCGCGCACAACCCGACGCGAGGATTCGCCTCAGCTCCACTTCGACCGCCCTTCTCGGCTTCGTGACCCTCGAAGTCACTTCGAGTACTCACCCAGACTCCTCAATCGCCTGCTATCATCTGATCAAGAGGCTGGCCCCTCGCATCATCACCGTGACCACCCTCGGTACCGAGACGTGGCTAAACCGCGTACTGCCTCTGCCACCGTTTCCGTGGCCCCGGATTCTAGACTTCGGTCTTCTCCCAAGACCTCGGAGGCAGCCCCCGTCTCGGAACCGATCGTTCATCCACCCTCCCCCTCCACGGGGGCCTCTTCCTCGGGAAAGGAGTCCCCAGGCTCTTCGGATTCGGAGGACCACTCTCCCTCTCTCCCACCGGACTCGGCGCAACAGCTCAGGCTCTCTCCGTCCGATGCATCCAAGGCCTATCTCAATCTTATTACTTCCATGGCGGAGGCACTGAAGATACCTCTCCAGGCAGACTCCCCCAAAGTGTCGGACATGGTACATGACCTGGTTCAATCAGACTTCCCTTCAGGGTCCTTGCTTCCTATGCTACCGGTGCACCTGGAGGGTCTTCAGGAGACTTGGGACAAACCTGCATCAGTACCTCCCACTTCTAAAAGGCTGGACTCCCTCTATCGAGTCCATGCCCCTGACGCCAAATTCCTTGCATCACATCCGGCTCCGAACTCTATAATTGTTCATTCTGCCATGAAGGCCAAGCCCTCCAGGCATCCCGCACCGCCGGATCGTGAGGGAAGGAAATTAGACACCTTGGCAAGGAAAATCTTCACACTTGCTTCCACCAACTCGAAGCTTAACAATTACCTGGCTTATTTTGCTGCTTATACTTTTAATCTAGCGAACCAGTTCACACCACTGATACCATCGCTTCCCGATTCCTCTCAGGGAACAGCATCAGCCCTGGTTTCCGAACTCTCCAGGGTCTCCAAACAACAAATTAATTCGATTCGACATGCGGTCTCCTGTTCATCCCGTGTCTTTGCCTCTGCGGTTGCCCTGCGTCGTCATGCTTGGCTGAGATCCACTAATCTTCAACCCGACATCAAGCAGAAGATAGAGGATCTTCCGTTTGATGGCCTTGGCCTCTTTCATGCCTCCACCGATGAGGTCTTGTCCTCTGTTGACGACGGCCGTAAAAGGGCCAAGCGCCTAGGAGTCGCCCAACCTGCTTCGCAACCCTTCGGCCGCAAACAATCTTGGAAACCATCTTTCCAAAGACGCCAGCGTTCTCCTAAACAGTCTGAATACTGGAAAAGAAGACCTGCTCAACAGAAGCCTTCTTTTCAGCAAAGGCAACGCCCTCAGCAGTCCAAAAAATCATCCCCCCCTACCAAGCAGTCTCTTTGACTTCCCCATACAGTCACCTTACCCCACGCGTCTTTCCCCATTCTACGGGACTTGGACTTCAATCACGACCGACTCCTGGGTACTCACCATCGTACGTCTGGGGTACGCAATAGAGTTCGCTTCGCTGCCTCGCCACCACTATTTCGTTGCTACCCCTCCATCCCATCACCTCCATCACGAGATTCTGGACCTGCTCCAGAAAAAAGCCATAGAACCGGTTCCCCCCCAACACCGGGGAACGGGACTCTACTCAAGGTACTTCCTGGTCCCCAAGAGGGATGGAGGCAAGCGTCCCATTCTGGATCTTCGGAAGCTAAACAAATTTATCCTGTACAAAAAATTCAGAATGATCTCGTTGCAGTCCATCTTGCCCTTGATTCCGAAGGATTCATGGATGGCTTCCCTAGATCTTCAGGACGCTTATTTCCATGTGACTATTCGACCTCAGCATCGCAGATACCTCCGGTTTGCGATGGGCCAACATCATTATCAGTACATCTCCCTACCATTCGGCCTCTCCACCGCACCCAGGGTATTTACCAAGTGCATGGCGGTGCTGGCAGCTGCTCTTCGACTACGAAACATCACGGTCTTCCCGTACATCGACGATTGGCTCCTCATTGCACCGACCCCAGACCAGCTCGAGTCCAATCTCCACGAAGCCCTTCTCCTGCTGGAGTCTCTAGGCCTGCGGGTGAATGTTACAAAATCGCACTTCACCCCCACTCAACAGCTCTGCTTCATAGGGGCCCATCTTCGCACCTCTATCCACCGTGCCTTCCTCCCAGAGGACCGTGCTATGACTATCATCACCCTTGCCAGGATGGTCCAGCTGCATCCCATCCAACCGGCCCTAACTATTCAGCGTCTTTTAGGTCTGATGGCCGCTACTACAGCAGTCCTCCTCTTCGCCAGGCTACGAATGAGACCACTTCAGCTCTGGTTCGTACGTGCCTACCGGCCTCACGTGCAACCTCAGAGCACCCTGCTCACCGTCCCCAGGAGAGTCCTTCCTTCTCTCACTTGGTGGACCAGCCTCGACAACCTCCTCGAAGGCATGCCGTTCCTACCAACTACTCCAACGGCTATCGTGACAACAGACGCCTCCATGTGGGGATGGGGAGCCCACTTGGAAGGCAAGACTGTCAGAGGTCTCTGGACCCCTCAGGAGAGGACCCTGCACATAAACTGCTTAGAACTGATTGCAGTACACAGAGCTCTTCAATCCTTCCTTCCTCTCATTGCGGGTCGCCACATCCAGATTTCCACGGACAACATGGCGACAGTATTTTATATAAACAAGCAGGGAGGCACCAGATCCCCTCGACTATGTCGCATAGCCACTCTGCTCTGGGAATGGTGTATCAAACACAGCATCCACATGACCGCCATCCACCTCCCAGGTGTACAGAATGTATTGGCCGACTCCCTAAGCAGGATACGTATAGACGACCACGAATGGTCCATCAATCTGACCTACCTTCGTCGGATTTTCAGGTGCTTCGGGACCCCCAGGGTGGACGTCTTTGCCTCCAGGGACAATGCCAAATGTCACCGCTTCTACTGCAGGAAGGGCGACGATGCCTTCCTACATCTCTGGAGAGGTCCCCTCCACTACATTTTTCCGCCAACCCCCCTACTGACACGCGTGTTGACGAAGGTCGCACGGGATGGCACGGACTGCATCCTTATCGCACCGTGGTGGCCACGGCAACCATGGTTCACCAAACTTCTGCAAATGTCACAACACACTTACCGCCGCCTCCCGATCGTGGGAGACCTTCTCTCGCAGGCGAACGGCCAGGTACTTCATCACAACCCTCGGGTTCTGGCCCTCACCGCTTGGAGGATACACTCACCTGCCTCTCCACAGAAGTGACCAATATTCTTCTCAACGCAAGGAAGCCTTCCACTAGACTCTCGTACCAACGCAAATGGAAGCGCTTTTGTTCCTTCGTTGCACCCTATCATTGGACTCCTGAGGTAACACCTCTGAACCTGATTTTAGATTATCTCCTATCTCTGCAGAAATCAGGCTTGTGCTACTCTTCACTTAAAGTACACTTGTCTGCCATCTCGGCATTCCATGACACTATCGACGGCAGGACAGTGTTCTCTCACCCCTTATCTAAATCCTTCCTCAAAGGAATGCTGCACCTACATCCACCGGTTAAACCATTCGTCCCAACGTGGAGTTTATCCCTTGTTCTTTCCTGTCTAATGAAGGCGCCCTTTGAACCCATGGCGACAATACAGCTCAATCTTCTCTCTTGGAAGACAGCATTGCTAATAGCCCTCACCTCGGGTAAGCGGGCAAGTGACTTATGTGCCTTCAGACATGACCCTCCCTACACCATCTTTCATAGGGACAAGGTTGTCTTAAGACCGGATCCTACGTTCCTCCCCAAAGTTGTCTCCAAGTTTCATCTGTCTACCTCCACCGCGTTACCAACGTTTTTCCCTAACCCGTCGGACCAGGGACAGCGATCCCTGCATTCTCTGGATGTCAGAAGGGCGCTAGCCTTCTATCTGCATCGCACACAACCTTTCCGTAAGGACCCTAACCTGTTTGTGGCCTACGGTAAACCACGTAAAGGACACAAAATTTCTACCCAAAGACTATCCAAATGGGTAGTTAGTGCCATCAGGTTGTGTTACGAACTGGCTAAACAGCCTCTTCCCGAAGGCCTCAAGGCCCACTCTACTAGAGCGGTCTCCACGTCTTCGGCTTTTCTACAGGGCGTCTCCTTAGAGGACATCTGTGCAGCTGCATCGTGGTCCTCTCCTTCCACGTTCGTCTCCCATTACGCTTTGGACGTTCGTGCGAGACGAGACGCCTCTTTCGGCCAAGCAGTTCTCCGATCCATCTTCCACTGAAGTATGGTGAGTGTTTTCGCTTCTGCCTCTATGTCTTGGAACATGATCTGTTTTCTTATGTGACTAACTTTCTTCTTTTACCAGCACCCTCCTCCAGGTTACTCAGCTGGCTAGTCACCCATGTGTGGGACTGCACAGAGACCACGAAGAAGATAAACAGGTTGCTTACCTGTAACTGATGATCTTCGAGTGGTCATCTGTGCAGTCACACACGCCCACCCAGCCTTCCCCGCTGCTGGCTTCCTGTGATTGTTATTTAACTCTGTACTGTGTTAGGTCAGCGGCGGCTGGAAGAAACTGAGTGGAATGGGCGCTCCCCCCCCGCTCCAGGCATGCGCGGTCGCTGCCTGCTCCCCAGGGCGGGAGGGGAGCGCGCCAAAAGCGCTATAGGCGAGCTATTGGAACTCCGAGGAATGGATTCATTGCCTGCGGCAAGACCCATGTGTGTGACTGCACAGATGACCACTCGAAGATCATCAGTTACAGGTAAGCAACCTGTTTTTTTTTTGTGCGCTGCCCTGTTTGCCTTTGTCTCTTTCTCTCTCTCTCTCTCTCCTACATGGCCCCAAGAAAGCTTTCTGTTGGCTCAAGATATCTTTAAGATCTTTCTGTTTCTCTTTCTTTCTGGTTTTTTTTAAGTTTGTTTTGCCCAGGTCTGGGGTGACAGCAGGTCGGTCTCGGTCTTGGTAGAGGAACTAGCATTTTGTTTTCAGGAATTGCAAACAAGAATTGTGACCCTGAGTGGTGGTGGGGTTTTGGAGGGTTTTTTGGGGAGAGGGGGGGTAGAAATGTGACTTAGTGAAGCTGGACAATAAAGTTTGGAAATCAGCTAAAGCTGTGGAGGCAGAAAATGTGCCAGAAAATGCATTTACAGCCCCTCCCCAAGCATCCATTGTCCCGTTCAGTCTGGAAATGCCCTGGATAGCCTAGGCAAGCTTGTTCTCATCAGATCTTGGCAGCTAAGCATGGTCATTCCTGGTCAGTGTTTGGATGGGAGACCACCAAGTAGGCCTCAGATTCAGCAGGAGCTCACAGGAGCACAGCTTCTGAATCTTTTTGACTGGGGGTGGGGGTGGCCCAGGAGAGCCCCAGGCGAGCGAGACCTGCTTGGGTTGGCTGGATCTTTAGCCAACCCAAAGTAATCCTCACTCTCCCAGGGCTCTCCTTTCTTGTGTCAGGTTGCTTTTGGCTGGGGGGTGGCGGCATATGCTAATGAGTTATGCCAGTGAGCTCCGCCACCTATTTTTCTACAAAATGACCCTTCCACCAAGGAATAGCAGGGTCGTGATGCAGAGGCAGACAATGGCAAGCCACTCCTGAACATCTTTTGCCTTGAAAACTCATAACTGTAAGTCGACTGTGACTTGACTTCGCTTCCCACCACCACTACCAATCTTGGACGTGTGGCTACACTATAAAATACTAGCCTGGATGAGATCTGGTTCATGATTAGGTGTGATCACATCTGGAGGATTCTACCTGGCAGCCCAGGATTATTATTTGCTCATGATTTCCAGCAACAAGCAACCATCTGTAGAGCACCCAAGACTCCGAAAGTCAATTTTAGGTTTCTTCTACATACAGGTTTAATGGAATTGTACTTTCCAAAGGGTAGCCAGATCTGAGCAACACATTGGATGCCTACATCTAAAAGCAGGGACCCCAAAGACACCAAGACCATATCTAGTGTAATTCGGATGTTCCATTAATGCCACATACTCTTAAGTGAGAGGGTTTAAGATTTGGGAGCTTTGATGGACAGAAACTAGGGAAACAAGGAGCTCTATAGGAAGGGTGATATGAGCATTTAATCCTGGCATCTGAAAGTACCTTCCAAACCCTTTCTTTTCTTAGGTCCTTATCAGAGATATTGTTCCTTTTTATGTATTGGCTTCATTTATACCCAGAGCTTTTTTTGTAGCGGGAACTCCTTGTAGCAGGAGCTCCCTGATGTAGCCAATCCTCTTGGAACTTACAGTAGGCCCTGTACTAAGAGCCCTGTAAGCTCTTACAGGATTGGCTACATCAGGGTGTGTGGACTAATGTGCAAAGGAGTTCCCGCATAAAAAAAAAATAACAATAGCCGTTTATACCCCACTTTTCTCTTCTCTAGGGTGAGAGTGTGTGATTGCCCCATAGTCACCCAGCGAGCTCCCATGGCAGAGATGGGATTCAAACTTGGGTCTCCCGGATCCAAGTTCAGAACTCTGTCACACCATGTAGGCTGTCTGACTCTGTTTAACGTACAGGGTCCCGTGAGGCTTAGAAGGTTGCTCTGTTTTAAACGATAGCTCAGTTCTGACGGATGTCTTGTTGGAAGACCACTTCCACCGTTTGTGGTACATGACTGACACCAGGCAGTAAACCTCCTTTTCCTGTGTAAGATGTCACATCACTGTGATTTTTTTGTTTCATCCACCCTGAAAAAGGGCCTTCTAGATAGCCCAAGTTCAGCTTTCTGATAGTGAGAGAGCTGTTATCCAAAGCAAGGCCTACCTGGTGAATTCCCAGCCTCTGACATCCCCCCCGCCCTGGCTTGATGCACTAATAGTGCTAACTGTATTTTTCACAGACAGGCTTGCATCATTAGATGCAGAAATTACACTGTGAAAGATACATGTGCTCATGGCTGGTGTGGTGTAGTGGTCAGAGTGCTGGATCAGCATCTGGGAGACCTAGGTTTGAGTCCTTTCTGTGCCATGGAAGCTCTCTGGGTGACCTTGGGCCAGTCACATTATTCTCAGCCTAACCTACTTCACAGGGTTGTTGTGAGAAAATGAAGGAGAAAGGAACTATGCAAGTTGTTTGAAGTCCCCACTGAGAAGACAAGCAGGGTATAAATGAAGTGAATGAATAATCAGTAACGTGGATCACAGGAGCCCGGTGTATAAACTGATACCAGAAGCAAGAATAATAGGAATGCAAAAATAACATGAAGCAGCCGAACAGCCAAGAGAGCCTAGATGGCTGGGATGCCATCTGTGAATGATTCCTGATGAAAATGTTAACTGAAGCATCAGGCACAATACTAAACAATTGCTGGCCCCTTGATGTGGCTACATTTCTTCCAGTGGCTCATGCCATGTTAAACTGCTTGGGTCCAGTGTTCCCTTGATTTTTGTGGTCGCACCTCCCACTATGACCAGCTGTCATATCAGTAATGTGCAAGAAGCATGGCTCATGTGGTTCTTTTGCATGTTCGTGCTATGGCTGTTGGCATCTTCATGTTTCAGATTGTGTTTTCACCACTGCAACTGGGAGTCGGCCTAGGGAAGTGTATTGATAAAGTAGAATAAAACCCAGCCTTGGTTTTTTTGAGGTGTCCTAATCTCTTTTTAGCAGCCCCATGGTGCAGAGTGGTAAAGCTGCAGTACTGCAGCCCAAGCTCTCTGCTCATGACCTGAGTTTGATCCCGGCGGAAGCTGGGTTCAGGTAGCCGGCTCAAGGTTGACTCAGCCTTCCATCCTTCCCAGGTTGGTAAAATGAGTACTCAGCTTGCTGGAGGGAAAGTGTAGATGACTGGGGAAGGCAATGGCAAACCACCCCATGAAAAGTCTGCCATGAAAACGTGATGCAATGTCACCCCAGAGTCAGTAACGACTGGTGCTTGCACAGAGGACTACCTTTACCTTTAATCTCTTCTTGTGTTTTAGCTGCTATAGAGCCGTGTGGACTTCTGGACCTTTCTTCACACTAGTCTTGCTAAACCAGGGGTCTAGATCCCAGATTTGTATGGAGAAAACCTTTTCTCTCTATGACCCTGGTGCCTCTCCCTCTGCGTACAGTGGCCACCCACGAGCGGAAATAAGCATTCAATCCCCACCCCCCACTGGCATAAAAATGCAAAGTTAGACTGTGCAGCGTTGGTTGGGGTGGGGCAAAGGAAAATGCCTTTCGCCATGAGTCCCAGCAGGACTGACTCAGTGCGGTCCCTGCCTAGCCAGTGCTATTTTGGGTGAAAGCTTTTCGTTTCTCTCTTGGAATGAATGAACAAATTTGTGTAGAAAAAGCAGCTGTGGTTTCTTCTTTCCTTTTTTTAAAAAAAAGTGATGTAAAACTGCACAAACCCTCAGTGCAGATAAAGCATTTTGATCCAAGACGTGCCAGTTTTAAAAGGAGCTTTACTGTCTCTCTGCTATATGCACACAAATGCACACTGCGGAACTCAGGTCTCTGCTTTAGCTAATGTGTTCTGCTGCAAGCGGCCACCTTCTGTCATGGGTCACTGAAGATCCTAAAGGTTCCTAAATTCTCACATGGGGAGAATTAGAAGGATTTGAATCTTTCTCTTGAGACAGCTAAAAGAAACCTCCATATACAGAGGCAGTATACCTCTGATTACCAGAGGCGCAGGGCTTTTTTTGAGCAGGAACGCACAGGAACACAGTTCTGGCTGGCTTGGTGTCAGGGGGTGTGACCTAATATGCAATGAGTCCCTGTTGGGCTTTTTCTGCAAAAAGCCCTATATGTAACAATGGTGATGTCAGGGTGTGTGTAATATGTAAATGAGTTCCTGCTGGACTTTTTCTACCAAAAAAGCCCTGCAGAGGCATATGAACAAGAGGAGATGGCGGTTGCTGCTTTGCCCTTACAGAACGAAAGCAGACGAGATGGCCTAATCCATCAGGACTCTTGTGCTCTCAAATCCACAGTTGTCTAAAAACACATTTGATTAATTGTGGACACTCAGCCAGTGGTGCGGCACAATGACTGTTTGATTAATCTCTTGTGCATTCCGCTCTGTAGGGCTTTTTTTTGTAGCTGGAACTCCTTTGCATATTAGACCACACACCTCTGATGTAGCCAATCTTCCAAGAGTTTACAGGGCTCTTACTACAGGGCCTACTGTAAGCTCCAGGAGGATTGGCTATATCAGGGGTGTGTGACCTAATATGCAAAGCAGTTCCTGCTACAAAAACAGCCCTGCAGTCCACATGTCAAGTGAGACGCTTAATCCTGCATGTGGCACTGGTAGTGTACATGCTGTGGTCACGGGTAGGATTCTCGGGTGGTTCCCAAGCGCCTGTCATATTCCTGAGGATCAGCCCTAGATTCCATTGCTTCCAAAAATTATAAACTTGCTTAACTTTTTTGGGCCTTTATTATTGCTTAATGTTTTGGGGCCTGTGGCTATCCGCAGGGGCACATTAAAGGGCATGGAAGAGGGATAGCTGGGCTGAACAGCCTTTTAACGAAGTGGCTGTTAAGCAACCCCTCTTTCCCCTTGCTTGATTGCTTGCAGTTGGTCAACGGTGATCAGCTGATGTTTCCTCCTGAACATTAATGGTCACTGAGGGATGTTTTCTTCAGTGGCCCATGACAGAAGGTGGCCGCTTCCAGCAGAACACATTAGCTAAAGCAGAGACCTGAGTTCCGCAGTGTGCATTTGTGTGCATATAGCAGAGAGACAGTAAAGCTCCTTAACACATAAAACCAAATAATCTCCTCTGCCAGCATTCACACACAGCCAGATTATCCCTGTCGACAGGGCAGCGAGCTGGAGCTGCCGCCATGTTTTGGAATTTCAAAGTTCAAAGGAAGCAACAAGATGGCCTCGCTTTTCTTTCCTTTTTTTTTTTGCACAGGGAAATTCCAGGCTATGAAAGCATTGTGGCATTTACTTTATAGGGTACTCGGCATAACAGTTAATCCATCCCAGACTATCCCTCTGACTCAGGGCAGATGTTCCATCATGTTGCATTTTCATGCCCATTCCACATTCCATTACTAGAACATATGTGTATGTCATAATCAAATGTTATGAGCCCCTGCATTTTTCATTCTCTAGCTCCCTGTAAAACACACTTGGTAGCAGATCCACTTTCCAACAAATGTAGCAGGACAAACAAAAAATTTAGGGCGGAACATGGTGTAATTCTACAGTTTCCACATCACTGGCAGGGGATGGAGTGGTAAGGTTGTCAACTCCAGGTTGGGGAAACTTCTGGAGATTTGGAGACGGAACCTGGGGAGGTCAGGGACTTCAGTGGGGTACAATGACATAGAATTCCCCCTACCTGAAGCATCCATTTTCTCAGGGGGGAACTGATCTCTGTAGTCTGGAGATGAGCTATAATTCCATGGGATCTCCAGGCCCCACCTGGAGGCTGGCATCCCTATGTAATACAGTGAACATTGATATGTGTGCTTGAAAATATAATATGGGGATCAACCTTGAATCCCTCATTTGTGAAATGGGAATTTTCCCGCGCCATCCCCTTCAGAATTACTCTGTTCGAAACCTGTCAATTTCAACGAGCCAGAGTACCTCTACATAAAATTACCCTTGAAAAGATTACAGAGAAGAATGGAATTTTAAGAGCTGGTCTAGTTCTTAAACTGTCTAGGATTTTGGACTGTGCCACTCAAGTATATGTGTGCTCATCCTTTTGAATTATCACACGCTTTTTAAAAAACTATCCGTAGTTATTCAGAGCATCATAGAAAAGACTGCATTGATTTTCTCTCTCTTATATTTAGGATGCACAGGATAGTTTAATGCTTCTTGTCTGACGTGGAGAAACTTGTGAGGGAGGAAGACCACCCCACAAATTTTTCAAGTCTTACAGCATGCAAACACCTCCCACTGCCCTAGGTGGCAGGGCTCTTCACGCCCTTAGCTGGCTGTAGCAATATTTGACAGGGTAAATGACTTCACTGTTCTCCTTACGATTTCCTGCCTTTGTGTACTCCCCAGAGAGCCTGGGCTGGACACATCCATCCATTCCCCAGGGGCCGACAGCCATATTTTATGTCGCTCATCCCACCCCCCCTCCCAATCTTGGCAAAGGTGCAGTGGCCTCCTGCCCTCTGGGAACGTGTTAGGGTTTGTTCTCCCCATCCCAGCATCAGATTGCTGTCAGCGCAGGGGGATTTATGGCCAGTCTGGCGCTTCCCCTCTATCCGTGGAAGCAGCAGAGCCCTGTCCCGCTGCGGAATTTATTTCTTGCCCTCTGCTCCCACCTGTTGCCCGACACCCTCTTTATCTCCGTTAACGATGCCTTGAAAGCCCCGGCCGCTTGGCTTCCGGCAACCATTCAGGAAGCCCTGGGTGGCCCTGGCTTTGAGAGTTCCATCTCCCCCATCCATGGACCCTGGCTTTGACTTCACGCTGTGTGGCTCTAGGCAGGCAACCCAGGAGCTGTCAAAAGCAATCAGGTTGTCTGGGGGAAACAAGTCTGTTCTCTGGCTCAGAAAGATCAGCGATCAGCATCAGGCGGGGTGGGTAGGGCTTTGCTCGTTCCCAGCGCAGATAGGGCATTGCAAGCGAGGATAGGCTGCTCTCAGAAGTTTTGTTTCCCTGTTGAAAAACTGCATAGGGAAGCAGTCATGGATGCCTGCCTTTGCAGTCTGCCTATGGTGAAATGCTAGAAGGAGACACATGTTGCTGATCTATTCACCTGTCTGCTTATTTGCTAACTTCATTTTTACCACACCTTTCTCCCCACTGGGGACCCAAAGGAACTTACATTATTCTCCTCTCCTCCATTATATCTTCACAACAACCCTGTGAGGTAGGTTAGGCTGCAAGTATGTGACTAGCCCAAGGTCACCCGGTGAACTTCCCTAGCACTGGTGGGATTTGAACTCTGGTTTCTTATATCGTAGTCCAGCTCTCTCTCTCACAGACTCTGCACTGTATGGTACAGTTTGGCACATAGATCTGGGTACTCCCAGGAGGGAAAGAGTCATGCCATATTTCATATGCTAGATTATAACTTTTATTCTTCTGACACAGAGGTGGATGCTCGTGTGGCAAATGGGAATGTTATAAAGTGGTTCTCAGACTGGCCCTGTGCACATTCCAAAGGACATAGCATTGCCCTGTTGCACTAATTTGGAAAGTTTGGAGCATCCAACATGGAACTTCCAGTGGCTTGCCATTCAGGCAGTTTTTAGATCCACATTTGCACTGCTTTATCATTCAGGATGAGCATGAACCGGGTCACATACTAAAATTCATAGTGAATTTTCGTTGGTTTGTGGTTTACGAACTTTGACAAATTTTGGTGCAGTTTGTGGCGGTTCGTAAAGAGCAGAAAGCAGGGGTTTCAATGGCTCTGAGGCATTTAACCCCTGCTTTCTGCTCTTCACGAAAAACAGCCAGTCCATATCACTCAGCTGTCGCTGCTTTCTGCTTGCTGCTTTCTGCTTGCTGCGGCTTTTGGGGCAAAGCAGAAAGCGGGATGAAATGGCTGAGAGGCATTTCACGCCCTGCTTTCTGCTCATCGTGCCTTTCCCATGGGGAGCAGAAAGGAAAGGAAAGGTCCCTTGTGCAAGCACCAGTCATTTCTGACTCTGGGGTGACGTTGCTTTCACAACGTTTTCACGGCAGACTTTTTATGGGGTGGTTTGCCATTGCCTTCCCCAGTCAACTACAGCTTTAACACTCTGCGCCACAGGGCTCTTGGGAGAGCAGAAAGCAGGGATACAAACTGTACGTGGCTCACGAACCAGTTCGGTTTGTGGTTCAGCTGGGAACTACAAAAACGTGGTTCATGACCATCCCTATTTATCATAGCTGTAGGATTACCTACACCATGTGGGTTTAACAGCAGGCCAATTTTCTAACTGCTCTCATATCCATGACTTCAGAAAGCAACTAGGAAATTGCTATGTCGGTAGCAGTGTCACAGTTTTGGACTTGGATGCAGATGAATTATTGAGTTGCTTATGTCTGGGGCAAAGGATTCAGCAGGATACTGTGTGACTTAATTCTTTATACATGTTTATGTGTATATCAAGATGTCCAGGCGTGTCTAAATCCAGGAGTTCTTGGGGATCGCTAATGTATTGCACAGTTCATCCTGGGTGGTACCCTGAATTAGGACTCCACTTAAGAGTTTTGTACTGGGCAAAGTAGCAAATAAGGATTTCTCCTCAGTGTTCTTTGAGGTGTCTGGAATGAACATCTGAAGGGCCGCTGTTCTTTTGAACAAAGAGGGAGGAGTGCTGATGGCAATGGGTGGCAGGCATGCCTAACTAGGAACAGGTCTACTCACAGGTAAGCAGCACTGTCTGCTTTTCAAGCAGCAGACCAGGATCCTTACCTGTGAGCATTTCTTGCACTGTTTTGAATGTGTGTGGCTTGTGAATCCAAAGGGTACTATGAGAATAATCTGGAACAAAGAGGAAGGAATAGTTTATCTGTTATCCCAGAAGGTATGGGGAGACTGTGCTGGTGATCCGGTGCTATTCATCATTTGCAGGTCTGAATTCGAACATTGCAAGCGGATTGCTTCTAACACACTGCCTCTGCACTGTTATACCAGGGTTGCTAATTGCCTGGAGAAAAAGTGTTCTACCCCCTTTAGTAGAACTGCAGTACTGCAGTCCAAACTCTGCTCACAACCTGAGTTCAATCCCGGCGGAAGCTGAGTTCAGGCAGCTGACTCAAGGTTGACTCAGCCTTCCATCCTTCCAAGGTCGGTAAAATGAGTACCCAGCTTGCTGGGGGTAAAGTGTAGATGACTGGGGAAGGCAATGGCAAACCACCCTGTAAAAAAATTTGCTGTGAAAACATCATGATGTGATGTCACACCAAAGTTGGAAACAACTGATGCTTGCACAGGGGACTACCTTTACCTTTTTTACCTTTGATGGGGTGCTACTTATGAGGTGGCTCTGACCTGATAGGGCAGGCTAGCTGGCTCTCATAAGATCTCAGAAGCTATGCAGGTTTGACCCGGGTCAGTATTTGGAAGGGAAACCACCAAGTCCAGGGTCACTATGCAGAAGCAACAAATGGCAACCACCAGAAGAAGAAGACTGCAGATTTATACCCCGCCCTTCTCTCTGAATCAGAGAGCAGTTTACAATCTCCTATATATTCTCTCCCCACAACAGATACCCTGTGAGATGGGTGGGGCTGAGAGGGCTTTCACAGCAGTTGCCCTTTCAATAGCTATGGCTAACCCAAGGCCATTCTAGCAGCTGCAAGTGGAGGAGTGGGGAATCAAACCTGGTTCTCCCAGATAAGAGTCCGCACACTTAACCACTACACCAAACTGGCTCTCTCTCTCTGTTCTGTCTATTTCCTTGAAAACCAATAGAGTCACCATAAGCTGGCTGTGACTTAACAGTGATGTCATTGACCTCCATTCCGTGAAACACTTCGGCTGCTCATTTCTACACATGAACAGATGCTGCTGCCTTGTACCAAATCAGACTCTTGGTCCATCAAAGTCAGTATTGTCTACTCAGATGGGCAGCCGCTGTCCAGGGTCTCAGGCAGAGGTCTTTCATGTCATCTACTCCCTTGTCCTTTTAATTGGAGGTGCCGGGGATTGAACCTGCGACCTTCTGTATGCCAAGTAGAGGCTTTTCCACTTAGCCACAGCCCCTCCAGGCCTGTTGGCAATCCACCCTCCCCGCCCCCATTCCAGGCCAAGAACTGCACCCCCATCAGAAGCATTTCCCTATTTGTGTGTGTTTGTGTCTCCATCTACATACATTTCTTGTACCAGTTGAAGGGGAAAAAATGATACCTGATAGAAGTGTTCTAGCTGGGGAAAAGGGAGTAGGGAAAAATTGAAAGATAACTCAGTTAGTTACCCCAGAACTTGTGGATGTTAAGCTGACATTATTCTTCCTGTTCTGAACAACCCATATGTCGCATGGAGGAAAATTGAATTTTCATTGGACCGTAGAGTATGCAAGGCAAAACACAGCAATGTGCAAAGTGTGAAAAACGATCTGTCCTCACATGTCGTAATGTGGCTTTTTATCTGTTAAACACATTTTCTTGCTTCGGCTTTGCTAGCACAGTCCAACTGGTACCCGCATCAACCCCTCCTGAGTAATGGGATTGATTTTTTTATTTATTTTACTTGGATATTTATACCCTGTTTTTCTCCCCGGGGGACCTAAAGCAGCTGACATCATCCTTCTCTTTTCCTCCATTTTATCAATGTGGATTTTTTTTTGCACTTGGTTTACATTTTGTGTGAAATAGTTTGGGGTTTTATTATCAAAACCTGGTGGATTTGCAGTTCTTCTGGGGAACCCTGACATTTTATGTACGCTTCTCAGAGGAGCTCTTCTATGAGTAGCTCAGAAAACAAGAGCCACCACAGTGTAGGGCAGAGGTATCAAACATGCGGCCTGGGGGCAGAATCAGGCCCCCAGAGAGCTTCTATAAGGCTCTGAGCAACTGGCTGTCATCTGCTTCCTTCTCCCTCTCTCTGACTTCCTTTTGCATCACAGCTTGCTTTGCCAGGCTTGCTCAATCACACAGGAGCTACAGAGCAAAGCCTCTATTTTCTCCATTGGCTGAGGTTCCTCCCTTAACCACCCTGTAAAAAGTCTGCCATGAAAACATTGTGAAAGCAACATCACCCCAGAGTCGGAAATGACTGGTACTCGCACAGGGGATTACCCTTACCTTTAAGCCCCTTTGGGAGCCCAGAGGCGCAGAGTGGTAAAGCTGCAGTACTGCAGTCCAAGCTCTGTTCGTGACCTGAGTTCAATCCCAGCAGAAGCTGGGTTCAGGTAGTCAGCTCAAGGTTGACTCCGCCTTCCATCCTTCCGAGGTCAGTAAAATGAGTACCCAGCTTGCTGGGGGGGAAGTATAGGTGACTGGGGAAGGCAATGGCAAACCACGCCATAAAAGTCTGCCAAGAAAACATTGTGATGTGACATCACCCTATGGGTCAGTATCCAGCCAGTGTTTGCACCTTTAAGCCCCTTTGGGACTTTTTTTTTCTGGGTACGCTTCCTCAGGATTGCTCCCACAGACATTTGAAATGCCTTTCAGCCCTCAATGGGCTGCTGGCCTCTTAAAAAGTTACACTCACTCCTAAACAAAATCGATCCCAAGCTGATCACTGGGTCAGCCAGGGATTTGAAATATTTCCCCCAAGCACTGTGTGGCCGTGTCACATTTCAGATACATTAATAATCAAGCAGAAAGGAATAAAAAATGTACAAAAATGATTTGCATGCAGCATTTTGCACTTAGCATAAAAGCCATAATACATTTTTTTTTAAAAAAAGGACTTTCTGAAACGGAACCGTGATGACCAAAACCTCAAAAGTAAGAGCCTTTGCTGTTTATAGAAATATGTTTCTGTAAATCTTCTTCCTGTTCTATGTCGCTGCTACATATTTAGCTACCTGAAAGATATCATGCTTATCTGAATTCACGTAGAAGGAATTTCAACTTAAATTGATTGTCTTGATTTTTAAAGTACAACTCTGCAATCCAGATGAATATTTCTTTCTTATGCCATTATTTGTCATGCCTCTATAATCTTTCATTTTGGCATTTTGCTTTGAGTGTCCTTGTATGAAAGCGAAACGGAAACTACCAGCACTGCCAGAGTCTTAACTGCATCTCATACACACTCAGGAGTCATGAGACTTGTGTGCTCTGTGTTTCGTTGTGACTCCTTGGAGAGTTTTGTGCATCTCACAGGGCTTTTAATTTTTTTTTTGTAGCAGGAACTACTTTGCATATTAGGCCACATACCCCTGATGTAGCCAGTCCTCCTGGAGCTTACAGTAGGCTCTGTACTAAGAGCTCTGTAAGCTCTTGGAAGATTAGCTACATGGGGGGGGGGAGGGGTGCAGCCTAATATGCAAAGGAGTTCCTACTATACACAAAGAAAAGCCCTGGCACCTCAGAAATTCATTTTTCATGGCAGGCATCACACTGAGTTAGGATTACCAACTTTTTGACTAGCCTGGACTCTTGCACCTTTGACAGCACATCAATCAGCAAACACTTATCCCGATGCCATGGAACAGCATCCTCTGTTGATTTCTGTTAACGAAACTAAGAGTGTTAACAAAGTTGGCAACTGTAGCTCACTCCACTGTGCTCTCTGGGCCAAAACCGCAAGAACAGCCTACAATCAGCCTTGTTTCTTCCCTCTTTTCAGCCACTTCATCATCATATTTACATCCTGGATTGCTGCCCTGGGACTCATACAGTGTTCTAACTGATCTTCCATCCAGACACTGATCAGATTCAGAACTGAACCTTCATTCCCTAGGACCTTGTAACCCGAGTTGCTTTTTCCACACCTTTTTTGGCAGCCAAATAAGTCCTAGGAAATACTTGCAATACTCCTGTGCAACCTAGTGAAAGATGCCGGTTTTAGCTACTTGGATGCAAGAAAGGGAAAGAGATCCAATGTGTGCAGTCACGGGACTCCAGGAGGTTGTGGTTTTCAAAGCCTACAGATTATCACAAGCCTGGCTGTGGCGCTGGTGTGTGCTGATCTTGCATTCTTTCTGTCTCTTATCCATCTCTTTCGATTCTCAGGCCAGCTTTTTTTCACACAGCTCTTCCTTCCGTGTTTATGGGTTGCTTTCAGGTAAATAAAGGACTTCCATTGAGATCTAATCACCTGGCTGGGCCCCCTTTTGTCTGCCTCTATCTCTTGGCCCTGGGGAGCCAGTCATGCACTGCTGGAGCCAGGAGAGTGGTCTCCAAACCCCTATTGTCTTATCTGAAAGAAGGGATACATGCCAAGGGGTTAAAATTCATGAGCTTCTAATTGTCCTTTCTTGTCTAATGTCTGTGGGGAGGTGGAGATCTGCAAGGGGAAGGGAGAAGACTCTGGGGGCAGAATTACTAAACAGGAATTTAGAAGAGAGAAAGAGAGAGAGAGAGAGAGACTAAAAGATTTCCCTCCTTTCTCCTGGAAGGTTTTTTAGATCAAGACCTGTTAAGACCGTATTAGAGTAAGACCAAGGAAAGTAAAACTAACACAACTGACAGAAGAGAAGGCAATACTATCTGTGTAGGACTTTTTTTTTTTTACCATAGGTTGCCTGTGTTGCATTAACACAATGATCTTGTGAGTTAAAAAGGTAAAGGTAGTCCCCTGTGCAAGCATCAGTTGTTTCCGACTCTGGGGTGATACTGCTTTCACAACGTTTTCACAGCAGACTTTTTACAGGGTGGTTTGCCATTTCCTTCCTCAGTCATCTACACTTTCCTCCCAGCAAGCTGGGTACTCATTTTACCGACCTCGGAAGGATGGAAGGCTGAGTCAACCTGGAGCCGGCTACCTGAACCCAGCTTCCACCGGGATCGAACTCAGGTTGTGAGCAGAGGGTTTGACTGCAGTACTGCAGCTTTACCACTCTGTGCCATGGGGCTCTTTCTTGTGAGTTAGGCCATCATTGTTTCTAAATGGTGAGGTGAAGAAGAGTTGGGATTGCTGGACTCAGAAGCCAAAGTGGGGGCTTCCACAAATCTACCGTGAACAAGAAGGGGAATCAGATGGGGGGTTTATGACTGTGACAACCAGGATCCAGAACCCAGGGGTTTTTTTGTAGCAGGAACTCCTTTGCATATTAGGCCACACACCCCTGATGTAGCCAATCATCCAAGATCTTACAGGGTTCTTAGTACATTCCTAGTGTAAGCTCTTGGAGGATTGGCTACATCAAGGGTGTGTGGCCTAATATGCAAAGGAGTTCCTGCTTCAAAAAAAGCCCTAGTGGCAGAACTCAATTCTGCAGTAAATGAGGGATTGCTGCAGGATTTCCCCACTCATCCTGGCTCCTGTCCCCCCTGGCTATACAGAACATTACTCCCAGAGTCCCAGTGAACCATTTCAGAGACAGCAGCGCCCATATAGAAGCTAGGTTCTATCTTCACATTCCCAGGACATTTTGCAGATTTGCCAGGAAAAAAGCCCAGTTTCAACTACAGCTCAACAAGGGGTATGTTTATGCAAGAGTCACTTTGCAAACACTCTTCCATCTGTCATTTGTGTGGGGCAGGTTGCCAGTCTCCAGGTCCTTCCAGAATTACAACTGATCTGCAGATTACAGAGATCGGTTCCCTGGGAGAAAATGCCACTTCCAGAGGGTAGAGAACAAGTTTCACATCTCCTCTCTCACACATCTCCTCCCTCTCCCACAGGCATGCTGCCAAATCTCCAGGAATTTCCCAAGCCAGAGTTGACAACCCATGGCACTGGGAGGCCCAAAGGGAGGCAAAAGTATTTGCAGATGCATGCAGAGATCTAACCAATTCAAGCTGCCAGCCTAGCACCCCAGACAGGTGCCATTCTCCCCCATCAGTTCCTCCTATAGCCTTTGGCAGTTTGGCAGCAGCCCCATCTCCTCATGCAGAGGCAGTTCTGATTGGCTGCTGCTTGCCGCCATTTTGCTTCTTCACATCTTGGAAACTGTCACTGTCTGGTGACAAGAGGGTATCATTATTGGTCAAGCAGGGCTTTTTTTTGTAGCTGGAACTCCTTTGCACATTAGGCCACACACCCATGATGTGGCCAATGCTCCAAGAGCTTACAGGGCTCTTAGTACAGGGTCTACTGTAAGCTCCAGGAGGACTGGCTACATCAGGGTGGTGCAGCCTAATAGGCAAAGGAGTTCTTGCTACAAAAAAAGCCCTTGTAAGTATGGCTAATTCTGAGTGAGGAGGAGGAGGAACCTGTGAGGAACAGAGAGTATGTTGGAAGAATGTTTCAGAGTCTCTGAAAAGCCCCCTTTCACACTTGAAAAGAAGTGCTGTCAAACGTTGTGTTTGGTCCTGATTTCAACAAGGGCCGGACAAGACGGAGACTGAAAATAAATTTTAAACCCTCAGTCGGGAACAGCCTTTTTGGCTTGCATAATAATGGTTCTTTTCAGACCAGCTTGCCTTTTGGCAAGGTTTCAGCTCCTTCCCCGGTCTGTTCTCCAGGGTTTCTCGTCTGAGGCACACCCTGATCTCAAAGCTGAGCGTTGCCCATCCTTGCCAGTATTGCTCAGACCATTCGGTGGGACTGGCTTGCCTGAAGGGCAAGAAAAGAATCCGTAGGGCTTGAATTCCAGTTCCATTTGATCCAAGTTCAGTTTGGGTTGCTTGAAAATTTCAAGAGTTCCCTGAAGAGGCATCCGTTGGCAATAGTTGCCTAGAGAACATGCTCTAACAAAGGCAGCATCTTCTGCAGTCTATGAGTCACTGCCAGAGAGAATAACAGTCCCTAGCATGAATGTCGAGGCCGTCTCTAGTGGATTAGAGGTTGAGACTTGGGGAGATGTGTGAGTTTGCTTCCCAGCTCAGCTCTGGATGCTGTCCACTACCTTTCAACTTTAGCTTTCCATTGGCTGAATTGGGAACATTGACTTCTTACATGAGTGAATAAGGATTGTAAATCCCAATGGATACCAGCAGTACCCTGTAAATAATCATAAATGAAATGCAGGGAGAAATCTGTGAAAAAGTCATGTTAACATTCCAAGTCATTAAACATCGAGGGATGAGCCAGTGTTCCTTATTTCAGTGTTTTTAAAATTAATAATAATAATAATAAATTTATTCTTATATCCCGCCCTCCCCTGCCGAGGCGGGCTCAGGGCGGCTCACATGACATGGTTTACACCATGATTGCAATAAAATACAATCATTACAATAAAAGACAATTAAAATAGTTAAATACATTCAAATTAGGTTAAATAAACAATTAAAACAATTGAAATATTTATATTTTGTCTATTTCATGCCTTAGTTCAATGTTTTTTAAATTCATATTTTATCTGCTTCATTTGTTGTTAGTTCAGTAGATTGTTGTATTTTGCATACATGTTCATAGAATCATAGAGTAAGAAGGGACCTCCAGGGCCATCTGGACCAACCCCTGCACAATGCAGGAACTTCACAAATACCTCCTCCCCCCCCCCACACACACCTGCACCCCCAGTGACCCTTGCTCCATGCCCAGAAGATGCAAAAACCTCCAGGTTCCCTTGCCAACTATTATACTTTTAAAATAAATCATTAATTTTAATAAAATGTATTTTAATATTCACAACATATCACAATTTTGCTGCTTTTGACTGAAGGCTATTTATAGTTGACCACATAGGAGAAAAAGAGAAACAATAAAACAGGGTTTAAAACTACAGCATTAGCATTAACAGCATTAAATCAGTAGAGCCTGGACTTCTTAAACTTAAGAACAAGTGATAGTTTAAAAACTAGTCTTCTAAAATACACTCTAGTCCTATTCCACTCCAATAGCTTTCCTTGTATCAGACACGCTGTTTTTGAGGCTGGGATCAAACTTGGAGATGGGATATTTAATCTTGTTGCCTTGCTAGATGGGCAAAGGAATTCAAGTTCTGAATTTTCCTAGTAATAAAAAAAGAATGGCAACAGAACATCCTGTTGGGATAATATCACAATTTGCATCTATGAAAAACATAATGTATATGTGTGTAATGGGTATTTGTAGTGGATAGCCCAGGCTAGCCCAGTCTTGGAGATCTCAGAAGCCTAAGCAGGGTCAGCCCTGGTTAATACTTGGATGGGAGACCTCCAAGGAATACCAGGGGAGTAATGCAGTGGCAGAGAATGGGAAACCAGCTCTGGCTTGAAAACTCTATGTCAAGTCAACTGTGACTTGACAGCAAAAAAGTAGAGATTTATATGTGTGTAATGCACCAAAAAGAGCCCCGTGGCAGGACCTGAGTTCGATCCCCGCGGAAGCTAGGTTCAGGTTGCTGGCTCCAGGTCAACTTAGCCTTCCATCCTTCCGAAATGGTAAAATGAGTACCCAGCTTGCTGGGGGGAAAGCGTAGATGACTGGGGAAGGCAATGGCAAATCACCCCGTAAAAAGTCTGCCGTGAATACGTTGTGAAAGCAACGTTACCCCAGAGTAGAAAACGACTGGTGCTTGCACAGGGGACTACCTTTACTACCTTTTTAATGCACCAATAGTGTTGAAAAATTCACACCTTTTCAAATTTGAGGAAGTGACAGAATTCACAAAATAAGGACTAAACAAGTTTGGTTAGATCAAAAGAAATCAGAATGGGAAGTGTGGATTTCCAGCTTGAAAAAGCAGAGATGAGAAGTGCAAAATCATCTCTAATTAAAGGATATGGCTGGAACTGGAAGCAAAGGAGTTGTTATTGATAAGCTTTTTTTCACAGGGAGTTTGAATGGCCTTGTTAGAGCCAATTCATGCATCATCTCATGGGTATATTGCAACATCAAGGGACCTGACTGTATAAAAACAGCCTCTAGAGAGTCAACAGCATAGAGCTGCTCTCACTCCGCTGCACATCACTTCAAGCACGATGCGGTGAGCCCAACCAGCATTTCTGTTGGTGAAAAACAAAGGAGAAAAAGTCATTTAAAAAAAGAGAGAGGCTGTGCTGGGCCACTCACCAACTCTCAACCTACCCTACCTCCCAGGGTTGTTGTGAGGTTAAAATGGAGGAGATGAGATTGATGTAAAGCCACTTTGGATCCTGACAGGGGAATGAAAGTAAATAAATACATCGTGGGAACTTGTACAAAAACCACACAGGGGAGGGGTGTATAATGTAAGAGAGTGGGATGAAATTGAGTGGAAAAGAAGAAGACGACTGCCAATTTATACCCCACTCTTCTCTCTGAATCAGAGACTCAGAGCGGTTTACAATTTCCTATATCTTCTCCACCAACAGACACCCTGTGAGGCGGGTGGGGCTGAGAGGGCTCTCACAGCAGCTGCCCTTTCAAAGACAACTCCTGCTATGGCTAACCCAAGGCCATTCCAGCAGCTGCAAGTGGAGGAGTGGGGAATCAAACCCGGTTCTCCCAGATAAGAGTCTGCACACTTAACCACTACACCAAACCGGCTGTCTTGTTTGTCACCAACAGAAGATGGCTAGATCCAACCTGATATTTTTCACCGAGCCTTAGCTGGATAGCCCAGGCTAGCCAATTCCCATCAGGCCTTGGAAGTAAAGTTAAGCAGGGTCAACTCTGGCTAGTATTTGGATGGGTGACCATAGAGGAATACCAGGAACATGATACAGAGGCAGGGAATGGCAAACTACCTCTGAATGTCTCTTGCCTTGAAATCTCTATGGGGATGCCATAAGGTTGCTGTGACTTCACAGCAATATATATATATTTTTTTCTTCTGAAGGCTTCCATGGGATTGGTTGCAAGTTGTTGAATGCTGAGATGCAGAGCGAAGTTTGTCAGTCAGCCATTCCTTTGCCTAGGATAGCACAAGATATGGCACTGCAGCCCATTTTACTGTGCCTTTATAGACCCCAAGATATATCATTGGACAGCCACCATATTTGATCCTGCTGCCATTGACATGGATATCCAGAGTAACCAGAAAAACTGCTCTGAATAGGAAGCTGTCTATGAGCCTCCCTTTTAAGCCCGTCCTTCTGAAATGCTAAGAACTGCTGATGGATATCTATCCTGACAGTATTTGAGAGCAGCTTCACATTTTATGTGGAGTTCTTTGATGCGGGAGCATTTGTTTGGTGTAGTGGTTAAGTGCGTGGACTCTTATCTGGGAGAACCGGGTTTGATTCCCCACTCCTCCTCTTGCAGCTGCTGGAATGGCCTTGGGTCAGCCATAGCTCTGGCAAAGGTTGTCCTTGAAAGGGCAGCTTCTGGGAGAGCTCTCTCAGCCCCACCCACCTCACAGGGCATCTGTTGTGGGAGAAGAAGATAAAGGAAATTGTAAGCTGCTCTGAGTCTCTGATTCAGAGAGAAGGGCAGGGTATAAATCTGCAATTCTTCTTCTGTGTTTCCCCTGCTAGGGGAGAGGGAATTTGGGAAAGGCTTGCTTCTGTGGGTGCCTTGTCTCCTCACTTTGCAGGACCCAATCCAGCATGCCTCATCACTGTGGGTGGACATCCGTCTAATCTTAGAACAGTTAAGCACTTAAAAGTTTTATTTTGCTGACTTACAGCCACTCTATAGGGTTTTCAAGGCAAGAGACGTTCAGAAGTGGCTTGCCATTGCCTGCCTCTGCGCAGCGCCCTTGGTATTCCTTGGTGGTCTCCCATCCAAATACTGTCCAGGGCCAACCCTGCTTAGATTCTGAGATCTGACACGATCAGGCAAGCCTGGGCTATCCAGCTCCAATCACTTACAAATATATATCATCAAAAATGTGTTTAATTCCAAACTGAATGCGTGCATAATCCCTCGCATTGCTAGTTTATACACTGCTTCAATTGTAAATGCAGGTGAAGTGTGTTTATCTAACAGGCCAGCGGAGCCTCAGAGCCAGCAGATGGAATGGAAGAACCCTCACTTCAACTGGAAGGAGGGAATTCCAGTTAGCTGCTGACACTGTTGATCAGCTGTTAAGTGATAACAGCAAACAGCTGGATGGTGCTATGGGCTGTCACCGCCAAAGGGCTGATCAGTGTAAGAAATGGGGGGACACTATGAGATTTCACCTCCTGGTAATCAAACAGTATTTGATTGTTGTTACACATGACCAAAATGTGCACACCGGACTGGAGAAAATGTTCTTGGAAACCTGAATTACATGTTTGGATTCTGCATAGATGCAGAACATAGTGAACATTTCAAAGTCTGGGTATCCAGGAACCTAGAGTCTCTCCCTGCATCCAAGGTGGGTGAAATACCATTGTTTTAGCAGTTCCTATTGAGACCGTGTCCCAGAACTATGGAATTTTTGGTGCGCACGCACGCACGCGCACACACACATACACACTTTAAAATATATTGTTGTGGATCCACAACAAGAGATATTGGAAATGTAAAGTGGAACATGTTGTTAAAGTGTTCTGCTGCAATTGAAATACTATGTGGAGTGCAGGCATGCCCTTTTCTGGGAGAAGATGAGAAGAAGAAGAAGATATTGGATTTATATCCCGCCCTCCACTCCAAAGAGTCTCAGAGCGGCTCACAATCTCCTTTATCTTCCTCCCCACAACAGACACCCTGTGAGGTGGGTGGGGCTGGAGAGGGCTCTCACAGCAGCTGCCCTTTCAAGGACAACCTCTGCCAGAGCTATGGCTGACCCAAGGCCATTCCAGCAGGTGCAAGTGGAGGAGTGGGGAATCAAACCTGGTTCTCCCAGATAAGAGTCCGCAGTGTGAACAAAGCTAGATTTTTGCATTTCTCCTTTTTCATTCTCTCTTTCTTCTGGCCAATTTCAGCTCTGGCCTAGGCTTTGCTACCACTCCATGATTGTTTTTTTGTGGAAGCATTTTAGGGTGAAAATAACTGAGTATTACTTTGTTTCCAGGCAAGTCAGATGTCGGTCAGAAGCTAGGCAGGGTCAACTCTGGCAAATACTTGGATGGGAGACCTACTTGGAATACCACAGCAGGAAGGCAGGGGCAGAATTTAGTCAGTCACGTCTCTGAATACCCTCCATGCCCCCAGTAGGGGTCAGTCACCAGAGGTTGACATGACTTCCAGATGCACACACACATTCTCTCTCTCTTCCCTAGCGACCAGCTATTTATAAAACAAAGAGATAAAAGTCAGCCAGGAAGAGTTAACTAAGTTGCTGTTAGGCTGCTTCAAACAATTAACAGCCTAAAGGAACAGAAAAAAGGTTTAAAAGGTTAATAAAACTGTATAAAAGGTTAATAACAACTTAGCGTTTTGGAGCTTCGGCGGCAGCTGCCTTCATTCATCGTCTCTCTCTCTCTTTCTCTCTCTCTCTCTCTCTCTCTCACACACACACACACACACACACACGAAAATACAAAAAAAGAAGCACCAAGAAAGGTGACAAAGAAGAACTGGGGGGAGGGGAAAGGCAGATAGATATGTACACAAGAATCAAACACATTGACCTGGGCAACACAGGCTAGTCAGATCTTGTCAGATCTTGGAAACCAGTTTGATGCAGTGGTTAAGTGTGTGGTCTCTTAGCTGGGAGAACCGGGTTTGATTCCCCACTCCTGCACTTGCAGCTGCTGGAATGGCCTTGGGTCAGCCACAGCTCTTGCAGAGCTGTCATTGAAACGGCAGCTTCTGTGAGAGCTCTCTCAGCCCCACCTCCCCTACAGGGTGTCTGTTGTGGGGGAGAAAAGTAAAGGAGATTGTGAGCTGCTCTGAGACACTGAGATCAGAATTTATTTATTTATTTGATTTATATCCTGCCCTCCCTGCCGAAGCAGGCTCAGGGTGGAGTATAAATCCAATTTGGAATTAGACCAATCTGGAATTAGCCTGTGGAATTAGACTTCTTCTTCTGAGCAGGGTAAGCCCTGACTAATGTTTATATGGGAGACATTCAAAGAATACCAGGGTCATGATGCGGAGGCAGGCAACGGCAAACCGCATCTGAGCGTCTCCTACTTTAAAACCCTACAGGCTCCCCATAAATCATCAGTGACTTGACAGGAAAAAAAATAGACTCATCAAGCCTTCCTTGTTGGCATATAGAACACTTAGGCATCAATTCCTCTAGCTATCACTGCAGCCACAAGGGCTAGAAACCTGTCCTTTTGCTTAAAAATTAATAACGAATCTGAGCTCTTCAAGAGCCTGCCTCCAGGCCTGAGCCATGCCTTTTCCTGACTGACACATAACTCTGCTTGCAATAATGATGATGATTCTGGTCAGCGGAACAGCTGTTTGCAGTGCTTTTGCCTTGCTCCAGGCTGCCTGCTGCATTGGTTTGTTTATTGCAGAGTCATTGAGAAAAGTGTTCCCTTGCCATGCATACATGAGCTGTCATTGTCATGAAGTGTTGGGTGTTTATTGGAGAGTTATTGGCAGGGTGAGGTTGCTGGATTTGTTTATCAGCAGGTCTCTCCTGAGGATTGGGCACAAGAAACACTGGGAGCAGTGGGACTAGAACGATCTGTATGGGTTGTCAGAAGCGCTGCAAAATGCAGGTCGGCTTTTGCAAACGAGCTTGTGCCAGAGCCAGGCTGGAGGTTGTTGCTAGAGCAGCCAAGTCTAATTCAAGAAATATCTGGGGACTTTGGGGGTGGAGACAGGAGACAGGGTGTGACAAGCATGGCTGTACTCCAAAGGGAGCTCTGGCTATCATTTAAAGGGACCACACACCTTTTAAATGCCTTCACTCCATTGGAAATAATTAAGGATAGGGGCACCATCTTTGGGGGCTCATAGAATTAGACCCCCTGGTCCAATCTTTTTGAAACTTGGAGGATATTTTAGGGAGAGGCACTGGATGCTATGCTGAAAATTTGGTGCCTCTACCTCAAAAGACAGCCCCCCAGCCTTAGATACCTGTGAACCAATTCTCCATGATGCCCTATGGGAATCGGTCTCCATAGGGAACAATGGAGTGCCCAGCAGACATTTCCATCCCCCCCACTTTCTGATGGCCCCTAAGCAGGGGGAGGGCCTTCAAACCAGGCGATCCCCTGCCTGGGGATTGGCAACCCTAATTGTTGCAGACAATGGAAAGATTTTAAAAAGCAGGGTCAGGCTACATATGTGTAGATCTGACCACCCCCTTCACTCCTGCCCCTGCCATTCACAGCATTGGAGCTTTATAGGATGGGGAGCTGGACCAAAAGGTTACCTGACCCCCCCCCCCCCCTTCCAGGGAAGTTTTCTGACTTGGCCAGGGCGATTCCCTTCCTCCCTCCCCCAGGGAAAGGGATTAGGTTACACAGCTCTGGTAACAATTCCAACCTGTTTGGCCTGGAATGTGGCACTTAAGGGCCTTGTCACAGGAAATTCAGTCTGCGCTGAAAGCTAGAATTGCAAACAGTTTTCATGCCTTGCTGGGGTTGGGTGTGGGGGGAGAAGTGCTTGTAAGGGGGCCGAGAGAGATGTGGCCAGGCATTGTGGGTCATGGTGAGGGCAAGAGGCGAGTATGTGTATGTGTGTGTGTGTGTGTGAGAGAGAGAGAGCTCTAAATCTTCAAAGATCACTCCTTCCCATGTGCAAAAATTGTTATAAGCAGGGCACTGTTACACCTTTGTCTTGGCTGCCAAAGAGGTCACATGCGGCATGTGCCTTTCAAACCGAGCTCAGGAATTGGCTTTCCTCCTGCCTCTTATCCCAGTATTCATTCCTACAGCATGCCTTTACCTCACTGTCAATGCAGTCCTATGCAGTCACTTAGGTCTAAACTAATTCATTTCAAAGGATTAGGGGAGTGGCCGTGGCTTAGTGGCAGAGCATTTGTTTGCCATGCAAAAAGTTCCAGGTTCAGTCCCTCGCATTTCCAGTGAACATGAGCAGCTTGTGGGTGATGTGGCAGACCTCAGTCTGAGACCCTGGAGAGCCACTGCCAGTCTGATGAACTAATGGCCTAAATCAGTATAAAGCAGTTTCATATGCATTTTTGCATGAGATTTTGGCAGGAGTCACACTGTACAGGATTGCATTGTGTGTTTCTGACTTTTAACTATGGTTCTGGAACACCTTGAAAGCCAAAGTTCCTGATATGTGTGACTCTAGTTGGGTCACAGGTGCCTAGCCTGACTCATTTAGGGGGAGGTATTTGTGAATTTCCTGCATTGTGCAGGGGTTGGACTAGATGACCCTGGAGGTCCCTTCCAACGCTATGATTTTATTCTATGATTCATTGTCACACATAGGATCAATATAACTCAGTTTGAAAGTGTTGAGTTGCTCCATGTGACTCCAGTGCTGCGAGGGGGAAGGAGGGGCTTCAGGCTTCCCTCCTGCACTGTTTTCACCAGTAGAAATGTTCATGGGGGGCTGCTTGTCCTTTCCTCAGGCTCCATATGTCTGTCCCAGGGCCCCAAGGCAACTGTTTGCACCTTCCTAAAGGTCCTTGCACCCATTCCAGAACACATGGATCTCGAAGAAGGGGCACACATTTTCATCTGTGTCCATTTCCACTGGGGAAAATGGCATGGGAGGGAAGCCAGAAACCTTGCACACTCCCTGTAGCATTTGGAGCTGCGGAAAGCAATATGTGGGCTGATTACAGACTTGCACTTTGGGTTGACTCAGGGACGCCTCTGAAGTTGACCCAAAAAACCCATCCAGATGGCAACATCTGCCACCCGCCCCTGTCCCACACTTACCCCATCCTCGAGGATGCTCCAACCGCCTCAAAAAGGCACCACTTGGAAAGTGGTCCCTTTTTGCTGGGGTGGTTCCGAGGCGGCGGCTGGCCATCTGGAAGGCCGGAGGATGCCTTAAGAGCGCCCAGGAAGCCACGAGCGGGACACGTGAGTGTTCCAGATGCTCCCCGGCTGCCTAAGGCCCACCCCATCTTCCAGTGCCGTCTGGAAGCTCTGGGGTGCTCTTCTTCCAGCTGCCTTTCCTCTGGGCGGCTGCAAGCCACCCCAAACTGGCCGTCTGGTTTCAGCCAAAGTTAATTATTCCAGTCCTATGTATAATGACAGGTCATGTTGGGGATCCATGCTCTGATTCATGTCCAATGTATAATGTATTTTGGTCCAGAGTTCAAGGCCCACCTCTGGACCAGGGCTTAATTTGACTGGCCATCCCAGGTAACTTTCACTGCACCTCAGTTTTCCCATCCGCAAAGCAGGAACAAAGGTGACCTTGTCTACCGTGGCACTGTGAGTGAAAACACAGCCAAAGACTATAAAGAAGATGAAGAAGAAGAAGATATTGGATTTATATCCCGCCCTCCACTCCGAAGAGTCTCAGAGCGGCTCACAATCTCCTTTACCTTCCTCCCCCACAACAAACACCCTGTGAGGTGGGTGGGGCTGGAGAGGGTTCTCCCAGCAGCTGCCCTTTCAAGGACAACTTCTGCCAGAGCTCTGGCTGACCCAAGGCCATTCCAGCAGGTGCAAGTGGAGGAGTGGGGAATCAAACCCGGTTCTCCCAGATAAGAGTCCGCACACTTAACCACTACACCAAACTGGCTCTCCAGTGGCCGTGGCCCAGAGACTTTTTGAACTGGCTCTCCAGTGGCCCAGAGACTTTTTGAACTTACCCTTCCTTTTTGAAATTTCTTTACTTTGTTTTCTTCCCCCATCCCTCCCCCCCCCCAAAAAAAAATCCAGCATCGATAATATGTTCCGCAGATGACCAAGTGGGACAACTTCATGTATTTGTGTCTTGTAAACATCTTTCAGTTGTGGTGCCAATCTGTTCCACGCTGGAGCATGTGGAAATTCTTCTGGGCATAAGGATCTGTGGATTGTGATACTAATCTATTCTATTGAGGAGAATCTGGGAATTCTTCCGTGTGTTTGCGTCTTGTAAGGATCTGTGGATTGTGGTACTAACCTGTTCCACAGATAACCATGTGGGACTTCTTCCATGTCTTTGCATCTTTTAAGGATCTGAGGATTGTGGTGCTAATCTTCCCCCCAAAAGACCATATGGGACTTTCCCCATGTATTTTAATCTAGTAAAGATCTGTGGATTGTGGTACTAATCTGTTCTGCAGAGGAGCATGTGGGAATTCTTCAGTGTATAGGTGTCTGGTAAGCAGGGATTTTTTTGGTAGAGAAGGCCTAGCAGGAACTCATTTGCATATTCTGCAACACTCCCTGATGTCACCATTGTTCCACAGAGGGATTTTCTGTAGAAAAAGCCCAGCAGGAACTAATTTACATATTAGGCCACACCCCCTGATGCCAAACCAGCCGGAACTGTGTTCCTGTGCATTCCTGCTCAAAAAGAAAAGCCCTGCTTGTAAGGATCTGAGGATTTTGGTACTAATGCAACTGTGACATAGAACTTGTCCTAAAACTCCTTATAGGGAAAGTGTCAGTAAAATGCAACAGCAGCAGCAGCAGCTTTTTCTGAACTTTCTTCTTTCCAAAAGTGGATGGGCTTATAGGACTCTGGGGATGCACGTCTCCAATTCCTCAATTCCAGTATAAATCAGAGAGGGTCCTCTGCCCACATCCATGTTGACAGCAGAACCCCTCCCCCCCCCCCCGTGGCGCCCTAGAATTTTGTGCTTTTCAGTCACCAAGAAAACCATAGCTCTACATGTGTATCCACCACATAGAAAGCATGTGGTTGCATGATCCGAGTTGACCCAAGGGACAAGGGTAGGTGGGAGGAGAGCTGCTTTTATGGCTGTAGCAGTTTGCTACAGTTTCGTCAGTCTTATACCCCCTGCCCATAACCTTGAGGACTAGAAACGTAATTTTAAAAATGAAACCTGACATTTTCATTCGTTTCACCAGCGTTCTCTTTTGTATATTACCGACAAAGTCCCAGTTTCTGTCTGACGCTCCCCTTATTCTCTCTGCAGCGGTGGAGACCCAGAGCACAAGTTCGGAGGAGATGGTGCCCAGCTCCCCCTCTCCGCCCCCACCTCCACGTGTCTATAAACCTTGTTTCGTCTGCAATGACAAATCGTCTGGCTACCATTACGGAGTCAGCTCCTGCGAGGGGTGCAAGGTGAGTAACACAACCCTCCAAGATTCCAGGACAAGAATATACTTTCCAGATACCTGGCTCCGGCCTCCTTCTAGCCCTACTTGCCAGATAATCTCTGTTTCAAAGCAAGACTTCGTGCCTGCAACTGTTCCTCTGGAGAGGGTGTGGCTGGCGATTTCTCCCTCCCCAGCAAAAAATGTTGCAGCGGAGAATTCCAAGCTGCAGGCCACAGCCCCAAACAGATTATGCAAGCAAAAAGGAAATGTGCAAAACAAACCATTGTCTGTTTCAGTTGTGTCCTTTACACCACTTGTAGAAGGCTAGAATGATTGTTGCAGAATCTGCAGGGGCAGCCTTAGTGGTTCTCAGGGCTTCGGCAGAATTCGAGGATGGGGCTCCAGAATCATTCAGGCAGTGAGGTGGGGGTGGGTAGTCGGCTGCAGGCAGGGTTGCCAACTCTGGGTTGGGAAATTCCTGGAGATTTTGGGGAGTGAAGCTTGCGAAGGGCAGCATCTGGGGAGGGACCTCAGCAGGGTACAATATCTAAGAGCAGCTGTCCCCAATCTTTTTGGCACCAGGGACTGGTTTTGTGGAAGACAATTTTTCCATGGATGGTTGCGGGGTGGGGGGGGGCAATGGTTTCGGGATGATACAATTGTGCACTTTATTTCTAAAGTGTTTGGTGTGGTGGTTAAGTGTGCGAACTCTTATCTGGGAGAATCAGGTTTGATTCCCCACTCCTCCACTTGCAGCTTCTGGAATGGCCTTGGGTCAGCCATAGAGTTGTCCTTGAAAGGGCAGCTTATGGGGAGAGCTCTCTCAGTCCCACCCACCTCACAGGGTGTCTGTTGTGGGAGAGGAAGGTAAAGGAGATTGTGAGCCACTCTATGACTCTGAAATTCGGAGTGGAGGGCAGGATATAAATCCAATGTCTTATTATTATTATTACTACATTCTAATATATAATGAAATAATTACACAACTCACGGCCAGTTGCTAACAGGCCACGGACTGGGACCGGACCATGGCCCAGGGGCTGGGGATCCCTGCCTTAGAGTCCACCCTCCAAAGCAGTCATCTTCTCCAGGGCGGTCTCTGTGGTCTGGAAATCACCTGTAGTTCTGGGAGATTTCCAGGCCCACCTAGAAGTTGGTAACCTAATCTGGAGAGCAGTGCCCCCCCAGTTGCCCTACAGTTGATCCCCCACTACTTCAGGGTAGTGGTTGAGGCAGCTGGCTGGAGGGCATTGGGGACTCCCCGTACGGCCTCATCCACCATGATTCCTGATGCAACTGTCCTAGATATCGCATGGCTAAAACCAGGCCAAACTTGCTTAATGTAAGAACCACATAGAATAAACATCAGATGTCTGAGAACCGGAAGACATGAACGTCAGATATTTGAGAGCCACAAGACAGGAAGGCAGGCAGGCAAATAGATTGGGGGGGGCGGAAAGGGAAAGGCAGAAAGAAAGCAACTTTAGATTAATTCTCCAAGCCACCTGCTGGCTTGGCTTGGATAAGTGATTTACAGAGACAAATTCCTTCTCCAAGCTGGCCGATGTCAGTGGTGGCTTCAAGAGCAATACAATAGGTATGAAAGAACCACATGTGGCTCCCGAGCCGCAGTTTGGTCACCCCTGGCTAAAACCAACTCCAGTATTTTAAAATTCTGCACCTTTTTTTTAAAATGGTCTCTGCAGAAAGAAATACAGCTCTTTAAAAAAAAGACAAACGCTTTTAAGGTATAATGGAGGCGTAAAGGGGATGCTAGAATGACTTAGCTTCATCGTTGTGGGACTAAAGATGTCTTTAGAGATGCTTTATAGAAAGGGAAATTATAGCGGTCAACAGCTGCCAGCCATTCAAGGGAGAACCACAAGCAGACTTATGCGAGTCCCCTAAAACAATAGCACAGGTTGCTTCTGTGTATATTTTCTACTGAATGTGAGAACTTGCATGTGTTATTTGCTAATTAAAGGACTCATAGCGACTGCTGTGTCTGGGCTGTGAAAGCTTTATGGATTAATAATCGACAGGTACATTATCTGTAGTGTTCAACTCTATATTTTCAGAAGAACAAAGTTTGAGTCCAGTGGCACGTTGAAGACCAACAAAGTTTTTTTTTCAAGGTACAAGGTGCTGGTTATTACCTTTAAAGCCCTATATGGCCTAGGACCTGCCTACCTGAAGGACTGTCTTTCCCCACATGTGCCCCAGAGAGTACTGAGATCGGGAACTCGAAATCTCCTAGTTATCCCTGGGCCAAAAGAAGCCCGATTAAAATCTACCAGGGACCGGACCTTTTCTGTTGCGGCCCCCTCCTGGTGGAATCAGCTGCCGGAGGAGGTGAGGGCCCTGCGGGACCTTGCCCAGTTCCGCAGGGCCTGTAAGACAACCCTCTTCCGGCTGGCCTATGACTAGCTGGTACAGGAAACCAGGTGTAGTTATATTAGAGGTTGCTGTCCCTAATGTTTTAAATGGTTTAAATGTCTTACAATTTTAAATATTTTATAATTTTAAATGTATTAATTAATTTTAACAGTTTTATGCTTAAATGTTACTATGTGAAATCTTGTGCTGTGAGCCGCCCTGAGCCACTTGTTGGGAAGGGCGGGATATAAATCAAATAAATACATAAATAAATAAAAGGTATAAGCTTTCATGGGCATGCACACTTCTTCAGATACAAGTGTGCGTGCACACAAAAGCTTATACCTTGAATAAAACCTCATTGGTCTTAAAGGTTCCAGTGGCAGGACCTTTTTTGTAGCAGGAACTCCTTTGCATATTAGGGCACACCCCCAGTGTAACCAATCCTTCAGGAGCTTACAGGGCTCTTTGTACAGGGCCTACTGTAAGCTCCAGGAGGATTAGCTACATCAGGGGTATGTGGCCTAATATGCAAAGGAGTTCCTGCTACAACAAAAAAGGCCTGGCCAGTGATCTCAAACTTTGTTCTGCTGCTTCAGACCAAGATGACTGTCCACCTGGATCTATGTATTTTCTGTTTAAAAACCTGGCTTTCTTATACTGGCTCTGTGCCACTCGTTTGGTCTGGATTTTGACATGGCTTGGCTATCAAAGGTTGCTGACCTCCGCTCTACAGTGTCCTCTTATTGCCCTTCGGGTCAAGCCAGGCCAGGCACCTGGGGCAGCATTATTAGAGCCAGCCGTGGTATATTCTCTGACACTGAGGTCAGAAGCTGTAACTATAGGAGGGCATGGGCTGGAGCAGGTGGGAGATAGTGTGCTGAAAGAGCAGCCCAGACTCATGTTGCTCGCAGTTAAACAATCCCAGCCAATCCTTATACCTCTGCCCGCCAACAGCAGGACCCAACGTAGTATGCTCCCTGCTCTGCCTGAAGAGGACCTCATTTACTTATTTGCTTAATCTATACCCCGCCTTTCTCAACTCTGGGGGCCCAAAATGGCTAACGTCATCCTTAATTTTACCCTCACAACGACCCTGTTAGATTGAGAGTGTGTAAAATAGTGTGAAGCGGGGCTTTTTTTGTAGCAGGAACTCCCTTTGCATATTAGGCCACACCCTCCTGATGTAGCCAGTCCTCCTGGACCTTACAGTAGGCTCTGTAATAAGAACCCTGCAAGCTCTTGGAGGATTGGCTACCTCAGGGGCATGTGGCCTAATATGCAAAGGAGCTCCTGCTACAAAAAAAAGCCCTGGTGTGAAGGGATAACTCATATGGGTCTCTGGAGTAACATCCTCTCATTTTGTAACTTTGAAGCTTGAACACCCATGGGATGCTAGTCATAGGATGTAGGCCTTGGAATACTAATTCAAAGTATTCACAGCCCTTAAGGCAGTAATTGCAGTAATCCTTAAAATGGTCCTGTGAAACTGGCTGGTATTGTTCTTATCTTGGGAGCTACGAAGTTTGGAAGTGGCTTGGCTAAGTCCACCAAGTCAGTTTTGGGGTTGAGGGTGCTAGGTGTGCACAGGGCTTTTTTTTAATAGAAAAAGCCCAGCAGGAACTCATTTGCATATTAAGCCGCACCACTGGACATCACCATTGTTTCACACAGGGCCTTTTTATAGATAAAGCGCAGCAGGAACTCTACATATTAGGCCACACCCCTGATGCCAAGTCAGCTGGAACTGCATTCCTGTGCGTCCCTGCTCAAAAAAAGCCCTGAGTGTGCACAAAAAATGGTACTTAGGGGGTCTGGGTATACTGAACCTGAAAAATATCAGTATTTCCCGATATTTCCATACCAATATTGGGATTTCAGAATATTCGGGATTGCTGAATTTTTTTGGCACGCAGATCTGACTGGGACTCTGCTGTCCAGCAGTTTAAACTGTTGGGCAGGAAAAGCTGACTCCAGGATCTGTATGCAATGGGGAGGTCTCTCTGAGGCCTACCCCAGATTAAACCCCGTGTTAGCCCCTAGGCAGTCAAAATCTCAGGGCCCCCTTGCAAATTATCTCTTAATATTTCCTGCAGGCACCTTCTCAAAAGCCCCTTTGACAAAGCTGAAAGGAAGAAGCAGAGAGAAACAAACCGGCCTGAAGATATGTGGGCCCGTAGGCTGGTGCCTACTTGGCCTATTTGTTAATCTGGCCCTGCTCCCCACCACACGCAAACCTGCCTTAAGGAACCCACCAGTCAAGGCAGCAGCCGCTGCTATAAGGCAACTCCTTAACTCCTTTACATCTGGATACCTGTGCAGCTAAAGATTCAAAATTGACCTTACCATAAGATTTAAATTTCATCCCAGTAAACATTTACTGGGTCCCCTTTTATCCCATCATCCCTCCAAGGTGCTCCTTGTGGTGTACATCTTCCTCCTTCCTCCAATTTTTCCTTGCAACAACCCTGAGAGAAATTTTGGACTGAGGCAGAGTGACTGGCCCAAGGTCACCCAGCAAACGTCTATGGCAGAGTGAGGATTTATGCCAAGGCCTCCCAGATTCTAATCCGGCACCCCAATCACTACACCGCACAGCTGAGAACCTCTGCAGAGGGGCTGAATGGTTCCCAAACAGATTTCCCAGCAGCCATCCTGTGCTACAGGGAAAATGGGATTGGAGGAAGGCCTGCTTGGCCCCATCTTTCTTCCTCCTCATCCACCTGCTCACTTCTCACTGTATTTCCCCCTCTCTTTGGAACTCTTCAGGGCTTCTTCCGCCGAAGCATTCAGAAGAACATGGTGTACACCTGCCACCGGGACAAGAACTGTCAGATCAACAAAGTCACTCGCAACCGCTGCCAGTATTGCCGCCTCCAGAAGTGCTTTGAGGTTGGCATGTCCAAGGAAGGTGAGTACCTCCTTTGGGGCTTGGAAACATTGGTTGTGTGTTGGGGGGGGGGAGGATTTGTACTTGGATGACCAAATCCAGGAGAGTCTGTACTGGTTCCCACAGTTTGCCAGGCAATGTGCAAATCAATGAAGTGACCTACGCCTAGCAACAATTCTTTGCATGGCTTTTATGGTGAATGCGGAAGTGTTTGCAGGGGCAAAGCAATACCAGCACAGTAGTTTCCCCTGCACTGTCCTTGCCTCAGCCCCCTCCCATATCCATCATTTGCCCTACACCACCGTTTACCCTCCACTTTTTAACTATTAGCAATTGTGAGGTCACCGTAGCTTTACTAGTGGTGGGAACTGCCACCGTTGCAGCTAACTTTTGGTGACCCTTCATGGTTTTTCAGACCAAGAGATGTTCAGAGATGCTTTGCTGTTGACTGACTCTGCGGTCTCCCTGGACTCTGTTGGCATCAAAGTACTAACTAGAGCTGACCCTGCTTAGCTGCCAAGATCTGAAGAGATCAGGCTAGCCTGGACTATCCATGTCAGGTCGTATAGATTCACTAGCTCTTTTGAATTCCCATCTTTCATTTAAAAAAAATTAAGCAAGTCTCTAGCCCTCTGCAAAATGACTTTTGAAAAAAGAAAATGGGGAATTCAAAGGAATTAGTAGATCAGGGCAATGGATCGTTATAATGGTGTTGTTCTACAGCAGACTTGCAGTTGCCACTGTGGTGTAGTGGTTAGGGTGTCAGACTAGGATCTGGGAGAACCAGGTTCAAATCCCACTCTGCTATGAAAGCTGGCTGGGTGACCTTGGGCCAGTCACATACTCTCAGCCCGAGCAGGTTGTAGATTGTGACGATCAAGTGAAAGAGAAGAGCATTATGTAAGCCACCTTGGATCCCCATCGTGGAGAAAGCTGGCATATAAATGAAATAAACAAATAAAATAAAAGCACGAAAAGCCCTCTATTGTTGGTGGCTGCAGGGGTTGAGACCAAGTAAAATGGTATTTGGTTTAGGCAGGGCTTTACAAGCACATATCTTCCCATCCACACAGTGTGCAAAAGTGCTTTAACTGTGATCTTTCCTAAAAGATTGTATCAAATGCAGGGTGGTTTTTTTTGTAGCAGGAACTCCTTTGCATATTAGGCCACACACCCCTGATGTAGCCAATTCTCCAGGAGCTTACAGTAGGCCCAGTACTAAGAGTCCTGTAAGCGCTTGGAGGATTGGCTACACCAGGGGTGTGTGCAAAAGAGTTCCTGCTACAAAAAAAGCCCTGATAAAAAAAACCAAGTTTGAGAATGTTCACATCAAAGTAGGGGGTGTTCCAGAAAGAGGGATGATATCTTATAGATGCTGTTCCGCCCTCCAAAGAAACAAACACCCTGCTCTGGTTCAGATGCCAAATTGTGGAAGCTACCATAGTCCCCTTTCAGAGAATTGTGGCCTGTCCAAACAAACCTGCCATTTCTGAATCTGAAACTTCCTTACTATGCAACAGTCTGCACATATGTGCCTCCTGCGATCTCCAGGAAATACACAGGGTTGAGATTTTTTTTTTTTTTTTTTTGGTATCTGACACCAAGCCCCGTGTTGCCCAGCTACAGTCACCAACGCATCTCCCAACACGCCCGGTCCCGATCAGAGCGTCAAAGGGATCTTTAGTTCCTGTGGACTAGGAACTCCTTACCCAGCCATCTGCTTTCCATATCTAGTTTCACCCGTAATGTTTTCTTCCATGGTTGCGCACTTGGATGGGTTTCGTCTTGATGGAAAACATTTGGGAAAGGCTACATCAAAACTGAAAAGATTTTTCAAGAAAGATCTATCAGGTGGGAGGGAGGCTAGGTTGCCTGCTGTTTTATTTCCCCCATGGACTTTTAAAAAAAAATCCATGTTGATTTTTTTCTGTCTGAATGAAATGATTTCCACGTGTATTCCTTGAAGGCGAAGCGATTCCACAAGCTGTCCTTTGGAGAAAAGCTTTGCTTCACAAGAGGCACTTGAGTTGTTGCTACACCAGCTTGGGAGGGGGAGAGTGAAGGAGTTCATAGAAACATAGAGTTGGAAGGGATCCCAAGGTTCATCAAGGAAATCCACAGCTTCACTCCCCCACACACAAATACTTGCAGTGACTCTTGCTCCATGTCCAAAAGGTAAAGGTAATCCCCTGCCCAAACACTGAGTTGTTACCGACCCATGGGGTGACGTCACATCATGATGTTTTCTTGGCAGACTTTTTACGGGGTGGTTTGCCATTGCCTTCCCCAGTCATCTACACTTTACCCCCAGCAAGTTGGGTACTCATTTTACCAACCTCAGAAGGATAGAAGGCTGCGTCAACCTTGAGTTGGCTACCTGAACCCACCTTCCACCGCGATCGAACTCAGGTTGTGAGCAGAGCTTGGGCTACAGTACTGCTGCTTACCACTCTGTGCCACAGGGCTCTATGCCTAGAGGAAGGCCAAAAACCTCCAGGAACCCTGGGCCAATCAGGCCTGGAGGAAAATTCCTCCCTGACCCCAAAGTGGCGGTCGGTGTTACCCTGGGCATATGAGAAATGCCCATAAATTTCACAGTCTGCCTAAATTTACAGAATCAGCACTGCTATCAGATGGCCATCTAGCCTCTGCTTGACAACCATCACCTGAGGAAGCCTGTGCCACTGAGGAACCACTGTAACAGTTCGCATCTCCTTTAAGAGCGCTTGTCAACTGCCCAGCCTTTCCCGAGACAGAGTGCCTCTCAGCGACTGTTGCTTTTACTCCCGACTGCTAAGGCATGCCTCCGCGGCTGGCCTGGGCCCGGCTCACATTAATCACCATCTCTGTAAGAGCCCCTAATTAGGAATGTCTAGGGCTTGAAACCTGGGCAATTTATTTCCGAAGCCCTGTCACTTTAGAGAGAGATGGGCGGGGAATTGAGGAAGGGGAGGGAGGCTGCAGGGAGAATGTTAACCCCCTACTAAGAGGGTTGTCGCTAAGGAGACAGGAAACGGATGGCCTGAGGGATTTGGGCCAACAGTCTCTCCTCCCTTTTCTCCTCTGTAGCCCATCTAGACTCAAACAGAGTTTGGGCCTGTGGGGGGAGTAGTGTAGGGAACCCAAAAGAAGAGTAACTAAGGAATGGGATGGGGGAGAGAGCAATATTCCCTCTAAGCTGTGGAGTCTTGTGAGCAAAAATTCTTCTTTGTGAGCTTTTGGCATTAAAGGTGTGAGCCACTGCATACATTAGTTTGCTCTGGGGCCATTTTTTATGAGCTCAGGCAAAAATGTGTGAACTGGAGGCTAAAAAAAAACTGTGCTAGCTCACACTAACTCAGCTTAGAAGGAACACTGGGAGAGAGACGTTCACACACTCCCCTCAGTTCTTCCTATTGAATCTTCTAGCATCCACCTCTTGTTCACTTACTACCTTGGTGTCTTAACAGCTAGGGCTTTTAGCGTTCTGTTTTCCGTGTAGGGAGGAGGTGGAAGGGGAGGGGGGGAATGCTCTAAGGCAGCGGGGCTGTGTTTTTTATATGTATGTGCTGCTCGCATGTTATCTGCCCTCCAGAGAGCTGGATGGCTCGGCTGGCAATCCCGCCCCCCAGCATTGTGCTGACTGTGGCTATAAGTGTATATCCTGCCGATTGGCGTATCCTGTTCCCAGATCCCTGGCGCTTTATCCTGGGGTGAACAGGAAGGGCAAACTGGGAAGGCTGAGGCCGGCGAGAGTGCACACGCAATGCCGAATGCTCAAAGGGGGAGGAGGGTTTGGTGGGCATTGGGGGGGCGCCCTGGAGCTACATTGAGGAAGAAGAAGGGGTGTGTGTGTGAAGTCTCTCCCTCCCCATTCCAAACCTAGATAGGCCAGCTCCTGAGAAATCACTGCAACCGTCTGCAGATTCCTTGTCCAAAGTTCCCAAGGGTCCACCTCCTCCCCTCTTCTTTTCAGATTTCTGGATCTGATTGCTTTAGCTTTGCTGCTTGCTCTCCCCACGGCAGTGTGCTGGGGTCTGGTTTGTGTAAGCTGATCTTTGGGGCATTGAGGAGAGCCCAGTCCCCTCTTGGGGCAGGGGGCTGAGCCAGATGGCCTTTTGGGACTCTTCCAGACCTTCAAAATCTCGGCAAAGGGTGAGCCTTGCCTTCCATCACCACTTACACAAAAACCACATTCTCTTCCAGTGAGTCTGCATAATTCCTGGTTAAAAGTGAATTAAAACCCCCTGACTTTGCATAAGCATGCATTGAAAGAGCAGAGTAAGGCAGGAGAGAGAGAGAATCTGGCCCTAAACTATTTTTAACCACTCTGATCTTTATTTATTTATTTATTTATTTATACTCTGCCTGCCTCCTCTGTGGGAACCCGAAGCAGCTTACTATACCATTCTCCCCCTCCCTCCATTTTAGCCTTACAACAACAGCCTGGTGAGGTAGGTTAGGTGAAAAGACAGTGATTAGCCCAAGGTCCCCCAGTGAGCTGCCCGTGACAGAGTCGGAATTGGAACCAGGGTCTCTCAGATCCTAGTCTGACACTCATAACCACTACTCCATACTGGCGCTTTTTGTACAATGAATATAAAAAGATAGTGTGAAGGGTAACTCACCTGAGTGTCTGGAATAACTTCCATCCTCTTAATCCATGAAAGGTTGCAAATCTCCACTACACACAAAAACATTTTTAAACTATCCTTTGAATGCTTTTCACTCAAATCAATTTAGTGCGCAAAGGGATGATCAATATACAGTCAATGGACATTATTACCTGCTGCATTTTTGCCCTGCCTTTCCTCCAAGGAGTCAGGGTGGCACACATGATTCTCTCCTCCTTTTCGCCCTCACAACAACCCTATAAGGAGGGTTAACCTAAGAGACAGCGACTGCCTAATTCATGTAGAGAATTTCCAGGCGAGTGAAGGATTCGAACCTGGGTTTCCAAGGCCCAAGTCCAACCACTATGCTGCAGTATTTCTCCACATTGAAATTGGGGATTGTACACATACCATGTTATTTCTAATATTTGGGCTGCGATCACACACGCTAAATAATGCACTTTCTAACTGGATTGTACTGTGTAAACTGGCAAAATCCAATTGGAAAGTGCATTGAAAGTGGATTGAAAGCGCATTATTTACTGTGTGTGATCAGAGCTTTAGAGGAGATGGAATGAATGTATGCGTGGGATAATTCCATCCATTCTCCAGCCAAAGTAGAGGCAGGCTGAGGCTAAACCAAATAATCTCCCTGCTATCCCCACTTCAGAAACAAGTAACTGGATTGTTTGTGATGAAAATGAGCCGTAGTGCTTGGTCTTGCAATCTCCTTCCTTTTCCATGAGCCCCCAGTGTGCAAATCAGCCATTCTTCAATAAAACACAATTTGTTTTCAGGTTCAGATGAGCTGCTTCAACAAACTGCAGCTTGATTCTTGTTTCCAACCAAGAATCCTGGTTCACAAGCAAAGAACAAAACCCAACAACAAACTGCAGTTTCTTGAAGCATTCCTGGTTTGCAATTCCAGCACTGTGCCAGAAAAGTGCAGTGAGCGGGGCATGAAGCATAAGACTTTTCTTTATTCCCTCTTGGTTTGCCATGTCTGAATGCAGCCATCCCCTTTCCCCCTTAACAGAATTAACTCCAGCTGTGGGCTCAGCTACATGTGATGCTCCCAGCATTTGTTTGTTTATCCCTTGAAAAATCAGGCATGTGGAAGCCTTAAGCCCACCCCCTGCACTGTTTTCTCAACCTGAAATGTCCTTGGGGAGCCACTGTTAGAAGTACTGATACAGATATGTCTGCTTGCCCCAGTGAGGCAAACGTTGGCTTCTTTGCCCTGTTTCAGATTTGGAAAACAACACAGGGGAGGCCTTTTAATTTTTCCCTCCCGTTGTGATATAGTCCTGATTCAAACTGAGCCTCTACACATCTGATTTTTCAAGCAAAAGAATTGCTGGGGATTTTGTTTATGGGATGCAGGCAATGAATGTTCCCTCTCATTTGCTGTTTACATAGCAATTTCCTTTACTGGCATTATAAAACTGTTAGTATAGAAAAGAGTAGTATAAAAGAAAATGCAGAAATAAAGCACACACATGTATAAAAAAACATATGCCAGCTTTCAGTTCCATTCTTAAAAAGTTATGAATGAAATCATTATAAAATAGCTTAGTTTACCATAGTACTGTGTATAAGTAGAGCTACCTGGAAGAATTTTGCCACAGTTTCAGTAACATCATCAGCAGTATTGTTCAGCAGAAAAAGCAATTCATGTGAGTCAGGTAAATCTAAAATACTACCAAGAATTGGTGATAAAATGCTATGCCGCACATTGATGCAGTGACAGCATTCTAATAGCACTGGGATACTTTTGCTGTTGTTCATTAGCACAGGCGCTCAAAGAGGAGCTCTGGTCCATTTGGAAATTGCTGAGAAAACTCTGGAGATGCCTCTCAGTCATGTATGCCATACAAGCCAGGGATTCTGTAAAACTCTGCCTGCCCCCCACCCCCACCATCACCTCCTCCTCCTCTTCTTCTTCTCCCTATCCCAAGGCAGAGGTCCGTGTTAGGGATTTCTTAGCAGAGTTATGCAGAATAAAGCAAAAAGCAGTCAGCCACATACATTTAGCTTTAAAAGTGATTTTTACTTATCTAGTGAGGAAGGGGTAACTTGGAATTCTACAAAACAAGAAAAGAATAATCATCCTGTCTGTCTTCTCTAACTACATGTTCATTCTCAGGTCTAAACAGCAACTGGTGTGGCGGTCTAGAGATGCCCACAAAGGATAGTAAAACTTAAACCCAATGCTTTCTCCCTAGTCCATCCCCAATGTATTGATTATCCAATTAGAGTTTACCAATACAGATTAATATGCATATTGACACCTACCTTCTAGCGGGAAATATGTGCAGAGTAGCTCATTGGCTCTACCTCTAAGCATCAGCATGCATAAACAATTAATTAACTCATGACTCCAGGAAATGAAGTTGCCAAAACCCAACAGTCCATCAGTGGCTATTAGCTACAAGGTATAGATAGAACTCTCTGTCTGAGGCAAGTGATGCTCTGTATTCATGGTGCGTGGGTGGGGGCAACAGTGGGAGGGCTTCTAGTGTCCTGGCTCCCACTGGTGGACCTCCTGATGACACCTCTTTTTGGTGTTGGTGTTGTTTTCTACTGTGCGATAGCATGCTGGACTGGATGAGCCATTGGCCTGATCTAACATGGCTTCTCTTATGGCCAGGCCTTAAGAATATAGATTAAAACAACAATCAGTTTTAAAACAGTAAAATTTCCAAACCCCGATGGCATCATGCTAATTGTGTTCATTCTCCCAGATTGTCAGAGCATGCGGGGGAGGAGGGAGGAAACTTCTGGAGGGGGGTAGGCGAAAAGGAGGGCACCAACAGTCACTGTCCTCAATCAAAAGCCTGGTGCAACATCTCTGTCTTGCAGGCCCTGCGGAATTGCATAGGGTCCCGCAGGGCCTGGATTTCATCCAGCAGAGAATTCCACCAGATAGGGGCCAGGACTGAGAAAGCCCTGCCCCTAGTTGAGGAAGAGGTGAGGGCCCTGCGGGAAGAGGTGAGGGCCCTGCGTGACCTTGCTCAGTTCCTCAGGGCCTGTAAGACAACCCTCTTCCGGCTGGCCTACAACTAATCTGGCATAGGAAACTAAGTGTATCTCTATTAGATTGCTGCTTTGTTTTAATTCTTTGCTTTGCCTTGTTTTAATGTTTTTATATTTTAAAAGTCTTAATTGTGTAAATGCCTAAACTTAATTTTGTTATGTTGGATTCCATGTGTTGTGAGCCGCCCTGAGCCACCTTGGTGGGAAGGGCGGGATATAAATCATAAATCATCAATCATCATCATCATCGTCACAGCCAGACCTCCTTAGTGCTGGAGATGGCCAGCAGATTATTACCAGCAGAGCACAGCTCCCTACCAGGGACATAATGAAGACAGTCCCATAGATATGTTGGTGCCAAACCGCTCAAGACCTGCAGAAATAGTGGGATGGATCTGCCCAGCATTTTTGTCCAGCCTCCCCCAATGCTCCTTCTTGTTACAGTCTGTGTCCAAAAAGAACATAAGAGAAGCCACGTTGGATCAGGCCAATGGCCCCTCCAGTCCAACACTCTGTGTCACACAGTGGCCAAACAACACCAACACCAACAAGAAATGCCATCAGGAGGCCCATCAGTGGGGCCAGGACACTAGAAGCCCTCCCGTGTGCAGACTTTTATCTGGGAGAACCGGGTTTGATTCCCCACTCCTCCACTTGCACCTGCTAGCATGGCCTTGGGTCAGCCATGGCTCTGGCAGAGATTGTCCTTGAAAGAGCAGCTGCTGTGAGAGCCCTCTCCAGCCCCACCCACCTCACAGGGTGTCTGTTGTGGGTGAGGAAGGTAAAGGAGATTGTGAGCCGCTCTGAGACTCTTCGGAGTGGAGGGCGGGATAGAAATCCAATATCCTCTTCTTCTCCCACTGTGCCCCCCAAGCACCAAGAATACAGAGCATCACTTGCCCCAGACAGAGTTCTTGTAGCTAATAGCCACTGATGGATATCTGCCTTGGCCTGGATATGGCTTTTCTCCATGCAGGTCCCCAGCATGGTCTTTTTGTTGGCCAGAGGGAACCCTATCCTCCCTTTTCTGCCAACCGTACACTTAGTTGGATCCAACTCAGGGTGCACAAGAGTGTGAGAAGCAGCCCCCAAAGTGCTGCCAGTGGGTTATGCTAAGCCAGGTGGGAGCAGAAGCTGTGCAGAGGTGGCTGGCACCTCCGTCTCATAGTTTGGAGGATATGTGACCTTGGTTATTGTTATTCCCACTGGGGAAGGGGAAGCAGTCCTCGCTGGGTGGAGTAAGCAAGACCAGCTGCTCCCTCCCCGTCTAAGTCCACCAGCTCTTCTCCTCTCTATCCGGCTGTCTTGCTTGTTTCTTCCTGTTTGTCTCCGGCTGAGCACTGCTCTCCAAGCCCTTTCGTGACAGCTTGGCACGCGTTTGGCCTTGGGAGGACCCCACGATGTCAGCAACGAGGGACTGGGAGGGGTTTGCGATCTGGATGAGATTGCCAATTATGGATCCACAAGGGAGCCTCCACTTCTGTTTTAAACAGCAGGATGGCAGGGTGGATAGTTGGCCTTTCTGTTCGTAAAACTGCAGTGAAGAGAGAAAGTGCACTTGCTGAAATTCTCCCTGCAGAGGTGCCAATTCAAGAAGAAGAAAAAAACGATATTGGATTTATATCCCGCCCTATACTCAGAGCGGTCACAATCTCCTTTACCTCCCCCCCACACACAACAGACACCCTGTGAGGTGGGTGGGGCTGAGAGGGCAACTCTCAAGGACAACTCCTACTAGAGCTATGGCTGACCCAAGGCCATTCCAGCAGCTGCAAGTGGAGGAGTGGAGAATCAAACCCGCATACTTAACCACTACACTAAACTGGCTCTCAGACCAAGCAATACTGTCAAGGCTAAAACTGATCCGAAAGGGACTGGACAATTGAGAGCTCTCCAGTTAGCCACCCTTCTGTCTGCTGTCCCCCAGGCTTTATTCCAGGCGAGTGGTGGTCTGGGAGGCTGCTGGCAGCCCAGTTCTGACCACTGTATTATAATGATATTACAACAAGATCACTGATACAGGAACATCCTCAGTAGCCACAGGTAACCAAGAAGCTTAAATGGGAGTAGAAGTATTAGGGGGAGATATTTGTGAGTTTCATGCATTGTGCAGGGAGTTGGACTAGATGACCCTGGAGGTCCCCCCTAATACCCTCCCAGCTCTATGATTCTAAGTATAGCATGGTTCCTCAGCCTTTTGCCCATGGGTGCCATAGTGCACCCACTGATGCCCACCAAGTGCTTTTAGAAAGTGGGCAAGGCCAGTTGGGGTTTTTGCCCAGCAAAGCTTTGATTGACCATTGGAGATTTCATTGGCTATGGAGATTTCTTTTAAAAACTTTGCTTTGGTAGCAGCTGCCACCACAGCACAAAGGTCTTCAGTGTATGACTGAAGGGAAGCTGTGGTGGCCATTTTATGGCTGGCTCTGCCTCCTGCGGCAGCCATTTTGTGCCTGTGCTGTGTCAGAATTCCAGTGGTGCCTTAAGGCTCAAAAAGGTGAGGGACACAAGTGCTTTGAAAATGAATTGGGATTTGATATGACCTGCCACGCCTTTTCTCTACATCATCCCCCCTCTTAATTTTATCTTCACAACAACAACCCCGAGAGGAAGGTACGGTTGTGCCGATGTCACATGGGTGGTGCCCAGTTTGGCACCCTCAGAAGGCCAGCACCCTAGGCAATCAACTAGCTTGCCCAGGGCTTTTTTTGTAGCAGGAACTCCTTTGCATATTAGGCTACACACCCCTGATGTAGCCAATCCTCCAGGAGCTTACAGCAGGCCCTGTAAGAAGAACTGACATCACCATTGTTTCACATGGCTTTTTGTAGGAAAAGCCCAGCAGGAACTCATTTGCATACTAGGCCACACACCCTGATACCAAGCCAACTGGAGCTGCGTTCCTGCTCCCAAAAAAACCCTGGTAGTTCCATTTCCACCAAACCTAGGAAGGGAGCCAGGACCCACCTTGTGATCTGAGAATGACTCAGTAGAAACCCTGCCTGGTCACCTGACCTCACCATAAGCTGTTCAGCAGAAGTAAACTGGGAATGGATGCAGTCAGATCATAATGATTGGGGAAATAGTAGCCGGTCTGGCTCAGGGCCTTGGCACATCCTCTCACCTTTCTGCACGCCCTCTGTCTCCTTCCAGCTGTGAGGAACGACCGCAACAAGAAGAAGAAGGATGTGAAAGAGGAGGTGGTGGTGGACAGCTATGAAATGACGCCAGAACTGGAAGAGCTTATCCAGAAGGTCAGCAAGGCTCATCAGGAAACCTTCCCCTCACTCTGCCAGCTGGGCAAATACACCACGGTAAGGACCCCGGAGTTGCTCTCCAGCTACTGAAAATTCACCATGAAGAGTAACAGACAGGAGGCAGCACAGAGCACTTCTATCCTCTAGCCCAGGGGCAGCCAAATTTGCTTAATGTAAGAGCCGCATAGAATAAACATCAGATGTTTGAGGGAAGGAAGGAAGGAAGGAAGGAAGGAAGGAAGGAAGGAAGGAAGGAAGGAAGGAAGGAAGGAAGGAAGGAAGGAAGGAAGGAAGGAAGGAAGGAAGGAAGGAAGGAAGGAAGGCAAATAGATGGGGAGAGGTAGAAAGAAAGCAACTTTAACTTCATATGGATTTTCCAAGCTGCCAGCTGGCTTGGCTTGGAGAACTGATTTAAAGAGACAAATGCCTTCTCCAAGACAGCCAACAGGGTGGTGGGGGCTTTGAGAGCCACATAGTATGTGTGAAAGAGCCACATGTGGCTCCCGAACCAGTCTGGCCACCCCAGCACTAGCCTTTGCTTCTGTGCACATTGTCCCTCTTTCACAAGTCTCATGCATTGGACCAAGTTCTACATCTTTTCTCCTGTTTGTTCAGTTTAGGTGACATTTGTTTCTTGCTGTCTTTTTCTAACCCTTTCCCCTTTTCAATTATTCCAAGTGTGTTCACAGTCAAATTGCTGTGAATGAGTGCCAATTGAGGAAGGAACATGAAAAGATACTGCCAGTCAGGAAACAAGAAAATTATTTCTGAGCAGATGGCAAAGTGAGAATGGCGGGGCCTTTCCAGTTGTGGCACCCAGGCTGAGTAATACCCCACCATGGCAGGCCTGCTTGAGCTTGTCTCTGTATTCCTTTTGCTTTTCAGCAAAAGCCTCACTGATGCTGTGTGTAGACCTACTCCTATTCAACTCTTTCCTTCTAATGTGAGGCCCTCAGGGGTGGAATTCTAGCAGGAGCGCCTTTGCATATTAGGTCACACACCCTTAATGTAGCCAATCCTCCAAAACCTTACAAAAAAGAGCCTTGTAAGCTCTTGGAGGATTGGCTACATCAGGGGGTGTAACCTAATATGCAAAGGAGCTCCTGCTAGAATTCCACCCCCACATGAGAGTATTCTAGTGCAGTGGCCCCCAATCTTTTTGGCACCGAATTCGGCCTCCCCCCCCCTGCCCTGCCCCCTAGGCCCCAGGAAGGGGTGGTGAAGCGCCGCCTTCCCAGGCTCTTTAAAGGCTGATCAACACCCCCCCCCCATCGATCAGCTGATCTGCGGGAAAAACGCGCAGAAGACTGGGCTCCTATGCCCCTCTGGCGTGCTCACAATCAGCGCTGGGGGCAGCAGCAGCGAGCAACTTGCTGAAAAAGCAGCACCACCTTGCCTCCTCCCTACTTCCTTCCTGGGCGTAGGAAGGAAGTGGGGAGGAGGAAAGGGCACTGCTGCTACTTTTTCACCGGTTCGCTCGCTGCTGCTGCCCCCAGTGCTGATCCTGAACATGCCAGAGGGGCATAGGAGCCCAGCCTTCCACCATTTTTCCTGTCAATCAGCTGATCAGCGAGGGGATGTCAGCCTTTAAAGAGCCCAGGAAGGTGGCACTTCACCCCCCCCCCCTTCCGGGGCCTTAAAATTGTGAATTATGGAGGGAGGAGGAGGCGCTGCAGGGGGGGCACCGCCACGGCGGGGGGCCGGTGAGGCCTGCGCAGCCTGGTTGCTAACAGCCCATCGACCAGTACCGGTCCATGGCCTGGGGGTTGGGGATCCCTGTTCTAGTGCATTGGTCTTCAGTTGGGTCATGTTCTTTCCTAATGTAGGTCACACTGGTGGGACCACCATCATTTTCTTGTTTTGCTGGTGCTGTTTGTGGCATTTAAAAAAATTTGAAAAAGAGAAGTAAAATGGGCAGGGAAGGGTGGGGGGAGGAGAACATGGCCAGGGAGCTGGGCTTCTGTAATGCAGGCTGGGTGAAGCCTCACTCACTTCTTCAAAATTACATCTTAGTTCCCAGGCAGGATCAGACACTTCCAGCAGGGATACTATAAAGGACAGGGCAGAAATGCTGACCAGTAAGAGGAACAGGGGTCATTTTGTAGAAAAATAGGTGGTGGAGCTCATCCAGGGATTGTTATGCAGCTGCTCTCAGGGCTTTTCTTGAGCAGGAACGCACAGGAATGCAGTTCTGCCTGACTTGGTGTCAGGGGTGTGTGGCCTAATATACAAATGAGCTCCTGCTGGGCTTTTCCTACAAAAAAGCCCTGTGTGAAACAATGGGGACATCAGGGGTGTGGCCTAATATGCAAATGAGCTCCTGCTGGGCCTTTTCTGCATAAAAAGCCCTGGCTGCACCTACTATTCAATGGACAAGGTAGATTGGTGGGGAGGAGGAGGGGGAACCCTCAGAAAGGTTCAGGAGCTGCTCTCCTGTGAGCTCCTCCTGAATTCAAGGCCTGAAGAGGAATGTTGAGTTTCACTGGCTGTGAAGCTTCTCCTCACCTTCTTATGCACACATTATGTTGTTGTTTTAGCAGCATCGTGTTGCAGCTGAGTTATGGCAACCCCATAGGGCTTTCAAGGCAAGAGAGACATTCAGAGGTGGTTTGTTAGTGCCTCTGCAGAGCAATCCCATCCTTCCTTGGTGGTCATCCATCCAAGTACTAAACAGGATGAACCCTGCTTAGCTTCCAAGATCTGATGAGACTGCGCGTGCTGGGTCATCCATGTCAACGCTAATAGATTGGTGATGGAACATGCCATTTATGGGGAGGGACGGTGGCTCAGTGGTAGAGCATCTGCTTGGTAAGCAGAAGGTCCCAGGTTCAATCCCCGGCATCTTCAAAAAAGGGTCCAGGCAAGTAGGTTTGAAAAACCTCAGCTTGAGACCCTGGAGAGTCGCTGCCAGTCTGAGTAGACAATACTGACTTTGATGGACCAAGAGTCTGATTCAGTATAAGGCAGCTTCATATGTTCAAATCACAGCTGACTTATGTAGGAGATGAGTAGAGGTGTTTGACCATTGCCTGCTTCCTTGATGGCCTCCCACCCAAGTACGAACCAGGGCTGACTCTGCTTAGCTTCCAAGATCTGATGAGTTCAGCCTAGCCTGGGCCATCCAGGTCAGGGTACCCTGTGCCTATAGCGAAGGGGAAACAGTACTAATGCCTGCTCTTCTGTCTTCTCCTCCAGAATTCCAGTGCAGATCACAGGGTACAACTGGACCTGGGACTGTGGGACAAGTTCAGCGAACTGGCCACCAAATGCATCATCAAAATTGTGGAGTTTGCCAAACGTCTGCCAGGCTTCACCAGTCTCAGCATTGCCGACCAGATCACCTTGCTCAAGGCAGCCTGCCTAGACATCCTGGTGAGGAGAGGAACCATGGACAGCAGTGGGAGCCAGTGAGAGGAAGGAGGGTGGGAAAGAGGAAGTTCCTTTGGGACCATCTCTTTCAATATATCCCCAATAGAGCACTACACTCCGGTACTATATATCTCCTGGTGTTCCCCAGCCTGAGAGAGATCTGGCTGTCCTCGAGCAGGGCCTTTTTGGCCCTTGCCCCCACCTGGTGGAACTCTCTGCTGGAGAACATCCTATGCCTTGCAGGATTTATTACCTTTCCACAAAGCCTGTAAGGCCAGGCCTTTTTGCTGAGGAGGGCAGCATTGGGACAGCAAGCAGTCTGACCCTCTCAGGTTTCCCACCTTCCCCTTACCTGCCCATTAGAGGCCTTGGGGAATATCAATCTTAATTCACCACCTTGGCAACCCCATGGGGTTTTCAAGGCTGTACAACCCCGTGGGTTTTTTTAACTGTACTGTGTTTTAATGTTGATTTAACTTAATTTAATTCAGATTATTGTGTTTTATTCTGATGCAAGCTGCCCTGAGCCTTGCTTGCAGGGAAGGGCAGCCTAAAAGTATGTATGCATGCATGTATGTTCGCATAAATAAATAAATTTTAGGTGGGTCCCAGAGGTGCATGAATGCAGCCCCCTTGCTGATGCTAAATACATTTGCATCTAGTCCAAACTGGGTGGGTTGCCTGCTGGGAACTTATTGGATGTTGAAGAAGGGTGCCAGCTCAGTGGCAGAGCATGCAGAAGTTCGCAGGTTCAATCCCCGCTATTTCCAGTTAAAATGATCTGGCAGTAGGTGATGCGAAAGACCTCTGCTGGAGACTCTGGAGAACTGCTGCCAGTCTGAGCACACAATACTGACTTGAATTGACTAGTGGTCTGATAAGGCAGCTTCATATATGTACCTGTTCCTGTATGTGACATTGCCTTGAGTTCCTTAGAAGGAAGTGGGAAATTGACATCATAAATGCACTCCCAGTGTCTTGCCTGCTTTGACCCCAAGTCCGTGGCTTTGTTGTGTCTTTTTTGCTGTGCTGAAGCTTTTGCTGCTCTTATCTCTGGCTTAACCCGTGATGATATTTGGGTGCGCAGCAGCAGACATTTGCTAGCAAGATAATCTGTATTTGAGCAGGGATTGTACTCGGTCTTCTAAAAACTAGTTCAACATGTGCTTGGCATTGCTGTGTGCCACCCTCCTCTGAAGATTCCCATTTTTATACATGAACACACATAAAGCTGCCATATAGTGAATCAGACCATTGATCCATCAGGCTCAGCGCTGGCTACTAAGACTGGCAGCAGCTCAGGCAGAGGTCTTTCACCCACTGCCTGGTCCTTTTTAACTGGAGATGCTGGGGATTAAACCTGGGACCCTCTGCATGTAAAGCAGAGGCTCTACCACTAAGCCACGGCCCCTGTTCCTTTAAAGGATACTGATTGTCAGCTTCAATATCCTCACCAGCTCCAGGAGCCCCTAGTGTTACAAAGGATGGAAGGCATAAGAGAAGATGGGCCTACTGAGCTCAAAGGGGCATTATGGGGGCAGTGTGAGCTTGGGTGATGGGGAATCGCTCTCTTTGCCTTGACCCTTTCTTCCTGACCCTTTTCTCTGTGCCTTCTGCAGATGCTCCGTATCTGTACCCGCTACACCCCAGAGCAGGACACCATGACCTTCTCGGATGGGCTGACCCTGAACCGCACCCAGATGCATAACGCTGGATTTGGACCCCTCACTGACTTGGTCTTTGCCTTCGCTGGGCAGTTGCTGCCTCTCGAAATGGACGATACGGAGACCGGCTTGCTCAGTGCCATCTGTCTTATCTGTGGAGGTAAATACCCCTGCAGACTGGCTTTCCCCCTACAGATTGGCATAAAGGACCTTGTCCTTGGCAAGGATAGTTCTCCCAATTCTCACTGATGATGAGAGTGTTCCAAAAGCATCACCTTAGTCGTTGCTCTAGGGCAGGCAGCAGCTTTGGCAGGGCTGGTGCTTTCTTCTACCCGCAGAGAAAAAGGGTAGAAGAATGACTTCTGGCAATACTCCCTCTAAGCGAGGGGTGGCCAAACTGTGGCTTGGGAGCCCCATGTGGCTCTTTCACACATATTGCATGGCTCTCAAAGCCACCACAGCCCCATTGGGCAGCTTGGAGGAAAAAATTGTTGGTGACTTGGAGAAGGCATTTAAAGTTAAAATTCCGTCCTTTCCACCTCTCCCTCCCCCAAGCAAATAAATAGCCTAATATTCTGTTTACACGTATGTGCCTGTTGGCAATTAACTTAGCATCTTTTTGTTGAGCTGTGTGTGTGAGCTGCTTTTGTACAGCGAGATGTGAGCGTTTTTTAGCTAGGTGTGTAGGTAGGAATGAAAACAGAGCACTGCCCCAGCAGGAGGCAGGGTGTGACGTCTGCCCTACTTTGGGCTCTGTGCACTGGGACTACTTGTGTAATTGCAATTTTTTTTAAAAATGCATTTGATGATAAAGCTTCGAAGTCACCTCAAGGCGATGTCATCAGAAAGAGCCGTAACCAAATACAGTTCCGATCAGGACAAAGCTTAAGAACTACAACAGCATAGAGACCAGCAGAGTCAATTCATAGAAAATGAAAACAGATTCATGAAATGCTTTGGAGAAAGGGGGAGCAGATGCAGGTCAGTGGGGGAAAGGAGCCAGGGGTGGGATTCTAGCAGGAACTCTTTTGCATATTAGGCCACACACCCCTGATTTAGCCAGTCCTCCAAGAGCTTACAAGGCTCTTTTTTCGAAGCTTTTAGAGGATTGGCTACATCAGGGATGTGTGGCCTAATATGCAAAGGAGCTCCTGCTAGAATTCTACCCCTGGAAAGAACAAAGTGCTATTCCCTTGCTGGGGTGTACACAGAGGTTGATTCTGAAATTGCAGCCAAGCTCATGTATCCTTATAGCAGGGACTGGCTGGCCATTTAGTGTGCAGGGAAATGTCCTGGTGAGCTGCTGTCTTCAAAGGACTGCTAGTAGCCAGGAGCATACAGAGCCAAGCCCCAGGAACTAAGGATGTGCAGTTCAAAGAAAAAAAAATCTTCCTCCTCCCCCCCCCCCAGCTCCAGATATCAGGGAGCTAAAAAATACCAATATTCCCAGTTTCCAAATACTGATTTGATATTTAAATTCAGTTTTGGAGGGATTCTGATATTTTTTGGCTCCATTATTCCCTATGGGAAATCTTTCTGGGAGGCTGTTTTTAAAGCTACTGGTTCCACAGTTCACTTGAAATGTGGAGGTTTATTTAAAGGACAGGCGGCAGCAACTCTGCTGCAATATTGGTCCTATTTTGTGGGCCCCTGTATGAGGTGCCCCCAGCCAGTCTCCATTGATTGCTATGGGGAGGGGGAGTTTTAACAATGTAAAACCAGAGAATCGCTGCTCGTGTACCACCTGAGACTCACCCAAACCAAAACAAATAGGAAGCTGCTGCAAGCCTAGCAAATGTAAAATTAGAGAATCCAGCTAGTGCAAAAATGAGTATCTACATTAACATAAAACCCAAGAATCTCTTCTGCCAACATGCAACCTGAGAATCCACAGCTATGTACAATATGAGAATCAATACAATTTCCATCCCAAGAATCTGGTGAGTGGACAGCTCTGGGTATTTTTTTTCTGCCAGCTATTTATACCCAAATAAAAGAGCCCCGTGATGCAGAGTGGTAAAGCTGCAGTACTGCAGTCAGAGTCCTCTGCTCATGACCTGAGTTTGATCCCAGCAGAAGCTGGTTCAGGTAGCTGGCTCCAGGTCGACTCAGCCTTCCATCCTTCCGAGGTCGGTAAAATGAGTACCCAGCTTGCTGGGGGGAAAGTCTAGATGACTGGGGAAGGCAATGGCAAACCACCCTGTAAAAAGTCTGCCGTGAAAACGTGAAAGCAATGTCACCCCAGAGTTGAAAACGCTGTACAAAACTCTGTGCTTGTACAGGGGACCTTTCCTTTCCTTTTTTTAATTTATACCTAAACCTCTGCATAGGATGGGACTGATTTTTCTGAAATTTTTGCACCTGTTGTAAAATACACCTCCATCGGGACTCTTCTAAGTTTAGCAGCATCAAGAGGGATGCATGCTGAAAATCTGGAGATTAAAATAGCATTTTTCATGGAGATTTGTCTGAGGAAATCTACATGGAACAACCAGGAGGCTTTCAAGAAAAGAGAATTTGGTATGCAAACTTCAAAAGAACGTCTGTGGACTTAAACAAAGCTACCAGAGCGTGGAATGAAAAGTTAACTCTGCTGTTGCGATGTCAAGGCTTTCGACAAGGAAAGGCAGAACCCTGTGTATTCTCAAGGCATCAAGATGGACAGTATCAGTATGCACTGAGACCGATTCTGCATTAGCCTTCGTCCCGGTCTCATTTTCGGCTCTCAAGTTTGCATGGGTCAGGAAGCAAGCAGGGAACACGCAGCCCCACTTGAGATGCCAGTGCAGAATCCAGGAAAAAGAGCCATCATGAGGAGCACAGCACAGAAGGGAGGCAAGTGCAAAGTGCGGAATTGGTCTTTTACATTGATGGCCTGATTTTATGCTGCCGAAACAAGGAGGATGCTCAAGAAATTGCTGAGAACTTAAAACAAAGAAGTGAAAATGAAATGTCTGGGAGAAGTGAACCACTATCTTGGAATACAAAGTGAATGGACTGAAAATGGAAGATTTCTTCTGAACCCGAAACGCAAAATTCTAAGCTTTGCTGAATCCTTGGGCCTAAACGATCCTAAAATAGTTAGTACTCCACTTCAGCCTGCTTGCTTCATTCTTAAGGATGGAGAGCAACCAATGATAGAGAAAAGCAATTGGCAAACTTCTGTACCTAGGCATAGTGTCCAGAACTGATGTAGCTGCAGCCGTTGGAATCCTGTGCAGAAAGACCACTTCATCAAATCATTATGATTGGAATGCAGTAAGGAGACTGGCTAGATATCTGAAAGGAGCAGCTGACCTGGAACTGAAGATCTCAGCTTGTGATAAGCCAAGACTGAGTGGTGCAGTGGTTAAGTGCACAGATTCTTATCTGGAAGAACCAGGTTTGATTCCTCATGCCTCCATATGCTACTGCTGGAGTGATCTTGGGTCAGTCATAACTCTCTCAGAGCTGTTCTGCTCAAGAGCAGTTTCTGTCAGAGCTCTCTCAGCCCCCCTGCCTCACAGGATGTGTGTTGTGAAGAGGGGAAGGGAAAGGAGATTGTGAGCTGCTCTGAGACTCTGACTGAAGGGCAGGGTAGAAATCCAATCTCCTCCTCCTTCATGGATGCTGAATTGAAAACAAATCTGACTGTAAATCAACCAGTGGCTACCTGTTCTCCTATGGAAAAAGCCTGATTAGCTGGATGAATCAAAAGCAAACTCTAGTTGCTCAGTTGACAACAGAAGCTGAAAACATGTTTGTCTCAAATGCCTGCAGTGAACTTGAATGGATCATCTGTCTGCTGAAAGACCTTGGTGCTGATGGGCCTTAAACCAATAACCTTGTTTGAAAACAATCAAGCCTGCCTAGCCATATCAAAGAGCGAAATCATCAAGGCAAGAAGGAAGCATGTTGCTGTCAAATACCATTCTGTGAGAGAGATGCAACAACAAGGACTGACGGAACTCAAGTATTTTCCTTCAGAATGCTGACATCCTTACCAAGTCTCTTTCGAAGGGGAAGTTTGAGCACCTGCGCAAGAAACTGAGCTTGCATGACTTCAGTGTGTGACATTTGAGAAGGGTCTTGGAATATGCCTCCACTTCTGTCATGAAAGAGTTAATCTGCTGTTTATGTTTATCACCTGTAGTTAATTAGCGTTGTGTAGCTTTTCCCTCTAGAGAAAGGAGGTGGCATTCTAAATAAGGGAGTCTTGAGTTTCTCTATTGGCTAATCGATAATTTAGAGACAGTTATCTGTTTTTGGTCACGTAGGCAGTTTTGGGGAACTTTCCTTTTCTTTGTTCTAGAGACCACAGGAATTTTGGCCAAGATGGTGTTTAGATCAGCAGAAGTTGAGTTAGTCTGTTTGTGCTTCGTTATTTGTCAAATTCAGTGTAACCCTCTCTTTTTATCTCTTACTAAAGTTTTTTTTTTCCTTTTAAGCAAACACACATGACTGAGTGCTGCATTTATTCCGCTGTGCCTTTGGTACTCTGCTAAAACTTTTTTCAACAGTGGCACTCTCAGGGTTACTGGTACATCCTGCTTGACAAGATGGTGGGATGCACAGTTCATCATAGAAAGACTTGGGGATAACTTGGAATGGGTAGAAAGGAAGGTTTAGTGGCAGAGTTGTGCAAACTGTGTTAGATGGAATGTTTCCTGGAATATCTTTCTAGATCACCGGCCCCAACACAGTGCCCATTGGCACTGGGGCACCTGTTGACCCCTTTCCTGGACCCCTTTCAAGTGTTTTTACAAAGTGGTTGGGCCAGCTGGGGTTTTCTTCCAGAATAGTGTCTGATTGACGATTGCAGATTTAATTGGCTGTGCAGATTTTAAAAAACAAACAAACATTGCTTTGTCAGCAGCTGCTACCACTGCACAAGGATCTTCACTGTGTGAGTGAAGATAAGCTGTAGCTCCCATTTTGTGGCTGGATCCACCTCTTACAGCTGCCATTTTGTGGCTATGCCTAACACACTGTGTAAGAATTCTAAAGGTGCCCACAGGCTCAAAAAGGTTGGGGACTAATGTTCCCTCTAAGCTGCAGAGTCTTGTGAGCAAAAATGCTACTTTGTGAGCTACTGGCATGAAAGTTGTGAGCTCCTTCATAAATCATTGTGCTCTGGGGTCATCCTTCCTGAGTTAAGGCAAAAATGTGTGAGCTGGAGGCTAAAAATCTGTTAGCTAGCTCACACTAACTCAGCTTAGAGGGAACACTGTGGGGACCCCTTATCTATGTGCTCTGTGTTTTCTTAAACTTTTCAAGTTATGCTCCAGAACCATAAGGACTAAAATCTTGCCCTCACCTCACCCCAAAAGGGAAGGTGAGATTCCTAGAGTAGGCCAGAGGTTTCTGTGACAATATGTCTAGCCCTCCAGTCCAGTGTCTTGGTCTCTTATTCCCAGATCGTATGGATTTGGAGGAGCCAGAGAAAGTGGACAAGCTGCAGGAGCCGCTACTGGAAGCACTGAAGATCTATGCTCGCCGACGTCGACCCAACAAGCCTTACATGTTCCCCCGCATGCTGATGAAGATCACCGACCTACGGGGCATCAGCACCAAAGGTGAGCCCAAATCATCTGGGTGATCCCTTGCTCTGTCACATAGGATCGTCAACATCTTGGTTTGTTACTTGAGGTGACAGCAGGACATGCTGTGCTCTTTGATACCACCAGGGGTGGAATTCTAGCAGGAGCTCCTTTGCATATTAGGCCACACACCCCTGATGTAGCTCTTGCTTACAAAAAAGAGCCTTGTAAACTCTTGGGGGATTGGCTACATCAGGAGTGTGTGGCCTAATATGCAAAGGAGCTCCTGCTTGAATTCTACCCCTGGATACCACCACCCCTTTCCTAACAGCAAGGGACTCGATGATCTCAGATATCTCTGGTTCCTCTACTGCTCAACTCCTCACTAGCTCCCATCCAGCGTGCAAAACATGAACACACATGAAGCTACCTTCACTTGTACTGAATTAGACAATTGGTCCATCAAGGTCAGTATTGTCTACTCTGACTGGCAGCAGCTCTCCAGGGCCTCAGGTGGAGGTCTTTCACATCACTTCCTACCTGGTCCTTTTAATGTCTTTTTGGCTGCTTCCATATGGGGAACAATTCCCCAGTGTACAATTATTGCAATGGCATTAGCAGCAAAGGGCTTTTTTGATAGCAGGAACACCTTTGCATATTAGGCCAAACCCCCTGATGTAGCCAATCCTCCAAGAGCTTACAGGGCTGTTCTTACAGGGCCTACTGTAAGTTCCAGGAGGATTGGCTACATCAGGGGTGAGTGGCCTCATATGCAAAGGAGTTCCTGAATATCCACAGTGTATACAAAACAAGCCCTGAATATCCACACTGTACAGTGCTTCAATCTTTCCTCCCTTTTCCCTCCTGCATGTCATCCCTACCCACCAACTCTTTTGCTTTGTAGAATGGGTTTTTGCTGGCCTAAAAAAAATGGTTATATTGCTGGTGTTCTAGTGATACAGTGTTATAATGATATCTAGGGGAAGGGCCATGGCTCAGGAGGTTCCAGGTTCAGTCCCCAGTATCTCCAGTTGAAAGGACCAGGCAGTAGGCAGGGCCAACTCTGCCACTAGGCACGCTAGGTGATTGCCTAGGGTGCTGGCCTTCTGGTGCCCCCCATGTGACTTGGTGACATTATCAGTGCAGGGGGATGGGGGTGCCAGAAGTTAGCTTTGCCTAGGGTGACAGACAGTCTAGGGCTGGCCCTGGCAGTAGGTTCTGAGAAAGAACTCAGCCTGAAGAAGTTCTACCAAGCTGAGTAGACAATACAAACTTGACGTACCAATGATCTGATTCATGATTAGGCAGCTTCATGTATTCATGTGTACTTGTCAAGTTGCAACCAATTTATCATGACCTCTTACGGGGTTTTCAAGGCAAGAGATGAACAGGTGGTTTGCCATTGCCTGCCTCTGCACAGCAACCCTGGACTTCCTTGGCGGCCTCCCATCCAAATCACAACTGATCCTGCTTAGCTTTCGAGATCTGTTAGGGTCAGGCTAGTCTGGCCTATCTAGGGCAGGGCCATGTGTACCTGCTAGAGACTGAAAACAAAGGTTTCATCTGCAGGCCCTTTGTTTCCTAAACTAGAATACACTGGCTCTTGCCATGTGCTTTCACCAGCCATGGCAGAAGCTGTGCACTGGGTAATATGGTTTGTGGCAGCAAGACAGCTGCTCTTCCATTCCTTCTGGGTATATATATAAAAAAAACCGCTGAGACATCTTAAATTTTAAACAAGACAGCGTAATGTAGAGGTCAGTGGTGTTCTGACAAAGCTTGCACATAGAACTTCAAATAGAAAAGAGCATGAAGCAAAAAGACATTAATAGAAGACAGTTCAAGAGCAGTCTTTCCAATCACAAAGGAGTGACAATATTCTAAAAGAAGCCCTTCCAAAGACATTTGTTCTAGATATCAAGACGTTTCATTCGTCTTTCTTCAGTTTGGAGGCTAATCTATCACTGGAACCCAATCTTTGCAATACACAATAAAATTTATGGTGTCTCTTAGCGTTTTTTTTTATTTACACAGCTGTACACTAAGATCCTATAGTTGCGCTACACTCCCATTCCTTCTGGCAGGAAGCAACGAGTTTTTCATTCTTGCCTCTTCTTCCTTTTCCTCCGCAAACAGGTGCAGAACGAGCCATCACCCTGAAGATGGAGATCCCAGGCCCTATGCCGCCCCTCATCCGAGAAATGCTGGAAAATCCCGAGATGTTTGAAGAGGAATTATCACAGCCTCCACCGGTGGCAGAACCCCTCAGCTCCGAGGAGAGCCCAGCAGACCCCAAGAGCCAGGAGGAGGCCCCCTAGCATCTCACGCGAGCCAGGATCTAGGCTAGGGAAGGTGGGGGAGAAAGTCCTTTCCCATGTACCTCCTCGGTCCTTCCCAAAGCTCATTTCCTCCAGGACTGTGCACTTGCCTTCCCTGCTCTCAGCCATGCACCGGAGACTGGGATAACGGCAACGCTCGAGACCAACTAGGAGGCATGCATGCCCCTCTCCTCTGCTACAGCGGCCGACTCTGGGGGTGGATGTCTCTTGCCTTAACCTTCCTCCTATGGGGTCTTGGATGCATACTCAGAAGCCTTCGCTCCCAACCCCAAAGCTTTGCCAAAGTCCCAGGCTGCCTGTCCTGTCAAGTCAGGTGCCCTCAAGCCAAATATTCAGGACGTGGGAAGCCCCCAAGGGGCTCAGACTCGAAGAGCCTCCCTCTCCCAAACAGGAGGATCTCCAAATGTGCAATTTCGGTGCTGGCAGGAAAAGGGGCATCTCAAGAACCGACGGGCCTCTAGACGGCGGTCCTGCCTGCCTCGCCGCTCCGCCATCCTGACTGGGGATCACATCTGTACCCTGCATCCTCCGAAGTCAGGAACCCAGGCATCCGGGACGCTATTTATTCAGGTCTCTGAAGACAGAGGGATAGCATGCCCTCCCCAGCTGCCCCACGCACACAAAGATATCTCGGACCAATGACTTTTTGGGGTTTGGGGAGAGCAAAGCCAGGACTTCAACACATCCCTATGCCCTATCAGAACTTTCCTGGGGTGGGTCGGGGAGGGCTAATAACCATTTTTGTGGATTCTAATGGTGGGATGTGTATTTTTTTTTTAGAGGGGTGAGTATAGGAGGGCGGGAACAGGGCTTTTTTTGTGCTTTTTTGTTAGCTGTATAAAGTGCTAATGTTTTGTTGTTGGGGCAGAGATTAATCCCATAATGGGGAGGGATGGTGGGGGGGGGTCCTCCCCATGACCTCCCGAGTCTCAAGATGGGGGAGAAGGGGAGTATAGGGGGTGGGTGGGGGAGCCTGTGTCTTTTCTTGCTTGGAATGCTTTCGACGCCCCCCTCTGGTGCTAAGGACTCTGGGAAATGGACCCCAAAGGACACTAGATACCAAAGATATCAAGGAATGGGTGGAGATTAAGGGCACAGAGCCACAGACTTAAACCCATTTCTTCTCTCAGGGCCTCCTTTTCCTGCCCTCCCAATGGGGAGCCAAGTGCCCTGCACACAAAGATTGAACAGGTTGGGCGGGGGGAGTGTTCCGGGCGGGGGGAGGACGCCGCTTGTCTTAACCCACTTTCCGCTCTGTTTCCCCAGCACTTTGATGATGGGTGGTGGTGAATTACTCTTGCTGTAGGCAACTTTGCCCCCCTTCCCCCACGGGCCTAGAGGAGACCGGCACCAGCTCCCCCCTCCCTCCCCCAGAACCAGTGGATCAAATAAAGACATAGCAAATGCTTTCTCAACCCCTAGAGGGCAAACATTTTGCAAGAGAAAGTTTCACCCCACTCTCTCCTCCTAGCAACACCCAGTCCTTGAACACTACAACAGACCCTTTTTGCTGAGGATTCGCCGTGAAGTGGCTGCTATTCCACCTCTCTTCCCTTACTCCCCACCCCCAGACCTTGCTCGGATCAGGGGCAAGAGACCGTCAGACCACCAGACCCTATTTCCCGCTGCATGGCAGCTGTGGAAGGCACCATAGCGAGTGCTGGGTGGGGCTCATCCACTTGGGGGAATGAGAACTGAAGGTGCTGCTGCCCCCTGCTGGCCAAGAATGGGGCAACGCTTTCAGTGGGTTTATTTATTTGCCTTTTGAGTCGTTCCCCCCCTCCCATCCCACCCTGCTCCGGAGTTGGTGATGAGGGATAATATTACCCTGAGGAATGGGAGCTGCACCGATTGTCCCCACTTGTCTTAAGCTGTCAATTTTTTTAAAAAGAAATTACCCCAGGCCTTAAAATGGGGTCTATTTGCTGCGTGGGTGGGGGTGGGTGGGTGGGAGGGAGGGAAGAGAAGGTGAAGCCCTTCTGTGATGTTTACAGAACAGCGTTCCATGGTATTTTAGAGGAATCTTTCCTGACCCCTGCACTCCCAGCTGTGCCACAGAAGAGAGGGGGACTTTTCTATTTTTGCAAAATAAAGTGATGGAAACCCAAACGCTCTTTAATGTCTTCGTTTGTTCCGAAATTTCGCCACAGTGGCGTTAGTTCAGCAGCAGTGAGAATACTTTTGGCTGGCTGTGCGAAGCTGTTGTTTGCTGCAGAATCCACTACCGGTGGTAGAGGCCGATGCAGCTACCACATCTGGATGAGGCAAGGTGTGGGTCATGTGCCTAGCAGAGCAGGCGGCATCTGGTTTGTGCTTAATCCCATCTTTTGGAAAAGGGCGTGCTGATAAGCATGGATTTCTGTCTTTTGTGTTGGGTGACCGGATAAGCTAATGACAGTGTTTGGGGGATTGATCAGTCTTTAGCTTTAGCTTAGACGAAGGGTCCCCAACCCCTGGGCCAAGGACTGTTACCAATTGGGCCTTGAGTTGTATAATTATTTCATTATATATTACAATGTAGTAATAATAAGATGACGATGACATTGGATTTATATCCTGCCCTCCACTCCGAATCTCAGAGTCTCAGAGCGGCTCACAATCTTCTTTATCTTCCTCCCCCACAACAGACACCCTATGAGATGGGTGGGGCTGAGAGGGCTCTCGCAGCAGCTGCCCTTTCAAGGACAACTCTGCGAGAGCTATGGCTGACCCAAGGCCATTCCAAGTGAAGGAGTGGGGAATCAAACCCAGTTCTCCCAGATAAGAGTCCACACATTTAACCATTACACCAAAGTAATAGAAATAAAGCGTACAATTGTATCATCCCAAAACCATCCCACCCCGGGGTCTGTGGAAAAATTGTCTTCCACAAAACTGGTCCCTGGTGCCAAAAAGGTAGGGGACCACTGGCTTAGACCACTTGGGACAAAAGAAAGGGGGCTAAACAAATTCAAGGAGGACAGCTTTATCAGGGCTTATTAGGAAGATCACTAGCTGGAACCTCCATGGGAAGAAGCAATATCTCTCTCAATATTCGCTAGAGGGGAAAAGCCACAAGGGAAAGGTTGTTGATCTTCATGCCCTGCATTTTTGGCTTTCCAGAGACATTTTGCTGGCTGCCACTAGAATCCAAATATTGGACAAAATTGCCAGACAAATATTGGATCGCCAACTCCAGGATGGAAGATTCTTGGAGATTTGGGGCAGAGCCTGGGCAGGACAGCGTTTGAGGAGAGGAGGGAGCTCAATAGGGATAGGAGGCTGTAGATTTCAACTTCCTAAGCAGCCATTTTCTCCAGGGGAACTGGTCTTTGCAGTCTGGAGAGCAGTTGTAATTCCAGAACTCCAGGCCCCACCTGAAGGTGGCCACCCTAATTAAATAGCTACCCTGGGCGCTATGGAGACCAAGCCCTATGCGGAAAGGCTGACGGACTTGGGAATGTTCAATCTGGAGAAGAGGTGGAGGGACATGATTGCTCTCTGCATATTTGAAGGCACTTCGAGGAGGGCAGGGAGCTGTTCCTGTTGGCAACAGAGGGTTTAAATTAAGGGTGGGGAGGTACCAGCTGGATATTAGGAACAACTTCTACAGTAAGAGTTGTTCAATAGTGGAATTGGGGTGTCAAACTCATTTGTTATGAGGGCCGGATCTGACATAAATGAGACCTTGTCGAGCTGGGCCATGTGTACCTAGTTAAGATTAGGTAGCAGAGATATAAACTTTATAAAGGATGCAAACACAATTAATTTTTTTAAAAACCCTTAAAACATGCTTAAAACATTAGCACTTGTGGGTCTTAAAGGTGCTTTGTATTTCTCCCACAGGATCGAGGAAATTGGGCAAAGGAAGCTCTGGCTTTCTCCTTTCCCCATGGGATCAGGAGGGGGAGGAGCCTCAGCCAATAGAAGGAACAGAAGCTTTGCTCAGTGGCCCTGCTGTGGGATTGAGAGAGCCTGGCAAAGCAAGCTCTCCCTCCCCCCCTTCCTCCCCACGGGAGAAATCTCAGCCATTGGAGAAAATAGAGGTTTTGCTCTGTAGCACCTGTGCAATAGAGCAAGCCTGGCAAAGAAAGCTGTTACACAGAAGGAAGCAAGAGAGAGGGAGAAGGAAGCAGATGACAGCCAGTTGCTTGGGGGCCTGATAGGAGCCCTCTTGGGGCCTGATTCGGCCCCCGGGCTGCATGTTTGACACCCCTGACCTAGGGAGGTGGTGAGCTCTCCTCCCCCCCCCCCCGCCACTGGCAGTCTTTCAGCAGCAGCTGGATGAACACTTGTCACGGATGCTTTAGGCTGATCCTGCATTGAGCAGGGAGTTGGACTAGATGGCCTGTATGGTTCATTCCTACTCTGTGATTTTATGCTTGGGGAGCCTGTGCTCTACTCCCCTGCAGACAGATGCTACGCTGAATCCACAACTGTTGTGGAGTTGCTGCTGATTCCCCTCTGCTGCCTGAGATGGGGAGGGTGGGGTAGGAATCAGCTATAGGAAAAATTCAAGGAGGATCTAACAATGCCAATTAGGAAGACCACTAACTAGAATCTCCGTGGGCTGAAGCCAGGGCTTTCTTTGAGCAGGAATGCAGTTCTGGCTGGCTTGGCATCAGGAGGTGTGACCTAATATGCAAATGAGTTCCTGATGGGCTTTTTCTAAAAAAAAAAAGCCTTGGCTGAAGCAAATTCATCTCCAAATTCAGTACCAAGGACAAACAACAAGGGAGGGTCCCCAACCACCATACAGCTGATCAGGCCTCGGATTCTGCAGGAGCTCACAGGAGCACTGCTCCTGAACCTTTCTGAGAATCACAGAATCATAGAGTTGGAAGGGTCATCTAGTTCCACCTCCTCCTTCCCACGTCCATTGAATTGTAGGTGCAACTGCATAACAATCCCTGGATGAGCTCCACCACCTATTTCCCACAAAACGACCCCTGCAGCTGATCCTCCCTCCACCAGCTCCCTGAGTGATTCTGGGAATCACTAAGACCACCCCTGGCCAGATCCAGCAAAGCAGTTCTTAGGGTCTTACCACTGTATCTTCAGGAAAAGGAAATGTCCCCTGTGCAAGCACCAGTCATTTCCGACTCTGGCGTGACGTTGCTTCACAACATTTTCACGGCAGACTTTTTATGGGGTGGTTTACCACTGCCTTCCCCAGTCTTTTACACTTCCCCCCCAGCAAGCTGGGTACTCATTTTACCAACCTTGGAAGGATGGAAGGCTGAGTCAATCTTGGGCCGGCTACCTGAATCTAGCTTCTGTTGGAATCGAACTCAGGTCGTGAGCAGAGAGTTCAGACCACAGTACTGCTGCTTTACCACTCTGCGCCACGGGGCCGCTGACTGTATCTTTAAGGGGTGTGTAAAAGCAGGGTGGCAGCTATTCTGAGCCATGCACAACAAACCCCACTTCCCAAAATTTCATCTTCTGTGTCCCTTTGACAGCTACAGCTGTCAAAGCCCGACTCTGAACATTGGTTTATCCTAAGTGTTTTTAAAAATTGAGACAGGAATGCTATATATGCTTTATAGTACACACACACATCAGTAAGCAACAACATGCCCATGTCCACATTAGAACCAGTTGCTGGATAAATTGGGGGGGGGGGGGTGGTGGTGGCTGGGTTTAAAGTGCATTCAACCCTAAATGTATTGACTGCAACTTCAAAGTGATTCAATGCAAGTAGTAAGAAAAATTACGTTGTACAGGGGGTTGTAGACTGTAATGTACATTCAAGGCAAATGTCTGATTTCCCTCTCTATTATGCAAACTGGCAGAATAACAATATTTGGCCCCTTCTCATAGTTCTTCCAACATGTTTTAGAGTTTGTTTAGGCTGGCATTTTACTGCCGGTTTATCTCTCTTCCTATTGTTGTGTAATTTGCACTCAAGGGACAGGAATTCGGTTTTAAATTAGTCAAGATATATGGCAGGAGCTAGCTGCTGTTTTTCTTAAGTACTGGAAAGAGACTGGGGATGAGTATACTGTAGATATTTCAGTCCTGGGCCCCAGATAATGACGAGGGGCGGGGTTGTGGCTCACTGGAAGAGCCTCCACTTGGCTTGCAGAAGATTCCACATTCACACGGTGGTAAGGGGACGGTGGCTCAGTGGTAGAGCATCTGCTTGGTAAGCAGAAGGTCCCAGGTTCAATCCCCGGCATCTCCAAAAAAGGGTCCAGGCAAATAGGTGTGAAAAACCTCAGCTTGAGACCCTGGAGAGCCGCTGCCAGTCTGAGTAGACAATACTGACTTTGATGGACCAAGGGTCTGATTCAGTATAAGGCAGCTTCATATATCCATATATATATACACCCCCCCCCACAGGCCTCGGATTCAGCAGCTCATAGGAGTGCAGCTCCTGAACCTTTCTGAGGGTTCCCCCTCCTCCTCCCCACCTGCCTGGTTCATTGAATAGTGGGTGCAGCTGCATAACAATTCCTGGATTAGGAGAGTGGCCAGCCAACCAGCGACCAGGGGCTTTGCCATGCCCCCAGCAGCCCTCATTAACCCCCGGAGAAGCCCACACCACCCTTTCTCCACTTCTTATGTGATTTTGGATGGTTGGTGGCTTGCTGGCCTTTTGACTGGGGGGGGGGGCAGGAGTGCCCCAGGAGAGTGAGACCTGCTTGTGCTGGCTGGATCTCTAGCCAGCCCAAGCAAGCCTTGCTCGTCCGTGCCTCTCCTTTCTTGCGTCGGGTTGCTTTTGGCTGGGGGGAGGGACTATATGCTAATGAAGTATGCTAATAAGCTCCACCACCTATTTTTCTACAAAGCAACCCCTGACCCCCATCTCCAGTTAAAGAAGACCAGGCAATACTCCTTCTAAGCTGTGAAGTCTTGTAAGCAAAAATCCTACTTTGTGAGCTACTGGCACTAAAGTTGTGAGCTGCTGCATAAATTTAGTTTGCTCTGGGGCCATTTTCCCTGAGTGGAGACAAAAATGTGTGAGCCGGAGGCTAAAGAACTGTGAGCTAGCTCACACTAACTCAGCTTGGGGGAACACTGGAAACAGGTGATCTGAAGACCCTGGAGAGCTGCTGCCAGTCGAAGACAATGCTGACCTTGATGGACCCAGGGTCTGATTCAGTATAAGGCAGTGGTGGCCAAACTACAGTTTGGGAGCCACATGCGCCTCTTTCACACATATTGTGCAGCTCTTGAAGCCCCCACCACCCCATTGGTCAGCTTGGAGAAGGCATTTCTCTCTTTAAATTACTTATCTCAGCCAAGCCAGCCAGTGACTTGAAAAATGCATTTAACGTTAAAGTGGCTTTCTTCCTACCTCTCCCCAACTATTTTCCTTCCTTCCTGTCCTGCAGCTCTCAAACATCTGACATTCATGTCTTGCAGCTCTCAAACATCTGTCGTTTATTCTATGTGGCTCTTACGTTAAGCAAGTTTGGCCACCCCTGGTATAAGGCAACTTCACATGTGTTCATGTGTGACTACAGTGTTCTTTCCCAAGGTGGCACCCTCCCTATTCTGTGTTCCCAAGCTTCTGTCTCTCGTGGCCAGTGTGGTGATGTAGGGGATGGGCTGTTCCCCTGCCTGGGGTGTAGGGACAAATGTACCTAGGAAAACCCAAGAAACAAAGGGGATGTTCTGGGAAGAGCTTTCCTGCCACTGCCAGCAGATTCTTTGAAGAAGGTGCCATTGAAGACTTTTTTTCCTCCCCACTGGGACTTTTATAGGCAGAGGGGACCTGAGAAGAAAACTTAACTCCCTTGAGAGCCAGTTTGGTGTAGTGGTGAAGTGCATGGACTCTTATTTGGGAGAACCGGGTTTGATTCCACACTCCTCCACTTGCAGCTGCTGGAATGGTGTTGGGTCAGTCATAGCTCTCGTAGGAGTTGTTCTGAAAGGGCAACTGCTGTAAGAGTTCTCTTAGCCCCACCTACCTCACAGGGTGTTTGTTGGGGGTGGGGGGGGGGAAGGTAAAGGAGATTGTGACCACTCTGAGACTCTGAGATTCAGAGTATAGGGTGGGATATAAATCCAATATCATCATCATCATCTTCTTCCTTCCTTCCTTCCTGCCTGCCTGCCTGCCTGCCACCAGATAGTGCTGGCAGAGTTGGTTTACAGCTATGACTGAATACTCAAAGGAACAGAACAACACTGAGGTCAGGCAAAGCAGTTTTATTTAGAGGCAAACAAAATCACAACTGAGAAGCTCATATCTAATTGGAGAGTCAAAAGGATGCAGGTAAAAATCAAAGTCAAAGAGAATTAGAATATAGATATATCTGGTTAGTTGCCCGCATTTCCTAGCCTGCATCTAAATAACTTGATGTTGGTGGGATAAACTCCTGGGATTCAATTCCTTTCTTACTCCTCCCATGATGGTCAAAAATGGAACTAAGAGGCAGGGCCAGATTAACAAATAGGCCAAGTAGGCACTGGCCTATGGGACCCCATGCCTTTAGGGACCCTGGGCTGGCTCCCTCCACTCTGGTTTCCCCCCTGCTTGCAGCCCTTCCAGCCTGCACATGCAACCAGCAACTGAGCCACTCTCTGCCCGACTTGCCTGGTGCAGCAGTTGCTGGTGTTGTCACCTAGCTTGCCTCTCTCTGCCTCTCCTCCACAGCTTTCTCAAAGGGGCTTTTGAGAAGGTGCCTGCAGGCTGCAGCGGGAGTCACAAGTGGCAGGGTGGGCGCTCTGAGTCTCCGTATTAGGGAAAAATTTGCAAGGGTGGTCCAAGATTTCGACTGCCTAGGGGCCTCCACAGGGTTTAATCCAGCACTGCTAAGAGGGATACCAAGGAATGCCCTTTTTATTGATCGTCAGCATTCTAGAGTCCATTTACCCCATTGCATGGAAGCAGCAAATGAGCTCCCAGGAGATGTATTTATTTATTTACATTATTTATTGTTCACCTTTCTCACACGGACTTAGCGGATTACACATCGTGACTCAGTACAATCAACAGAATTGGATATTCAATAACTAATGCATTCGAATATAAGAAAACTGGAGCCACCAGAAGGAATAGGAGCACACCATGAGTATTAACATGACCAGGGTCGGCTCCCCTGCTATGCAAACTAGGCGGTTGCCTAGGGCACCCGCAGGGCAAGGGTGGAAAAATCGGCCTCCCTCCTGCAACCGCCTAGTTTGCCCCCCCCATGCCTCCTCCCTCCCTTTCCCACTGCATGTTAATCCTAAGCCGCCCCCCCCCCCAGCGATAGGAAAAACCATGCTGCGGGCCACGCTCCCAGTCTGTCTGGAGCAGCGTCTTGAAAAGGCAGTCCCGCAGCTGCTGATTTCTCCCCTCCCCACTTCCTGGGTTGAGAGGAGTCAGCTCAGCAGCCTCGGGACCACACTTTCAGGATGCTGCTCTTGACAGACTGGGAGCGCAGCCCTGCAGTGTGGTTTTTCCAATCGCTGGGAGGGGGTGGACTTTGAAATTAACATGTAGTGGGGAAGGGAGGGGGGAGAAGGAGGCGGGAGGGGGGCTTTAGATAGCCAGAACGCGGCACTAGAGCCCGTTCCGGCTTTGAAATTAACATGCTGTGGAGAAGGGAGGGAGGGAGAAGGAGGTACGGGGGGGGGGGGCACAGAGTGGGGGGATGCCAGGAAGCGAGACGGCCTAGGGCGCCATGGGGTGTCCCTGAACATAACACATTATGCAGTGCAAAAATCATGGGATCCTACTTAAAATATGCTATCTTTGGCATTAAAGACCACAATTCCTGATCATTTATCCCAGTAGGTTTGTGAGACCATTTTGTACTGTGCAGCCTTATTAAAGGTAAAGGTAGTCCCCTGTGCAAGCACCAGTCGTTTCCAACTCTGGGGTGACGTCACATCATGACATTTTCATGGCAGACTTTTCACGGGGTGGTTTGCCATTGCCTTCCCCAGTCATCTACACTTTCCCCCCAGCAAGCTGGGTACTCATTTTACCCACCTTGGAAGGATGGAAGGCTGAGTCAACCTGTGCAGAAAAGCTCTCTCGGATGGTTCAGTTTTGCATAGTTTGCAGAAGGTTTAGATTGGGAGCTTTCCTGACCTCCTCAGGCATTCATTCCACAAGGCAGGAGCCACAATGGAAAAAGGACAGGTAGACAGGCTGTTGTTGATTTTGCCCATTTGCAGGATAACACCTGCAGAAGCCCCTGCTGGCGTGAGCAGAGCTGTCATGGTGGCACACAGAGAAATAGGCAGCCCCATAAATAAGAGAGGCCAAGATCATGAAGGGCTTTGGTGCACTCAGTGACCACACGGATGATACAGTCAGGTGGACGCTTTCACACATGCCAATTTTTTTTAATACATAATTTTTTATTGAATTTTGTCTGATTACAACAATATAGTAGCATTAGTTGAAAAATGTAGTTCTTCAAGTTGCTATTATTTACAAACAAACAAAAAAGAAAAATTACAGAAAAATTACAATTTCTTACGCTTACATCAGCAAGTGACAAAGGAAAGTTTTAACCAGTTATACCATATAATACAGGTTTTCTTTAAAAATAAATCATTGAATGGTACAGTGCATTACTCAGTAGGATCTCCTGTTGGGTCGAGAAATTAATTACTGGGAACCAAAGTATTACAATTTGTTTTTCATATGAAAATGCTGATATGGTATAATAACAACCAAAAGCTAATTTACAGCATATAAAATGCTCCCAGATGCTGTTGTACCAACTTTGGATTGAAGGTAATTGAGTTTCCTTCCATTTTTTCACTAACAAGGTTTTTGCAATAGATAACAATAACACAACCATTTCTTTTTTATGTCTCTCAATATGATTTGTACTCCAGTAGTTTAGTAATATGGTCTCTGGAACCCTGCCACACATGCCAAATAATGCAGTTTCAATCCACTTCAGTGATTGTTTGCAAGAGAATTTTTTCCATTTCACACAGTTGCAGAATGCATTTGAAGTGGATCAAAAGTACATTATTTTAGTGTGTTTAGCTGTAAGTGTTATATGAAGGCTTTTATGGTTTGCTTCATCCTAATGTATTTTTAAAAATCATTATAACCCAGTTTGAGTCCATTTTAGGAGAAAGACAGGCCAACGACGTCTTAAATAAATAAACAAACAAATGACATCTCCAGTTGAAAGATCTCAGGCAAAAGTTGCTGGGGGAACATTGTAAAAAATCAGTTATTGTTGAAATGGAAAGATGGTCTGACTCCAAACAAGGCAGTGTCATATCCTGATTGCCTGTTGATTACACCATATCATATTGGTTGTAGTCACCTGCCTTTAATACAACTAATATGCAGGGCCACCAATGGGAGGGGATGCGGGGGAGACAACATATGGGGGGGCCAAGACACCTGGAGGGCCCCTGAAGCCAGTATCATAATGTATTCATGGAAAGCATGTTTTCTAATGCAGTTCTGACTGCAACCACTAAGGGCACAAGGAAGGCAGAAAACAGCAAAGAGCTCGACCTTTCTGCAACGTTTACCACGAGGCTATGGGAAACCGTTTGCTGATCAGATCCTGTTAAACCTGTCAGCCAAGTCAGTGTTGAAGCAAGAGAAGACCAGCCAGGACATGCTATAGTCAATGCCAGGATGCAACCTCCTAACAAGGTCTATAGTTTCCTTTTTCCTTTAGTTCCATCCACTTCCTGCACAGCCAGATCTTGCAAAAGGGGCAAGCTTGTTAGTGTGTGTTAACAAACAGACAAACAAACCTTTTGTTGTCTTTACATTTCTCTTTTTTCCACATCTCCTCTTTCATTTTGCTCTCTTTTCCTTTCATGATCTGCCATTCATCTATTCCCACTTCTAATTTTTAAACTCTCACCCTTATTTTTCACTCTCAACTTCTCACCCATCCTGAGTGGCAACATAAAAGGTATTTAATAGTAGTATAGGAGCAGACCTTTGATAACAGTATAGATAGAAGGGGGGAAATTAATATTTCCCCATAATTTTTCATAGTAGTAAAAGGGTGCTTCCCCTCTCCCTCTGCCCCTTAACATGCGTGATAATGTTAATGTGCCTCAGTGGTAACAAATGAGGAACTTAAGTTTGAATTTATGTATGTATTTAACTGTATTTATATCCTGCCTTTCTCCCCTATGGGGACCCAAAGCAGCTTACATCATTTTCCTCTCCTCCATTTTATCCTCACAACAACCCCTTGAGGTAGGTTAGTCTAGAAGTAAGTGACAGGCCCAAGGTCACCCAGTGAGCTTCCATGGCAGAGTAGGGATTTGAACCTCAGTTTCCCAGATCCTAACCACTATACAGCCTTAGCTTCCATTGCAAATAGCACGAGAGGTCTGGTGATAATAACCTGGGCCAAGATATTCCAATTCTTTTCATTTGGGGCCCTGCAGTTGAAGGGGGACCCCTGAATAATTAATGAATACCCCTATAATAATGAATAAAAGCATGCTTATGCCTTCAAAAGGAGGGTGTTTGATACAATGTTTGTTTGAAGCAACTGTCTGTTAGAGGCCAGATAATCTCACTGGGTGTGAATTCAAGGTTTTAAAGTAGATAACAAAAGGGCCTCCACCTCTTTGAGAAGCTTCTTGCAAGAGCTAATAACGCATGGAAACAGGACGTATGGAAAATACTAGAAGTTACAGGAAGGTGGGGCATGTTGAGTCAGATAAGCTTGGGGGCCTGCCTGCTTGTTTTGGGGTGTGAATAAAAATGGTCTGAATGAAAATAACTTGAACTTAGTCATATTGGGTGTATGGCTGGCTAAGTTCTGCCTTGATATCAAAATAAAAATTCATTTCAACACAGTGATGAGTGTGAACCTCGTTATTTCTCTGCTTCACAGTTCCCATAATCATCTTGACATTGGTGGCCAATTTTGATATTTCCAGTTTTATCTTCTGATGAGTTATGCCTGCCGCAAATGGACAATAGGACATGTAGATCATTTTGTTATTATAGATGCATGCTGTCAGCCAAACAACTTGTTTTGTTACAATATTTGGTTTGGATCCAAGTCACATGGGGAGGCCCAAATGGAATCTTTGTCTGAGGGGCCGTGATGGCGCTCAGCAGTCATGCCTTCATGTGTATGGGTGTGCCATCCAGTCACAACCAACTTATAGTGACCCCAGAAAGGGGCTTTCAAGGCAACTGAGAAGCAGAGGTGGTTTGTCGTTACCCTTCCTCAGCAGTGTCTTCCTTGGTGGTCTCCCTTCCAAATATCCACTCTGCTTAGCTTCCAGGTACAGCTATACCATACCATCTACATCCCAACTACAACCTACTTGTAACCAGAGCTTTTTTTGGTAGAAAAAGCCCAGCAAGGAGTCATTTGCATATTGGGCCACACCCCCTGGTGCCAAGCCAGCCGGAACTGTGTTCCTGTGCATTCCTGATAAAAAAAGCCCTGCTTGTACCAATATGAAAGGACTGCGTTATTACTGTCATTCTGCTCTTGTCCCCCAGGTGGTGCCAGCGACTGTTTCTAGGGGTGCAATGATAGCTGTCCAACCAAGCTTGGGTTCTCAACTAGAAGTGGGAACAGGGAGAATTGGATGGGGAGAGTCAGTGCTTAATTCTCATTGCAGCTACCAATTCGTCATGCTGCCATTCTTCACAGTTTATTTTTTTCCCCAAACAGAAAAAAACCCTGGTGGGTAGCCATGTTTGTCTGAAGCAACAGAACAAAGTTAGAGTCCAGAGGCATCTTTAAGACCAACTAAGTTTTATTTGAGGTATGAGTTTTCATGTGCATGCACACTTCTTCAGATACATAGGAAAAAAACAGCTTCAAAGAAAAGCATGCAAGGGGTAGGGGGCGGGTAGGGGAAGTCTTCAATGGATGGGAAGGTTTAAGCCACCTTCCCGCCCTCTGATTCACTGCTGAAAATGCTTTCCCCTGCAGTCATCTTAATCATCAAGTACATGTTTGGGAAACCTCTGTTTGTGGCATAGTGTGAAATTCTGCCCTCTCAGATCCAAAAAGATGTGATGCAAAAAGAACCCCACATCTTTTTACCCTGTGGGGAGTAGAGTAACGGGGGGGGGGGGGTGATCTTTAACAGAAAAACAACAAAAGAAGGAAAGTTAAACAGCTATCTCTCTATGTGCTATCTGTTCACATCAAAACTCATAGCCTCTTATGCCAGGCAGGCCACAAAAGAGGAGGTCACTAATCTCTAACCCCTTTGCACTTCCTGCTAGCTGCTGGTTCCCTTTCTTCCTTCACAAACATATATCTTCGGCAAACTCCAGTGAAGGCAGCTGTTTTTGCAGACACAAAGGTGATGTAACCAAGATGGTTCAGCTGGGGTTGAAGCAGGAGCACCTTCCTTATGAGGAAAGGCTTAAGTGAAGACTCTGGGATTTTTCATTTAGGAAGGAGATGAATAAGGGGGGACTTGATAGAGGTTTATAAAATCATGTTTGGGGTGAAGAGAGTTGACAAAGACAATTTTTCTCCCCCTCCCAAAATAGCAGAATGTGATGGCATCCAATGAAGCTGATAGGCAGTAGCTTCAGGATGGACAAAAAGAAATACTACTTTATCCAGAGAGTGACGGAAATGTGGGATTTGCTGACAGAGGATGTAGCGATGACCACAGGAATAAAGAGCTTTAAAAGGGTATTAGGTTCATGGAGGGTAAGTTTTATCAATGGCTACTAGCAGGGCTTTTTTTGTAGAAAAAGCCCAGCAAGAGCTCATTTGCATATTAGGCCACACACCCTGTCACCAAGCCAGCGGGAACTGTGTTCCTGCTAAAAAAATAAAGAAGTCTTGGCTACTAGCCCATGGTGGCTGAGGGGAATCACCACACAATTGATGTTCTGAATCTATGGAGGAAAGGGAGTTTTTTTGGGGATAGGTATTGAAATTTTAGAAAATTGAAACATATGCAGTCTTTATCAAGCTTAAACTTATTTTACTGTTTTAATACCAGCATAAAGTGCATCATCTATAACAATGTGCTATTTGGCATATTTATTAAATTTAAAAATACCAATGCCTATCAATGCAATCCTGAACAGGATTACACTGTTCTTAATCCATGGAAGTCAGTGGGTTTACTAAAATGCAGCTCTGCTTCATATTGCACCGTTAGGTTTTTTGTTTTTTTTAACAAGCAAAATTGCAAACAGTCCCCCCACACACACATAAAAAAAGAGTGCTGGAAACTGCTGCACATTGTGGTACCTTAGCACATGTATCTTAGTGTTTGCCTTTTAAGAGGATGTAAAATAAAAAAAAATACAGATCTTGTAGTAAAGAAAATAACATGTTTGGTCAGAAACAATCTCATACCGGTATAATAGTACTAGCTGCAAATGTGGATCTCAAAAAGCATTCTAACATTGAAAGCACACCACTCCTCAAAAGTATGTTATCATATACAATATAGCATTATTAATTGTGGATAAAATTCAGTGTACATAATCTATAGTTTATACAAAAGTTATCTTGTCTAATGTAGATTTCCTGAAATAAAAAGTAGCATATCATACATTCTAAGTGAGTAAAACCTTAAAAGCCTTTCACTCATTCCAAAAGAGAAATATTTCATATAGGTGGATTTTTTCTTGCAGTTATCCCTATTGTACACTAAAACTGGGGTGGGGAAATTCTCTGTGGGGAGTTTTCCCTATTTTCTCTCCCCCCACCTGAAGGAGGCCTTCATATCTATACCTAAAAGCTGCAGATAAAAGTATAGCTTCAGTGGCTGGTTGAGAATTTGGCAGTCCAAACCTTCATGGCTTTCAGTGTGGCATGTTTGGTGGGTCACTCACCAACAAGAAGACTAGAAAGGGGAAGTCTTATTCAGTTGATTGATACAGCCGAGATCTCTGGTACTCACGTGTGTCCTTCCCCAGGGATTAAAGGGAAGTGAGTCATATGTCCCAGCTTAATTTTTCCAGGAGTCACTTCAGCTTGCAATTCTCTCTCTCGGCTTGACTTCGCGAACGAAGATTTAAGAAGGGTGCAGTAGTCCACGTCTGCTGCAGGCTCGCTGGTGGCTGACAGGACCAATGTGGGACAGGCAGATCCGGCCACAGTGGCTGCAGGGGAAAGTCTGATTTGGGGTTGGTGCTGTAGCAGTGCGATTCTTCCTCAATCTCCTTTTGTCCTCAAGACCAGATATGCGTGCGTTCTCAAAGAGACAGCCTGGTGGATGGTGTGCCTCCATGCTTTGCGATCTGAGGCAAGGTCAGACCACTGGTGATGGTTGATGCGACAGGTGCCAAGGGATTTCTTCAAGGAGTCCTTGTACCTCTTCTTTGGTGCCCCTCTATTTCGATGGCCGGTGGAAAGTTCGCCATACAGAGCAATATTGGGAAGGCGGTGGTTTTCCATCCTAGAAATATGCCCTGCCCAGCGCAGCTGCGTCTTCAACAGCAGTGGCTCGATGCTTGTAACCTCCGCCCTCTTGAGGACTTCAGTGTTGGTCACAAAGTCACTCCAGTGGATGTTGAGGATGGTGTGAAGGCAGCGCTGATGAAAGCGCTCGAGGAGTCGCAGGTGATGGTATAAAACCCACGATTCGGAGCCGTAGATGAGGGTTGTCATCACAACCGCTTTGTAAACATTGATCTTTGTGCCTTTTTTCAGATGCTTGTTGCTCCACACTCTTTTGTGCAGTCGGCCAAATGCACGGTTTGCCTTTGCCAGCCTGTTGTCAATCTCCTTGTCGATCTTAGCATCTGAGGAGATGATGCACCCCAGGTAGCTGAACTGCTGGACTGTCTTCAGAACTGATTCACCCACAGTGATGCAGGGAGGATGATAATCTTCCTGGGGTGCAGGCTGGTGGAGAACTTCTGTCTTCTTCAGACTAACTTCTAGGCCGAATAGCTTGGCAGCCTCTGCAAAGCAGGACGTCATATGCTGCAGAGCTGATACCGAGTGGGAGACGAGTGCAGCATCATCAGCAAACAGTAGCTCGCGGATAAGTTTTTCCATTGTCTTGGAGTGAGCCTTTAGTCGCCTCAGGTTGAACAGGCTGCCATCGGTGCGATAGCGGATGTAGACACCATCGTCATCATCTAGATCTACTGCGGCTCTTTGAAGCATCATGCTAAAGAAGATCGTAAAGAGAGTTGGCGCGAGAATGCAGCCTTGCTTTACACCTGTGCCTATTGGGAAGGGCTCCGAGAGGTCGTTGCAGTGTCTGACTTGGCCTCGCTGGTCTTCATGTAGCTGGATGATCATGCTGAGGAACCTTGGGGGACATCCTAAACGTTCCAAGATTTACCACAGGCCTTTCCTGCTAACGGTATCGAAAGCTTTGGTAAGGTCGACAAAAGTCACATATAGACCCTTGTTCTGTTCCCTGCATTTCTCTTGGAGCTGCCTGAGAACAAATACCATGTCGGTGGTGCTCCTGTTAGCTCTGAAGCCGCACTGGCTCTCTGGGAGGAGTTCTTCTGCAATGGTGGGCACCAGTGTTCAGGAGTATTCTGGCAAGGATTTTGCCTGCGATGGAGAGCAGGGTTATCCCCCGGTAGTTGGAGCAGTCTGACTTTTCCCCTTTGTTCTTGTGTAGAGTGATGATGATTGCAATTCACTTCCTGAATATACCCATAAATCTGATGAAGAATTAAATAACTAAATTGAATCACCCAATCACATCTGTGTCATGTAGGATTGACGGTGGGTATGTGATTTTGTGGCTATTTCAACTCCAAAGGTCAATGAAAAGCATTTAATAGTGATATTTTTCTTATCGAGTGTTATTTTGTTAATACTCCACAGTTATTCTGTGTCCCCTTTCAGCTTCCAGGTGGGGCCTGGAGATCTCCCACTTTTACAATTGATCTCCAGCTGGCAGAGATCAGCTCCCCTGGATAAAATGGCTGCTTGGAAGGGTGGACTCTATGGCATTGTACCACGCTAAGGCCCCTCCCCTCCCTCTCCCAGATCCATCCCCAAAGTCTCCAGGTATTTTCCAGCACAGACCTGGCTATCCTAGTCATGGATCCTTAAGGCCAAGCTGTTAGCCAACTGTCCTTGCATTGAGAGGTTTGAAATATGTTGATTTAGAACTGGTGGTTTCCCTGATAACCCACAGAGATTTCTAAATGCCTACGTGTATTCTAAAAGCGACAACAGATTAATACCTTTATTAAGACCAGCCACAACATCACAAGGAAGTGAGTAAACTCTTGAGTTCACTAGAACCCCGTTTTGGGCTTGGATGTTCAGCAAAACAAAGAGGAGCAGGAGGAGGGGGAAAAAACCATGCTTACACTTAGAATGGACCTATAGACTGCAATATCTTTCACATTTGTATTCTTCCTTCAAGGGGTTCAGGGTGGCATACACAGTCCTCTCCTCATTTTATCTGCACAACAGCCACGTGAGATTGGCTCAGCTGGAAGAAAATCAGCTCCGAAGCAGAGGTGGGATTTCAACCCACTACTCCCAATCCATCTCTCCTAACTATGCCACACTGGCTTTATCATGCCTAGAGTTGCCAGCCTCCCAATGGGGGCTGGAAATATCCCAGAATTATACAATTGATCTCCAGATTACACAAATCACTTATTTAGTATTTATTTATTTAAAACATTCCACTTGTCCTCAAGAAAATGGCTGCTTAGGAAGGTCGACAGCATGGCATTATGGCCTAACAACGTTCCTCCCCTCCCTAAACCCCACTCTCCCAGGCTCCACTCTCAGATCTACAGCTATTTTCAAACCCAGAGCTGGGAACCCTAATCGTGCCAGTAAATTGTAACATAGCCTGTAGAAAAGTTCTAGTGAGTTCAGAACCTTAATCATTTTTAAACTCTTAATTTGATCCTAATAAAAACATTTGGATCTAATCCTAATAAAAATATTTTGATTTCCCTGCTAAATGGTCAACATGGCGGCCTACAAATTGTTAGCATCAAAAGCCTATAAGCTATGTAAGAACAGTTCTCTTCAAATGCAGAATCCTTTGTCTGCTTATAAGGAGAGCAGTCATTAAGTAAACACCTCAGAGGGTAAAAGGGACAGATTTACGGATACGTTTATAAAGTCTTTACGAAAGGAGGCCATAGTGGAAAATTACAGACCACTTGAATGAAGTGGCTTGCTTATTTTCTGTTTCATGAGAATTGAGGGTATTAATAGTACACAATGAACAAATGTGACCAAAAAAAGTGTAAAAAAAGAATACAGTTTATGCTGAAAATAGGAAGTTAAAAAAACAAAGAAAAAAGGCTGCAGCTTCTTTCTCAGATCTTTGGTTTTAATCTTCTGTGATACAACAATATGGCATTTAAACAAGAGAGTCAGTTTGGTGTAGTGGTTAAGTGCGCGGACTCTTATCTGAGAGAACTGGGTTTGATTCCCCACTCCTCCACTTGCACCTGCTGAGATGGCCTTGGGTCAGCCATAGCTTTCACAGAAGCTGTCCTTGAAAGGGCAGCTGCTGTAAAAGCACTCTCAGCCCCACCTACCTCACAGGGTGTTTGTTGTGTATGGGGGGGAAGGTACAGGAGATTGTGACCGCTCTGTGATTCAGACCACAGGACGGGATACAAATCCAAATCTTCTTAAACAACAGGTCAAGAAACATGAAGGGCTCAATCCAGCTGAAATTAAGCTCTTTCAGACTATGGTTTTCAGTAGGAGGATAGTGCTGAACAAACAAAATTTTCTTCTGAAATTAAATAGTTTTTTCTCTTTTCTCTACATGGCATTATGGCCTAACAACATCCCTTCCCTCCCTAAACCCCACTCTCCCAGGCTCCACTCTCAGATCTATAGGTATTTTAAATAGGGTTGCTGATAGATTTGAGCTTTTCCTTAAACTCTAAATACTACAGAAAACTAGTTGTTATTCACAAAATTCTTACGATTGTTTTTGTACAGGGTTCTCAGAGCAATGTAACATTTTTTTTAAAAATATATCAGTTTAATTTTTTCCCCCATTACTCATCCACTATGAAAGTCTGACAAGGTACTTAGTGGATAAATGTTAAAAAATCCCTATCTTTTAACTTATCTCTCTCCCCCATCACATTAAGTGCCTTGCTACCCTCAGAGTCCATAATAGTTTAAAGAGGATATTTTTCAGAATCAGTGTTTGTGATAAAGGAAGGGCAACAACAGTCTTTAGAAACCCATTGAAGAGCTGGAGAAATCATTTGGATAGAGTTTGGAGCATAACATTTTGGAGGCACTGAGATTGAAGGGTTTATTTCTTTGTTCATTTTTAATAAGCAATGTTCATATTATAAATTCTGAAATATCCCAGAATTATACAATTGATCTCTGAAACTTTTGGTCTTTCAAATGGAAGTAATTACAACACACATTTAAAAGTGTAAATAAAAAACAAAACAAATCCTACTAATATCCACTGCCCCCCATCTGGGAAAACAGCCCTGTCTCCCCCTACCCCGGTGGTTATCAGTTCCCTCTAAGCTGCAGAGTCTTGTGAGCAAAAATTCTACTTTGTGAGCTACTGACATTAAATTTGTGAGCTCCTGGCATTAAACTGGTGAGCTGCTGCATAAATTAATTTGCTCTGGGACCATCTTTTCTGAGCTGAGACAAAATGTGTGAGCTGGAGGCTAAAAAATTGTGAGCTAGCTCACACTATCTCAGCTTAGAGGGAACACTGGTTGTGAGCTACTGCATAAATTAGTGTACTCTGGGGTCATCTTTCCTGAGCCAAGACAAAAATGTGTGAGCTGGAGGTTAAAAATCTGTAAACTAGCTCACGCTAACTCAGTTTAGAGGGTACACTGCTTATGATTAAATATTTATTTCCCATATTTCATGTGCAAAAACATTGATCATTTTAGTTATTAATGCTCACAGTCATCCTTTGAGTAATACCAATGGAATGGAGGGCTTGCGAGCAGAAAGAACTAATGATATTATATTAGATTGTTATTAATATAAGTATCAATTAAATTATGGTGGGTAGCTGTGTTGGTCTGTAGTAGCAGAACAAAGTTTGAGTCCAATGGCACCTTTAAGACCAACAAAGGTTTTTTTACTCTCTTTTTCATTCTGTCCCCCTATCCCTTTTGTAAAGAGTGTTTTTCTGCCCTTGGCAGAGGACACATAGGGGGAAAAATAACATACAGATGTGACATTATATATATGACCGTTCAGAAATTATGGGAGAGAGCATGTTATTTTCCCAGCATGCACTACTGCTGCAAAAAGTTGCCCCTCTTCAAAGAAAAAGGACTTAAAGGGGAGACTGCAAGGTGAAACAGCTGAAAGGGTCCCCCTCCAAGCTAAATTTGTGCTTTCTAAATTGTAGATTAGTAAAACCTGGGATCCGTGAACCCATTTCAGGCGTTGACTGGCTTTATGGCCCATTACCTGTATTGTGAACCGTCTTTATATTTTTATGGATTGCATTTGAGTTAGACACAATTGCATCTCGCCCTGGCCTGTCCTGCTTGCATTCTTTGGCCCTTTGACCCCTGCTGTTTGTTTTCCCACCCCAAACTTCACATACAAGAAGGACACCCCCCCCCCCTTGGTAGGCACTAGCTCCCTCAAAGCGGGCTCTAGTCCAGGCAAATTTGCGCGGGAAAGCAAAGCGTGTTTTCCTGCAAGGTGCCACTAGGCTCCAGTTGATGATGATGAATATTCACAACGCACTGTTGCAGCGACAGGTTCCCGTTGCGACATGCAACCCTCCCCTCCACCCACCCAACAACCTGTTGCTGTCCCTCTGTGTGACCCATACGGTTTCCTCACTTGCCTTTAGTTTAGAAGACACAAAAGATGCATGCAAATTGCAGCCAGCGGAGCTGAGCTTGAGGGAGGAAGTACCCAGTGGCCAGCTCCCCTGCTTCTCCATCAAGCTGCAGAGCACGCGCTTCGGCGCGCGCAGAGAAATTCCCCAGAAGCCTGGAACGTCGCAGCCCAGTGAGGAACCGCAGGCAACCTCTGCTCTGCAACCGATTCAGGAACCACTCGGTTCTGGGAACCGACCTGCCGAGGCGTAGAACTGTAAGTCGTCCAGCTCGTTCGAATGGCCTTTTCCATGGTTTTGCAAGGGAAAGCGAATAGGAGAGAGGGGTCCCTTTGCCCGTTGAACTGACCCGTGCTTTCGCTTCAGGAGTAGCCCCTGACCTACAGAAATCAGCCAGTTAAACTTTTTCGCACCGAAGGACCAGAAAAGTGGTCCTCAGCTAATTTCTGGGTAACCCGGGGCTGTTAAAGGGGGGCTGAAAAGTTCTTGGAAACTTTGCAGATGAATGTCGTGATAGTAAAGCTAGTTCAGGTTGGCTGCGCCTGCAAGCCGTGAGTTGCAACCCGCCCTGAGCCTGGTTTATCGGGAAGGGCGGGATAGAAATCCCTTCAGTAGAATAAAATATAAAGAACTGTTGAAGACCTCTCTCTTCTTCCAAACATTTAACCATGCGTATCTCTTTACCTCCTCCTTTCCTTTCCTGTTTGTGTAACTATCTTTTTTTCAGGAATAATGTAAAATGTGTGTATGAAGACCAGTTCCTTGAAGATGCTTTCAACAATTAGTCATGGTAGCTAAATGGTACCCTCTATGTTAAGGGGCTCTGACTGTACCTCTGAAATCCATAGTCTGTAGGTGGGAAAGAATGGGGTTGATGAGTGTTTGTCTTCACACCCTGCTCCAGTGAGTTTGTCCAAATCATCTGGCTGGCCACTATAATGGGCAGACTAGACAATCTAGCAAGGTTCTTCTCCTGTTCTTCATATCACTATTTTCACTTATTAGCCATGTTCACAGGTTAACAGTATACACAGGTACACCCTGCATGTACATCTATTTGTAAGACAGTGCTGATGCATGTACTCTTTACCAATTAACCCGTGGACCATTGCCTAGAATAAATATGGAGTTTCAGATATTAGTTTAGCTGTATGTTCACTGAATGTAACACAGGACTTAATGCATGTAAAAAGAAAAATGAAGGGTACACCATACATCGATTGTGTTTGTGTTTGCTGTAACTTGTGAACTGGGCTTGGGCAGTGTGATATAGTAGACTTGGATTTAAATCTTTGATCAAAACTTGCCGGATGGCCTTGGACGGGTCAATTCTCTCTCAACCTAATGGACTTCACAGGATTGCTGTGTGGATAAAATGGAGGGGGGGAATTGTCTGCTGCCTTCAGTTCCTTGGAAGAAGGGCAGAATAAGAGTCATAAGATGGTCAGTATATGGGTGGTCGCTTTGCAAGGCTTGAGTGCTCCATTTGTGAACTTGGGTCATGTGATCAGCCTCCCCCCCCCATACATGTATGGAGGGAGAGCCATGCACAGAGGGATGTGTCGTCTCTGTGTGTAGATGTGTTGTTAGTCCCTTCAGCACTAGGGTTGCCAATCTCCAGTTGGCACTTGGAGATCTCCCATTTTTACAACTAATCTTTAGCTGGCAGAGATCAGCTCTCCTGGAGAAAATCACTACTTTGAAGCATGGACTCCATGGCATTGCACCATGCTGAGTTCCCTCCCCTCCCCAAACTCTGCCCTCTCCCAGATCTACCCCCAAAGTCTCCAGTTTTTTTCCAGCACAGACCTGCCAACCCTAGTAGCAACAGTTGCACTGGAAATATCAGTTGGTCATTCTGTTTTAAGTTTTAAAATTTGAATCAAATAGTGCCTAGTGGCACTTTGCAGGCAAACGTGCATTGCTTTCCCACAACATTTTTAATCTTTAGGTACCTTTGGAATTCTGACACTTCAGTAGGCACAGCTACAAAATGGCTGCCACAAAATGACTGCTCTGGGAGGTGGTGCCAGTTACAAAATGGCTATCACAGCTTACCTTCAGTCACACAGGGAAAATCCTTGTGTGGTGGCAGTTGCTGCCAAAGCAACATTTGAAAAATCAGCACAACCAATCAAAAGCCTTGTTAAGCAAAAGCCTTACCTGGCTCTGCCCATGTTCTAAAAGCCCTTGAGTGGGCAGCAGAATAAGTGCTGGCAGGTGCCATAGCGCCCAGAGCCATAACTAGCTGCAGTCATGTGCTCCTCAGCACAGCTTTGTGTGCCCTTGTTTCAGTTATGTTGGTGCCTACAGATTCCGTGTCAGGGACCCCTGAAATAATAATAGGTGCCCTCTTAAAAGAAACCTCCGTTAACTTTCCCCTGTGATTTTCTTTGAAGCCTTAAAGGATCGCTGGAAGTCTCTGAACCTCTGTTTAAGTACCACTGGAGTATTTCTCTTGCTTCTGTTATTTCTTTGATATTAAACATGACATTTTTTCCTTTTTTATAACAAAAAGAAAAGCTTTAAAAACAATGCATTATTATTTTAGACAACAAAAACGATTACAAATCAGGAATTCTCATGCTTCAGTGGATGATGTGGCCTGACTTCTGTATGTGCATCCATAGAATCCAGCTCTCATTTATCCTTTCTACTTGATCAGATTTTTGCAAAATCCAGTTACCCTCCCCAAGCTAAGTAACTGCACTAAGAATAGAATGCGTTTTGCTTTAAAGATGGCTGTGGCATATAGAATATGGGAAGAGGGAGGTTTCTTTTAAATGCACAAAGCTAAGAGAGAGAAGGAGGGAGGGGGGGAAACCACCATCTCAACTAGACATTCTTTTATCTGATGCTGAGTACAGTACATGTAATCTAGTCTGATTTTCTTATGATATTTTGATTATATGTGAACAGATGCAGAGATGATAGATAAAATTCAAATATGCAAGATAGACTAGTAAATCAAAACAGGATGATAGAAAACATTGATTGGAATTTGCTAGTACATTCTAGAAGTTTCGCACCCCAGGCTATCTGTGAGATCGCTACTATAGAAAAATATTGTTGCTGAGTTCACATGAATGCAAGTAGGTTTGTTTAATTTTTTTTTTATTCGTGTGACATATAACAGACCACAATGCCCATGGTTTAGCAATCTAGAATTACTTCCAATTCTATTAATGACTAATCTTCCAATTCTATAGTGACTAATCTGAATTAGAAGAAGATTGATATTGGATTTCTATCCCACCCTATACTCTGAATCTCAGAGACTCAGAGCAGTCACAATCTCCTTTACCTTCCCCTCCCACAACAGACATCCTGTGAGGTAGATGGGGCTAAGAGAGCTCTTACAGCAGCTGCCCTTTCAAGTACAACTCCTACAAAAGCTATGGCTAATCCAAGGCAAGTGGAAGAGTGGGGAATCAAACCCAGTGTTCCCAGATAAGAGTTTGTGCACTTAACCACTACACTGGCTCTCCAGATGAGAAGGGAGAAAAACACTGCTAGTTGGAGTTTGTGAGTTCAATATAGTGATTAGATGGGTGGTGAGGGGTGCTTAAACTGGATCTTTTTGGGAATGAAGAAATCCCTGGATATCCCGATTGTTTGTCTGTATGCAAAGGGAGAGGGAAGTGGCTGTTTAACACAGGCAGATGGATACAATTAAGATTTCACATAGAATGAGGTTAGAATGTGGTGCTCTGTGAATTTCTAGCAGACTAAAGGGGAAACTTCATTGTGTTTCATATTGTGTCAAGCAAGGCTGGGTCAGACTGTGGCCAGGACTAAGAATACAGTTTGCTGAGGCAGTTTTCTATCTAGGGTCATTGTAGGGTCATACTAGAAACCTGCTTTTGGCAAGTAGCACGAACTTCACAGGTCCTGATTTTGTGACCTTTCTTTGTTGCTGGCATTTTATTCGTTGTCTTCAATCCGTGTTTCAATAAATACATTTAATAGGAAGTGATTGTTCCATAAACCTAGAGTTGCCAGCTCTGGATTGGGAAATTCCTGGAGATCTGGGAGTAGACCTAAGGAAGGGAGGCACTTCAGTGGGGTATAATGCCATAGACCCCACCCTCCAAAGTGGCCATTTTCTCTGTCGGCAATCAGTTGTAATTCTGGGCGATCTCTAGGCCCCACCTGGAGGCTGGAAATCCAGGCTGTAACTGTTTTAACTGATAGATTTGGGACTGTTATAAGAATTAAACCTCCCAGGGGCAAAACCTCTTGAGGAATTCTCTAGCTCAGCCTTCAAAGTAACTCTTACCTTGATTTCCCCTTTAGGTTATATTTATTCTTGACCTCTCACATGAACGGTTCTTGAGGCTAAAAGCCATAATTGCCAAATGCATAATATTTCTCCCCCTCAATGAAATATTATCAGGGCTTTTTTGTAGCAGGAACTCTCTTGCATATTAGGCTACACCCCCCTAATGTAGCCAATCCTCTAAGAGTTTACAGGGCTCTTATTACAGGGCCTACTGTAAGCTCTTGGAGGATTGGCTACATCAGGGGTGTGTGGCCTAATATGCAAAGGAGTTCCTGCTACCAAAAAAGCCCTGAATATAATATTTCTTTGCTGAAAGCTTGCTGGATAACCTTGGGACAGTCATTTTAAAATATCTGCCTTCATACTCTTACAGTGCTATTACTAGTAATATTTTTCAGTCTCGCTCTTTTTCTAAAAGGCTAAAAGCCTACTTAGTCTCTTTACAACCTTATAATGTAGGTAAGTCTAAGGAAGTGTGGCTTGGCCAAGGTTACCCAGTGAGCTTGCTGGCTGGGCAGGAGCTTGAACTGAGTCTCCTCACCTTGTCTGGCCATCTAACCACTAACCTAGCTTTCATTTTGATGTTCAGTTGTACAGTCTAGTCCAACGCTTTGCATCCCCATGGACCAAGTCACACCAGGCCTTCCTGTCTTCCACCATCCTCCAAAGTCTGCTCAAATTCATGTTAGTTAAATCAGCAATGCTGTCCAGCCATCTCATCTTTTGCCTTCTGTCTTTCCCAGCATCAGGGTCTTCTCCAGTGAGTGCTCCCTTCTCATTTGGTGGCCAAAGTATTTCAGCTTCAGCATCTGATCTTCCAGGGAACAGTCAGGCTTAGGAAATCCTTTAGGATTTGATCTTCTTGCAGTCGAAAGGACTCCCAAGAGTCTTCTCCAGTACCACCAAAAGCATCTATTCTTCTGCATTCAGCCTTCCTTTGGTCCAGTTCTCACAGCCAAACTACTGGGAATACCATTGCTTTGACTATACAGACTTTTGTTGTAAGGGTGATGTCTCTACTTTTTATTGTACTGCCTAGGTTTGCCATAGCTGTCCTCCCAAGGAGCAAACATCTTTTAATTTCATGCATACTAGTGGGGTAAAGTGCTGTCAAGTCACATCTGATTTACAGCAACCCTGTAGAGCAGGGGTGGCCAACAGTAGTTCTCCAGATGTTTTTTGCCTACAACTCCCTTCAGCCCCAGCCATTGGCCATGCTGGCTGGGGCTGATGGGAGTTGTAGGCAAAAAACATCTGGAGAGCTACCGTTGGCTACCCCTGCTGTAGAGTTTTCAAGACGAGATGTTCACAGATGGTTTCCTATTGCCTGCCTCTGCGCAGCAACCCTGGACTTCCTTGGAGCTCTCCTATTCAAGTACTAACCCAGCCCTGCTTAGTTTCTGGTACCTGATGAGATTGGGCTAGCTTGAGGGATCCAGATCTGGGCAGCTTGTTTATTAATCTGCTATAAATTGTTTCTATTGTTCCTGTCTGTTGAATCTAATTGCTCCTGTACTTATCAAAAAGTATCAATTCATTTTGCACCAAATAACCATGGAGTTGTTAGAGGAAGTCCCTAGTTTAAAAAGAAAATCTGTAGAATTTAGTTCTGATTACCTGCATTTCATCTTCTAAAATATAGCATGGAAACTAAATGCAGAAAGCATGAAATTACTGAAGCAAAGTGCCTTTACTTGATGGACAAGAGGGAGGGGTTCTTATGCTGAGAAAAGTTCCACTGCTAATGTAACAAATTTGTGGGATCTAGTAACTCAAGAGATTGATGATTTTAAGGGAGTTGAAAGCTGGGTGGTGGGAACTCTCCTTCCTTAGTGCAAATTTCTTAACTCTCATATCTACTCAAAAGGATTCTGCAGGTTTTTGGAGCCTTGCAAATAAAATCTGTTTGACCCAAAGGTAACAGTAATAAACAAAATGAGTGTGCTCACCACAGCCAACGACAAGTCTCAAGTACCTCTTTCAGATCTCTGGGGAACAAACAGCAGCAAATTGTCCCATCAGTTGGGAGTATCGTCCTGCCATTATGCATGTGTGCATGTATTTGTATTTGGCTGGTTCCTGACACTGCAGCAGGTATGAATGAGTGTGGTACAAGCTGTAAACCACTAGCCAACCTCAGGGGGAAAGTCCTAGAGGCTAGCTGAAGGAAACTAATGCAGTTTTATACTATTTGCTGCTTGCTTTATTTTGCGTATGGTGGCTATGTGGGTGGGAAAGAAGTTCTTTCCAAAGCAAAAGAACTAGCTCAAGGATTCCTTCCCCCTGTCTGAAAGGAATTAAATTCTAGCACCCCTGCCTCTCTTTTAGGAGTGGACAGTGTTTTAGGATGGACAGTGTAATCCTCAGTGCAGTTACACTTTTTTAAACCCATTAATTTCAAGGGACTGAAAGGGTTTAACTCTACTTAGGATGCCACTATAGAGCCCCAATCATCACATCTCTTTCATTTAGCATAAAATGTCAGTAATGCAATGTTTGAACCAGCTTATTTATTTATTTATTTATTTATTACTTTATATTTATATCCCGCCCTCTCCGCAAGCGGACTCAGGGCGGCTTACAATATCATAAAAACAATCAATTCCATAAAAACATATAAAACCATAATACATTTATAGGTTAAAAACTATTACGCTATCTCAGTCTAGTCTGGCGGTATTAGGTTCTGACTATGACCACCAGCTTCTGTAGGATGTCCGGTGGCAGCCCATTTTCAGTCAACCAGAAAAGCCTGCCTAAACAGTTCGGTCTTACAGGCCCTGCGGAACGCCGACAAATCCCGCAGGGCCCTTATAGCTTCTGGGAGGGTGTTCCAGAGTTCTGGTGCTGCCACCGAGAAGGCCCTAGATCTTGTTGCGGATAGCCTGGCTTCTTTTGGGCCAGGGGCGGACAGCAGATTTTTTGTCCCTGATCGCAGTGCTCTCTGGGGGATATATGGGCTTCTTCACCCAAAGAGTAATTAACATTTGGAATTCACTGCAGCAGGAAGTGATGGCAGCCATAAGCATAGACAGCTTCAAGAGGCGACTGGATAAGCATATGGAGCAGAGGTCCATCAGTGGCTATTAGCTACAAGGTATAGATGGACCACTATGTCTGAGGCACTGATACTCTCTGTTCTTGATACTTGGGAGGCAACAGTGGGAGGGCTTCTGAAGCTCTGCCCCCACTGGTGGGTCTCCTGATGGAACATGGGTTTTGGCCACTGTGCGACGCAGAGTGTTGGACTGAATGGGCCATTGGTGATCCAATATGGGTTCTCTTATGTTCTTAACCGTGGTCCCAGATTTCTGGTAATGTGTACTAGCCTAGGTAAGGAGTCTTTTGCTGCCTGCTGCTAAACATTTGCTGAAAAGGTAGATAAATAAATAAGTCCACCTTTTGCTATTCTGAAGATCAGCATTTTAAAAAATGGACACCATTTGAAAAAGACATCTGACCAGCTTCATTAGGAAACTTGTCTTTCTTGGTCTGCAGAAACTAAGGAAGAACTAAGGAAGTCTAACTTCAAGGGCAGTTCATGTTAAGTCATTTTTAGAGAGATTTGTCCTTCAGTCTATAGGTTACAAAGTTCTTGTGTTTGATGGTGCAAGGACTTTGTACCACTGCAATGAGAGTTTTGTGCCTCCAAGATGCTCTGAGCCTCTGACCTGAATAGCCCAGGCTAGCCCAATATTAGAAACTAAGCAGGGCCATCATTGGGTTTCCAGCCTCCAGATGGAGCTGGAGATCTGCTAATTACAACTGATCTCCAGGCAACAGAGATTAGTTCACCTGGAGCAAATGGTTGCTTCAGAAGTTGGACTCTACAACTATGCCCTCAATCCTGCCCTCCTCAGGCTCCACCCCCAAAATCTCTAGGTATTTCTCAACCTGGCAACCCTACTTGGTTAGTAGTTAGATGCAAGACCTCTGAGGAAGTCCAGGGCTGCTACGCAGAGGCAGGCAATGGCAAATTGCCTTTGTTTCAGCCTTGGAAAAAACCCCCATGAAGTGTCACCATATGTCAACTGTGACTTAATGGCTTTCCACCACCAGATGCACACAAGCCCTTTTCTACTAAGAACTTTCTGGTGGTTTCCGACCTGAGAGAGATTTGGTTGTGAGCCAGTTTGATGTAGTGGTTAGGAGTGTGGACTTTAATCTGGGACAACTGGGTTTGATTCCCCACTTCTACACACACACACCTGCTGAAGTGACCTTGAGTCAGTCACAAGTTCTTTCAGAGCTGTTCTCTCAAGAGCAGTTTCTTGAAAGAGCTCTCTCAGCTTCTGAGGATGTCTGTTGTGGGGAGGAGAAGGGAAAGGAGATTGTAAACCATTCTGAAACTCTAAATGAAGGGTGAGGTATAAATCCAGTCTCTTTCTCTGTCCTCAACCAGGGCCAGGGCTTTTTTGGCCCTAGCCCCCACCTGGTGGAACTCTCTGCTGGAAAATATCCATGCCCTGCAGGACTTACTTCCTTTTCACAGGACATGCAAGGCAGAGATGTTCCACAAGGCAACTGGTTGAGGACAGCAACAGTATAAGACCTGGTGTTCTCACACCTCCCCCACCCTCTATAACCCCTCCCCCCATAGGCGGCCTGTGGGAACGGACCATTGGACTTACTGTGAGGGGTCCTTCTCCTCAGAGGACATATGAATGGGGTTGTTCCCATGATCCTTCAGGGAGGCAGGACTACTTTTTTCTCCTTCCTTTAGGCGCCTTTGGGACAGCCCGCCCCTTCAGTTTAGGGACTCCGAAAAGCAGTGAGAACACTCTACCCTGTCTAAATAAACTGTAAAAAAGAACAAACTGACAGGAACAAACTCATGAACAGTAACTAATAACAGAAAGCGTGAAATACAGAGAAAAAACATTCTGCAGATATACACCCAGGGAAAGAGGTGAAGTTAAAGGTAATATAAGAGAGAAACATAGTCGTGAAGGTAGAAGATGAGCGGAAGCGGCGAGATGTCCTCTGAGGAGAAGGACCCCTCATGGTAAGTCCAATGGTCCGTTCTCCCTCAGAGGCAGAGGACATCTGAATGGGACCTTCCAGAACAGTGTCCCTCAGTCGAGTGGGATTGCCTCATCTTCGTTGATCTCTACAACGTGTTGCAAAACCTTTCTTCCGAAGGCTGCATCTGCAGATGCTGTAGAATGGATCTTATAATGCTTAATAAAGGTGGAAATGGATGACCATGTAGCAGCTCTACAAACTTCTTCCACCGATGCTTTAAAGGCTGCATTCGTAGATGCGCTGCAGAGTGAATGAGCTGTGATGCCTGGAGGTACTGACGGATTGGACGCCTCCACGATGCAGGCCTTCAAAGTGGAACTGATAGAGCTCTTGGACATCCTCTTGCCCTTCATAGGCTGAGAAATGTTAACATACATAGTGTCTGTCTTCCTGAATTCTTCCATCCTGGCGATGTAAATCTTGACAGCCCTCTTCACATCCAAAGTGTGCCACATGAACTCCTTTGAATGCTTGGCTGCGGACAGAAGGTGGGTAGAAAAATTTCTTGGGACCTATAGAATCTGGATGCAGCCTTGGGGACGAATGTTGGATCCGTTCTGAGAACCACTTTATCCTTATGAAAAACACACAGACCTGTTCTAATGGATAAGGCGTGTAGTTTGGAGACTCTTTGAGCTGACGTAATGGCAACTAAGAAGAGAATCTTCATTTGAAGCCATCTCAAGCCCACTTCTCTCAAGGGTTCAAACGGAGACTTTATGAGCGCCATCAACACTGCGTTGAGCCTCCAGGTGAGAAATGGATGAACCTGAGGTGGTCTCAAGGCCCTAGCGCCCTGAATGAACAGTTAGATATGAGGATATCTGGACAGCTTGTAACCCCCAATGTGTGGAATAACAGTATTTAAAGCCGCAATCTGTCGTCGTAGGGTAGACGCCTTGAGACCTGTATGCAGACTCTCCTGAAGAAAACCTAAGATATTAGCAATAGATGGGGACATAGGATCCAGCTTTTTTCATCTGCACCATCTTACGAACGCTTTCCAGATCATGTTATATATCCGAATTGTAGACTTTCTTCTAGACGTCATGATGGTGTCCTTTATCTCTGTTGAATAGCCTAAGTTCTGGAAATAGTCCCTCTCAACTGCCAGGCAGTCAAACACAGCCATGTTGGATCGGGATGCCACACTGGTCCCTATATGAGCATGTCTATCAGACTTGGAAAAGGATCCCTTGGTGAACTTGGAGCCGAATGGAGCTTTTTTGAAGGAGTGTCTGAAAGAATCCCAGCTGAAGAAGAAGAAGGTGATATTGGATTTATATCCCGCCCTCCACTCCAAAGAGTCTCAGAGCGGCTCACAATCTCCTTTACCTTCCTCCCCCACAACAGACACCCTGTGAGGTGGGTGGGGCTGGAGAGGGCTCTCACAGCAGCTGCCCTTTCAAGGACAACCTCTGCCAGAGCTATGGCTGACCCAAGGCCATGCTAGCAGGTGCAAGTGGAGGAGTGGGGAATCAAACCCGGTTCTCCCAGATAAGAGTCCGCACACTTAACCACTACACCAAACTGGCTTCTTTCTGTCTACTTGAAATCTTGCCAAGGAATGCTGGGCATGAAAAGGATTTGAAGACCTTCTGTCTTGTTGACGCAGAGACTTGGGCATCACCTTCTTTTCTCTGGTCTCCACCAAAATCTTTTCCAATGACTCTCCAAATAGCTTTTTCCCTTCAAAAGGATAAGTGGACACTAGCGACTTGGATAAAAGATCGGCCTGCCAGGCTCTAAGCCAAAGCAGATTCTGGTAACGGTGGTGGAAGTTATAGCCCTGGAGGCTTAGGTGATAGCATCAAGTGTTGCATCAGCCGTAAAAGAAGAGGCCTAGAGGATTCGGGTGGCACCCTCCAGTAAGCGCCTGTTGTCCTCTGGCAGCATTTGAATCAGCTTGCGCACCCAAACTATTGTGACCCTGGGAATCAAGGATGCCGCAGAGGATTCCCTGACTATCATAGCGACTGCTTCGTGGGCCCTCTTCAGAGCAACCTCCGCTTTTTTGTCTTGGGCATCCTTTATGTTCCCATGACTATCTTCTGAGAGAAGACCAGATGTCTGTAGCGCTGCCACTGGGGGCATTCACCGCTGGGACCTGCAAAAGTTCAGTGGTATAAACAGGCAAGGCATATAGCTTTTTAACTAACTGGGGAAACTGCTTGATGGCAGCAGGCTTTTCCCATTCAACTCTGAGTTGATGTTCAAAAAATTCAGGAAAGGGAAAAACATTTTCAGGCAGTTTATCTCTGGGGAGAAACTCTGAGTTGCCACTGGCTCTAGATCTTAATTTCTTAGAACTCAATGGCTTGGTAGCATCTTCAAAAGGAAGACCACAGATTTCTAAGGCTGACAATGTCTTAGCAAATACTGGTAATCCTCCACCTTAAAGAACTGAGTAGCTTGCTCAGGTACGGTAACTTCTTCCTCCTCATCTCCTGAGAGGAACTCACCCTCTTCCCTGTTGTCTACTGACTTAGAGGTCATGGACTCTTCCCCAGAATGGTGTCTATTCCTGGAGCCAGAGTCTATTAGTGACTCCTGGCTCCTCTCCTGCGACCTGATAGCCTTGCGGGCTGCCTTGGTTGGCCAGGGTGGATTAGACTGGCCAACATCCAAAGTTGCACCCTGGGGAACTAAGGGATGAGTAAGCCCTACTCTGGAGTAAAACTGTCCCATCCCCTCCTGTATAGCCTGGGAGATAGTCTGCAGCATGGGGAGGGCATGTTACTCACGCAGCTGTGGACTCTCCAAATAGCTTTTCCCCTTCGAAAGGATAAGTGGACACTAGCGACTGCTGCCCCTGTAATGAGGCTCAGAAGGCAGGCTGCTCCTCTGAAATCCAGCTGCATCATATAAAAAAGGTGGGAAGGATCCAGCATTGGACATTGAAGCTCCGAAATGGCCGCCACGATCTGCTGCAGCGCTCCCTGTCGGAATCGCTTGCTCTTCCTGCAAGCGGTGCCGCTTGCTTCCCGCGGCCGCTTCTTCTGCGGATCATGATCATTCTGAAAAGCATGATCATGCTGCGAAGGCATGTCAGCTCCGTCGACATTGTTCGTGGTAGCCACGTCTGCGGCGTGCAAGTCCTGTTCCTCTTCTGAGAGGAACCTGTCCTCCCGGCTGGCCGCCATTAAGCGGTGCCTTCACCCGCCATTGGCTTCTGTCTTCAGAGTGCAGTTAGAATACCAGGAGAAGAGAGGTAAAGTAGAACAAAGTGAAGGTCTTTTTAATATATATATATATATATATATATATATATATATATATATATATATATATATATATATATATATATATATATGGAGAAAGACAGAAAGAATGATAGTTGTAGGGCAGAAAAATAATAACTAGCCCTCAGCCTAGCTATCTAGCTGCTCTCCCTGTAGAGGCAGGAACTAAACTGAAGGGGCAGGTTGTCCCAAGGGCGCCTAAAGGAAGGAGAAAAAAGTAGAACAAAGCAGGAGTCCAGTTGCACCTTTAAGACCAACCAATTTTTATTTAGATCCCTGAAGGATCATGGGAACAACCCCATTCAGATGTCCTCTGCCTCTGAAGGAGAACTAAATTCTTTTTCTGCCATCTTGGGAAGTGCACTGTTTGTTTGTTGTTCCGTCATATATATTTTAACATTGAACTGTTTTAATGATTGAAATATTTATTGTACTCATTCTGTTATAAGCTGCCCTGAACCCTGCTTGTAGGGAAGGGAGGACTAATAAATCTAATTTAATAAATGAATAAATGCTTGAGACTGCAGTGCCTGGGCAGAAGTGGCTTTGGTCCACCCAGAGCAGTTTTCATGTCAGACTGCCCCATGAAATCACTTTTGGCTCCATTGTGAAAATGACATTATTTATGTGGCTATATTTCCGTTGGCTTCAGTGAGGCCATGGAATTATGTCACACACTGCGACATGCTTCTATGAACTCAGGTAGCCAGTTGTTCAAATCAAGCGTGAACTCTCTCTGGAAGCTAAAATGACTAAACTGAGGCTATTGTACTTTGGTCCCATTATGAGAAGATGAGAGTCACAATAATACTTGGGAAAGTGAAGGCAGGAGGAGAGAGGAAGCCCTATGGGTTGACTCAGCAATAAAAGAAGCCACAAGGATCCTCAGTTTATAAGACCTGAGCAAAGCTGAACGAGAGGACATTTTGGAGGCCATGAATTCATAGGGTCATCATAAGTCGGAAGTAACCTAAGGGAACTTAAAAAACACACGCAGCCAGTGGAAATCAGATGGCTCCTGAGCATTTCTCTTCAAATGTGGGGCTTACCCTTTAACCCAGAGGTGTCAAACTTATTTGTTATGAGGGCTGGATCTGATATAAATGAGACCTTGTTGAGCCAGGCCACATCAAGTTGGGCTGTGTCATGTTGGGCCGGGCCATGTGTATACCTATTTAAGATTAGTAGCAGAGATAAAAGTTTATAAAGGACACAGACAAACACAATTAATTTTTAAAAACCCAACAACCTTAAAACATACTTAAACGTTAGCACATATTGGTATTAAAGGTGCTTTCTTTGTATTTCTCCCATGGGATCCAGGGAACTGGGCAAAGGAAGCTCTGGCTCTGTCCTTTCTTCCTTCCTTCCCCAGGGGACCAGGAGGGGGAAGAAAGAGAGGCTTGGCTCAGTAGCTCTGCTGTGTGTTTGAAAGATTCTGGAAAAACAAGCTCTGCCTTCCCCTCTTCCTCCCCAAGGGAGGAGCCTCAGCCAATGGAGAAAATAGAAATTTTGCTCTGTAGCTCCTATGCGATGGAGCAAGCCTTACAAAGCAAGCTGTTATGCAGAAGGAAGCAAGAGATAGGGAGAAGGAAGGCAATAGCAGCCAGTTGCTTGGGGGCCTGATAGGAGCCTTTCAGGGGCCTGATTTAGCCCCCAGGCCATATGTTTGACAAACCCTTTTTTAGCCTGTGATCCACTAAGCTGGCTCTGCACAGTTCCTATAAAAAGACAGAGGGTGGCTTTCTCTCTCTCCAGAATGTTTGTATAGCTGAGGGGCATATGCTCTTGGAATTTTGGCACCTAAGGCTGCAGTTTGGTCTTCCTCTGTATTGGTCCAAACGTGTCTCAGAGGAAGTGAAGGGCTGTGTAATAGGTTTTGTAGCTATGCTGAGTTCAGTGTTTCTGGGTATATCTAGAACCGTGACTGCAACCAAGAAATCAGCAGATTTGAGACTGGGAAGGGCAGCCATGAAAGAGCTAGAAAAGATTCTTAAGTGTAAAGATGTGTCTCTGGCAACTAAGATGGAGTTAATTCACACTGTGATGTTTGCTATTGCTATGTATAGGTGTGAACATATGAACATATGAAGCTGCCTTATACTGAATCAGACCCTTGGTCCATCAAAGTCAGTATTGTCTTCTCAGACTGGCAGAAAGTTGGACAATGAAGAAAGCTGGCAGGAAGAAAGCTGATTCATTTGAAATGTGTTGGAGGATAGTTTTATGGATACCATGGACTGCCAAGAAGACAAAATCAGTGGGTTCTAGATTAAATCAAGCCTGAACTCTCCCTGGGAGCTAAAATGACCTGAGGCTATTATTTGGGTCACTTTCTGAGAAAGGAAGAGTCACTGGAAAGACATTAATACTAGGAACAGTTGAAGGCAGCAAGAAAGAGGAAGGTCCAGGATGAGGTGGATTGACTCAATCAAGGAAGCCACAGCCCTCAGTTTGCAAGACCTGAGTAAAGCTGTTAAAGACAGGATGCATTGGAAGCACAGTCCCCTCTAAGCTGCTCTAAGGGGTGCTGGTGCACATTTTAAAAAATGGCCGCTCACAGATTTCTGCTCTTTGCTCACAAGGCATCTTTTCCGTCTATTGGAAACTATGGAAGATGGGGGCACCTCCTTCTGGGGCCCAATGAATACAACCCCTTGGTCCAATCTTTTTGTAATTTGGGAAGGCACAATTTTGTATTTTTGGGAGGCAATTTTTGAGGAGAGGCACAAGCAGCTGTGTGGCAAATTTGGTACTTCTGCTTAAAAACAAAACTAAAACCAGCTCCTCTCCTCAGATACCTCTAGATTGATTGGGGCTCATTGACTATAATGGTCTCCATCAGTGTTCCCTCTAAGATGAGTTAGTGTGAGCTAGCTCACAATTTTTTAGCCTCCAGCTTACACGTTTTTGTCTCAGCTCGGGAAAAATGGCCCTAGAGCAAACTAATTTATGCAGTAGCTCACAACTTTAATGCTAGTAGCTCACAAAGTAGAATTTTTGCTCACAAGACTCTGCAGCTTAGAGGGAACATAGGCTACAATGGAGTCAGGAAAAAGTGTTGTTGGGTAGACTTGTTCTCCAGAGCAGGGGTCCCCAACCCCCGGGTCGTGGACCAGTACCGGTCCGTGGCCTGTTAGTAACTGGGCCGTGAGTTGTATAATTATTTCATTATATATTCCAATATAATAATAGAAATAAAGTGCACAATTGTATTATCCTGAAACCAGTGTTCCAGCTTACAGGGAGCATTGCCCAAAATCATTCCTCCCTCCCTGGTCTGTGGAAAAACTGTCGTCCACAAAACCGGTCCCCGATGCCAAAAAGGTTGGGAACCGCTGCTCCAGAGGACAGGTCTACCAATATATAATAATAATAATAATTTATTTATATCCCGCCCTCCCCGCCGAAGCAGGCTCAGGGTGGCTAACAACATTTCATACAATACAATATGCAAGGGGTATTAAAACAACATTAACCTTAAAAACATTCTAATTATAAACTAAAATTGACATTTCTGGTGCTATTCCATCAGCGAATATGATGGCACGTCACCTTGAGCAAGTCCTTTGATCATTCAATCAGCAAAGGCCATCTTAAAAAGGATGGTCTTGCAGGCCCTGCGGAACTGTTCAAGGCTCCGCAGGGCCCGCACTTCTTCTGGGAGCTGGTTCTAGAGGTGTGGTGCCGCAATAGAGGAGGCCCGTGTGCGAGTGTTCTGGAGTCTTGCCTCCTTTGGATTGGGATGATGGGCCTGTCAATGTAGTGGAAAGGGGTGAGTGAAATTCAACTTGATTCAGGGGTATACATTCTGAGCCACTGACTACCAGCTATGTATGTCTTTGCTCACTGTACTGGATTCCTCATCTGATGAAGTGTGCTTAGAGAGCGCACGAAAGCTTACGTTCTGAATAAAACTTTGTTGGTCTTAAAGGTGCAGCTTGACTCCTATTTTGTTCTACTACTTCTGACCAACACGGCTGACTACTTTGATCTGTTTTTTCTTGTAATGCTTAAATTACAAAATTATTATTAAAATACATTTTAAATATCATCTAAAAGAATTTATTGTGAGATAGATACAAGGTTATGGAAGTAGTCTTCTAAAAAGCTAATTTGCACGAAAGTCAAATGTAGACTCGCTCACAACCTTAATGCTACTAACTTTTTTTGCTCACAAGGTAGAATTGTTGCTCACAACACGGTGGAGCTTAGAAGGAACATTGATTGGAGGACATTAATTCATAGTGTTGCCCTAAGTCAAAAGTGACTTGATGGGACTTAACACACATACACATCTAGAGCTTAATTTTAACCAGTGTTCAACCTTTGAAACTGTGGAGTGCATCTCAGAAGCAGTTTCTAGTGGCAGAGTTCAGTCTCAAACATATGGAAGTGAGACCGCAAAGAGGCAGCCTCTGAGCACATGCAAAGTACATTTCCCCTCTTCACTCAGTCTCTCTCTCTCTCTCGGCTTGGCTTCGCGAACGAAGATTTAAGAAGGGTGCAATAGTCCACGTTTGCTGCAGGCTCGCTGGTGGCTGACAAGACCAATGTGGGACAGGCAGGTCCGGCCACAGCGGCTGCAGGGAAAAGTCTGATTTAGGGTTGGTCCTGTAGCAGTGCGATTCTTCCTCAATCTCCTTTTGTCCTCAAGACCAGCTATGCGTGTGTTCTCAAAGGAAGAGACAGCCTGGTGGATGGTGTGCCTGCATGCTTTGCGATCTGAGGCTAGGTCAGACCACTGGTGATGGTTGATGTGACAGGTGCTAAGGGATTTCTTCAAGGAGTCCTTGTACCTCTTCTTTGGTGCCCCTCTATTTCGATGGCCAGTGGAGAGTTCGCCATACAGGGCAATCTTGGGAAGGCGGTGGTTTTCCATCCTAGAAATATGCCCTGCCCAGCGCAGCTGCGTCTTCAACAGCAGTGCCTCGATGCTGGTAACCTCTGCCCGCTTGAGGACTTCAGTGTTGGTCACAAAGTCACTCCAGTGGATGTTGAGGATGGTGCGAAGGCAGCGCTGATGAAAGCGCTCAAGGAGTCGCAGGTGATGACGGTATAAAACCCACGATTCGGAGCCATAGATCACTCAGTAATTGTGGTTTAACTGCCCATGTCTTTTTGGCTGCTAAGATAAGAGGCTGTTGCTTTGAACTTTGGCTCCCCTTGTTCTTTAGAAATCAATTACGGCACACTCCAGCAACACGCGGTCTGGAAAGTTTTAGGCCATGGTTTCTTAGCTTTCACTTCCTTTCTGTAAAATCACAAAAAAGGGAGTAAGCTTTTTTTCACGACATCTCTAAGCCTTTTGTCTCTTAATGGAGATAGTACAAAATGACTAATTCACTTTAACTCACACTTCTATTTTCAAAGGTGTGTTTTTACTCAGATTTCAGCATGTTATCAGAGCTATAAAAAAAGTACCATTGCAAACCAAAGAACTGTGTCACCTTGACGCTTTCCCGGAGTCCTCAGATTACATTGCGAACAAACAGGTCCATGTCAGCATGCGTTGTTGTGCCAGTCTGTGAACCAGGAGGTGCTACTCTGAAGAGCGTTAAGAATTGGAACATAAAAAGATCATTACAAAATCAAGGTGGTGGTGGGGGGAACTCTCCTGTGTTCTATGGTAAATGTGCTTAGCCAGTTTAGGAGTTGTTTTCACAGGTCACTGAAAAGACTTTCACCCTCATGTACACTGGTGTATGTTTGTGCCATGTTTAAATGTAGCAGAGGTGGACTACAAAACAAGAGATGAGCCATTTTTAAAACCCAGGCTATATTCTAGTCAGTGTAACCTTGGCAGATTGATCTCAGCCCTACACATGAAAACACATTCAGGCACAAATGTGGTCTAAAAAAATAGAGGACTTCTATAACTGAAAATAATCTAAATGTCTTTTTCCTGTGTGTGTGTGTGGGGGGGGGAGAGTTAATAGCAGGCTTTGCTCATATATACCTATATTATTTACTTCCATCCATTGCCCTAAGTGTGACCTTTGTGCTTTCCAGGTCATGAGATGGACTCAGAAACTGTGGCTTCTCTTTCTGCTCATAGCAATGGCATGTGGACAGAAGACAACAGGTATGAGTATGGAGGAAAGCTGGTGTGTGTGTGCGCATGTTGTGTATGTTTGAGACAGAGAGTGTGGGATGGATCCAGTCTAAATTGCATCCATGGAAGCACAATTTCCCTGACTCCCCACTCCCAAAGCAACCTCAAACTGGGCCGGCCCGAGACTGTCTGGCACCCTAGGCAAGGCTAACTTCTCCCCCACCCCCTCAATGATACCATCACTGAGTCATGTGCGGGGTGCCCAGTTTGTTACCCCCAGAAGGCCAGCACCCTAGGAAATCGCCTATTTTGCCTAGTGGCAGGGCAGGCCCTGACCCCAAATGCCCCTCAAAATGCTGTTTCTGGGCCACAGGGAACAAGGGGGGTGGGGGGAGTTGGTGGACTGACATATGAGGGGAGATTCCCTGCCCCCATACATGCAGATCTTGTTGAGATCGTATTTTATTGAACAAAACTAGATGAAGTCATCTTGGAAATTCTGCTTTGTCTATTGTTGGTGAAAGCTGACTGCAACAGCAGCAAGGTTGAAAAGCACCTCGCACCAGAGGAATGGGCTCCACAGCAGAGGGATGCCCCTCCCCCCCCCACCGCCAGCAGACAAAAACCCCCAAGGATGCAGATGGAATCAAGGCTTAGGATCCTTCCCCCCCTTTTTTTTGCAATCAAGTTGCAGCTCACTATAGTGATCCCATAGGGTTTTCAATGTGAGAGTCATTCAGAGGTGGTTGGCCATTGTCTACCTCTATGAAGGGACCCTGGACTTCCTTGGTGGCCCCCCATCCAAGCCAACCCCTGCTTAGCTCCTGAGATCTGATGAGATCAAGCTAGCCTGGGCTATCCAGGTCAAAGCAGGACTGAAGCTAGTAAAAGTCAGAATAGAGAAACAAGAGTAGATGGAAGGGAGAGCCAAGAAGATTTGGAAGAACAGAGTGTTTGATGCCTCAAAAAAGGAGAGCCAATGCAGGATATAAAGTCTCGGGAGATAGCAATTAGAAATGGGAGAAATATGGATGGGGAGAAGATAGACTGGTTTCTCTCCCTAAGCAGTGAACAATACACTCAGGACATTTTAGACTGCAGGTAGGGCTCATTTTGTAGCAGGAGCCCCTTTGCATATTAGGCCACACCTCTGTGATGTAGCCAATCCTCTAAGAGCTTACAGTAGGCGCAGTAATAAGAGCCCTGTACGCTCTTGGAGGATTGGCTACATCAGAGGGGTGTGGCCTAATATGCAAAGTAGCTCCCTCTACAAAATGAGCCCTGAGTGCAGGGCTATGACTCATATCCCAAAGGAGGGTTTCTGGTCCCAGGCTTGACACTATAATCCCTGCTCTTGCAGATTCTTTAAGTGAAATAAAATGGGGGGGGGGTGGTATCAAGAAATTTTAATTACTTAAACTTGTAACTTAATTAAACAATTTTATATTCATTTCTTTAAAAAAATCCCAGCATTCCCAGTTGATCAGTGATGCTAGATGCAGAGAGTCGGGGTGGGGGGAGCAAGTTGTGAAAGTAATCAGTCACCAAACAAAACCCTGTTAATGGTGATCTGTAGCAGGACTACAGGCAGGGTTTTTTTTTGTAGCAGGAACTCCTTTGCATATTAGGCCACACACCCCTGATGTAGCCAATCCTGCAAGAGCTTATAGGGCTCTTCATACAGGGCCTGTTGTAAACTGTTGGAGGATTGGCTACATCAGGGGTGTGTGGCCTAATATGCAAAGGAGTTCCTGCTACAAACAGGCATACTTTATGGGGTGGGAAATAGTGAGTATTCTGGGATGCATTGTGTGCAAGGTGAGTGCATGCACAGGGATCTTGCAGGAGTCATCATACATCATCACGGCTTTTTTTGAGCAGGAACACATAGGAACACAATTCCGACTGGCTTGGTGCCAGGGTGTGGCTTAATATACAAATAAGTCTCTGCTGGGCTTTTTCTACAAAAACCCTGTGTGAAGCAATGGTAACATCAGAGGGTGTGGCCTAATATGCAAATGAGTTCCTGCTGGTCTTTTTCTACAATGAAAGCCCTGATCACCATGGCGCTTTTCCTCTGCTCCTCTTGGGAGGAGGCAGGGGTGATGGATGTCCCCCTTTCAGGCCCTGTCCTTTCCCATTTTCAGAGGAAAGCTGAATACTGGCCCTAGCTGAAGATTTATTTTATTTTAATTAATTTGTTTAATTAATTAGTTTGTGCCCCATCTTTCTCCCCACTGGGGACCCAAAGTGGCTTACATCCTTCTCCTCTTTACATATGTTGAGACGGAAGATGTGCGTGTGGGAGGAATTCAGTGTTCTGGTTTGCTGTTCCTACATCAAATTCCTTTATACAACACCGCAGGTGGAGCAAGTCAAACTGGAAGATGAGGGGCAGGTACTTCAAGGAAGAATCTAGTGCCAGCTTGCTGTCTCCACTCTAGTCTGTCACCTGAAGTGCTTGACTTTTCTCATGGCCAGGTTACTCTTATTTCTGACTCATTAACTGGAAGACTTAAATTAGAGGCCACTGTGTAGCTGAAACTAGCATAGCAGTGGTGTAGGAAGGAAGTTGTGTGGAAAGAATGATGGAGCAGCCTTTGCTTAGGTTAGGAAGCAAATTAGTCTGGGAAGGACAGGACTGGCATTAGGGAGGTGGAGAAGGAAGAGATTGCAGATGGGATGCAGGGTACAGCAGTACACAGAATTTACCCATCCATGTTCCCTTTCCAGGTTCTTGCCAGCCACGTCCCTCGTGCCATGAATGCATCCGTTCCCACCCCAGCTGTGCCTGGTGTAAACAACTGGTAAATACTTTCTCTTAAGAACTTCTGGAGCTCTTTTTAATGTCATTTCCCCAACACTCAGGATTCGGGAAGCATTTTCCATAGACCTGGCATCTAGATCTTCATTTTTTTAACTGGCAAGAGGGTAAACGACCAGGGATTTAAAAGAGAGAATAGGTTCCACCAGTTGTATTCAGATTAGGATTTTGTATTTCTGTATTTAATATGGGGTTTCCCCCCCGATTATCATTTATCAAACTTGGCAAAACTTGGAGGAGCAGAACTCAAGGATTAAACTGAGAATGTGTCTCTCCACTTCCCCAGTGTCTGCTGAGATCATGGCCAAAGGGGGTAAAAATGTTGACATTTCTTGGGTGTGTACTTCCACAATGCACAGAACTGTTGATCCTGGAAGAAGTGCACCTGTATTATGAAACATAAAAACAGCAGTAAAGTAACCCTTACAAATTATCCCTTTCTTTGCCCCAAAATGTGAAAAACAATTTTAGTTCATTTTAAGGGATGTCCCAGTGGTTTTTTGCAGAAAAGTGCACCTGTGTATTTCAGTACTGAGAAAACAAGCCCTGAAAGAAATTAGAAAGCTTTTACATGCTGAAAAACCTATCATCTGTCCGTCTGTCTATATCTATCCTTATCTATCTAATCTTGTCTATCTATCTTTGGCATCCAAAAGACAAGTTTCAATTGTTTATTTTTACTATTTTCTCATGTATGATGTACAGGTGTGATTTTCTAGGGATCTCTGAATCTCAGATTGCAGATATGCACACCTATAGGAGTTTAAAGGGAGGGGGACCCCAGTATTTGCAATCTATATAAGAGCCAGAGAAAAACTACGGTAGGTAGTATTAAAAACACAACAAAAAATGAGTCCATCTTAGAGTCCAAACTAGACAAGAAATTCCTGGATCTGACTTGTTTTTCCCACAGCAATGCATTTGGTGTAGGGAACTCATTTTTAAAGCACTACAGGGGTCTAAGTTGACACAGGTCTATGGTTTGTAGGAGAGAGGAGCTCCTGCCTTCCCCCTGAAGCTGTTTTCCTGAACTGAAATTGCCTCAGGAGGGAAAATTGCTCCACTGAGAACTGTAGGTATACAGAGTACTGTAAACTTGAAAATGGAGCAAATACCAATGCCATGACTTTTGTTTTAGGAGAAATGGCATGGCAGGGAGACAGAAGCCCCTCTTCCCCCTTACACCATTGTTATGAGCTGAATCAGGACCCTCTGCTGTTCCACTGCAGGGAACCTGGCCCTGACCATATAAAATCATCATGCTTAGTTTGGGCCTCAGATATTCCACCAGATATCCCATAGATTGTTTTGTTCCAAAGAGCAATCCATTGGAGGACAATCAAGATCCAATTGCAAAATACACCTTAATAAGATTGACTGATTATCCCTACTCAAAACTCCCAAGTGCACAGATTTCATTGTGGACCCATAGTGGTAAAAGGAAAGGGTTTATGTATGCACAGAGGCAGTCGTTTCTGCGAATAGAGATATTTTTGTTGGGTACCCGCCATGAGAGTTTTGTAACATGCAGCTTGGCTCATGTTGTTAATCCTTCAGTCGTGTCCAACTCCTGGTGATTCTGTGGGCCAGCTCTCTCCATGTTTTCTGCTCTTGTACTATTTTGTTGAGTTGTTCCATGTTCAGTCTGGAGTTGACTTTTATGGTGTCTAGCCATTGTGTTCTTTGGTGACCTGGTTTCCTTTTGCCGCTAACCAGAGGTGGAATTCTAGCAGGAGCTCCTTTGCATATTAGGTCACACACTCCTGATGTAGCCAATCCTTCTAAGAGCTTACAAAACAGAGCCTTGTAAGCTCTTGAAGGATTGGCTACATCAGGGGTGTGTGGCCTAATATGCAAAGGAGCTCCTGCTAGAATTCCACCCCTGCCGCTAACCAATCCAAGCATAATTTTTTTTTCTGCATGACATGGCCAAAATAAGTCAGTTGCAGTTATGTGATGTTTCCTTCCAATGATATGTTTTATGCGCTCCAGTACTAGCTTGTTTATCACCTTTGCTGTCCAAGGAATGCAGAGGAGCCTTCACCACCACCATAGCTCAAATGAGTCGATTTTCCTCTTGTCTTTCTTCTTCATGGTCCAGCTTTCGCAGCCATAAATTCTATGGGAAACACAACAACACAGAATAATCTGCTTTTGCTTGCTAGGCTGATGTCCTTGTTCTTCCATATTCGATTCATGCTCATGCTTGGGCTCATAGGCACTAGCAATCCAAAATTTAGTGAAACCTCCCTACAGTTGCATCTTCTCCCTGCTCCTGGGAGTGCTACAATTGGCATTGTGCATCCTGGAGGTGAACGTTCTGGAAGGCTGCTTAGACTCCATAGCTGCTTGGACTCCATGGCTTTCCAGCTCCTGGTTTTCTGCTTTTTCTAGCTTAATGGAAACACCCTTTGGTAAAAAACACAGTATTTCCTGGAAGGCAGTGATATCTGCAGATGGCAAGCTACCAGCATAGCCTCTGATTCACCTCTTGCCCTTTCACTCTGGTTTCTCCCACAGACTTTCTTTCAAAATATGTAAAACGGGCACATACTGACTGAGTCAGCAACACTCTCTGACCCAACAGTGGCCCATCTCTAGCGCTGTGGAAACTTTGAATGTACTGAGGCCTGTGCTTCTGGATGCTTCTGAACTTTGGGGAGTGGAGCTTTTATGAGAGAGATGACTTTCCAAGCCTAGTTGGGCTAACTCTGGCAGGTAATCTGGATTAAGGAAAACATTGGTGGACTGTGACCAATGTTCCCTCTAAACTGCAGAGTCTTGTGAGCAAAAATTCTACTTTGTGAGCTGCTGACATTAAAGTTGTGAGCTACTGCATCAATTAGTATGCTCTGGGGTCATCCTTCCTGAGCCAAGACAAAAATCTGAGAGCTGAAGGCTAAAAATCTGTGAGCTAGCTCACACTAACTCAGTTTCAAGGGAACGCTGACTGTGACATGTCTTTGGCCGTTCATGGGAGTAAGTGGGTGTCATCTTCTCAGTAGCTGCTGTGGCCTTGCACCACCTTGCCAGAGTAAAAGTAGAATACATCTAAATTTACTTACTGGTTTAGTACAGTTTAGTACCAAACAGTTGCTGGAATCTCAAAGGGAACTATGGCCCCCCTGCTTCATTTGATCCTCGCAACAGCCCGGTGAGGTGGGGCAGGCTGAGAGAATGACTAGCCAGTGGGTCACTCTGTGAGTTTAATGAGAAGCAGAAATCTGAAGGTGGATGTCCTAGGCTAGTGCTTTAACTACTATACCACACTTACAAATACCACGTGGGTGTTTCAGTCACGAATGGTAGGGTTCCTGTGCCTGTAACCAGCTGCCTGACAATCAAACACTGAACAGCAGAACAAAGTTTGAGCCCAGTGGCACCTTTAAGACCAACAGAGTTTTATTCCAGGTATAACCTTTCATGTGCGTGCACACTTTGTCAGATACACTGAAACAGAAATCACCAACCGTTACATAGAGGTAGAGGGTGGGGAAGGTGGTGCCAGGAAGGAGTAAAGGAGCCACTGGACTCAAACTTCGTCCTGCTGCTTCAGACCAACGTGACTACCCACCTGAATCAAAAAACTGAACAGGTGAGGCTTTACTCCACCTCTAAGAACAGCTGCACCTGTTGAATTCATGAATTCCTACCAGAACCAGAAGAACCTTTTTTGTCCTAGCAACAGAAGGTAAACATTTCTTGCCTGCTCAATGAGCAGCAGCCCTTAAGGCTCTAATAATATTCCTCAGATGGCATCTCCATAGCCCTGTGGTAACTTAAAAAACAGCAGGCTGGGTGAGGGTTGACGTGGAAACCCACCCTCATGTTCTCTGAGGAAACCTCTCGCGTAATTCTTTGAATCAGACGGTGGTTTCCCCTTGCCACCTTGTCTCCCATCCCTGTCTGCCAGGGAGCTGAGCCTTTGCTCCCAGCAAAGCCTCATTTGTGTGTGTGTGTTAAATACCCCTCAAAACTCAGCGTCCCACAAGGGTGAGCATGGCCATAGCCGGAAATCCTCCCAGGTGGCATCCCAGCCTGGATGAGTCACTGAGCTGCTTACCACATCCTGCCCAGATGCTTAAGTTGAAGCTAGAGTTTATGTTTAGGAATCTATGAATATGGTTTTATCACTTTCATTACTGTAAATTTTCACATGATAAATGAATGGAGGAAGGGAATAAAAACGGGTTGTTAAAATTTTTTGTAACAATAATCCCCTTCCTGGGTGCCCAAATCCTTTGCAGTCATGTACATTGGACATTTCCCTCCTTTTTGTGTGTGTGTGAAGCAGGCTGTTTACCAAAACCTCACTGAGGACCTAAGTACACTTCATTGGGTGAGAGAATATGGATCTTCTTCGTGGTCTCTGTGCAGTCCCACACATGGGTTTTCCTATCAGGACGAACCCTACCTCGGAGATTTTAAATAGCTAGCCTAGGCGTTATTTTTGGCGCGCACTCCCTCCCGCTCTGGGGAGCAGGCATCCACTGCGCATGCCTGTAGCGCGAGGGAGGCGCCCAACCCACTCAGTTTCTTTCCAACCGCCGCCCGGGATAGTCCTACCTCGTTGCGCTCCTCACTTACCTCAGATATCTAGCCTTCGTTTTCCTCAAGTTTCCTCTTCTTTCATCCTTCGCTATTTCTTCATATTCTTATCTTCAAAAAAAAAAAAAAAAAAAAAAAGATTTAGATAAATATCTTCCCCGCTTTTTCCTCAGACCTCCCTTCCCCCACCCCCACCCCCCACCCCGGGCGTATGGAAGGAAGGGACAGTAAAATAACTTTCAAAAGGTGCTCGCGCTGTAGGGCGAAAATCCCTACATCGGACGGGCATTCGCTTTGCTTGTTCTGTTTGGGAGAATCCCATAAAGTGGACGCCTGTGCGCACTGCCTTCAATTTTGCAAACAGGCGCGAAAAAACAGAGCCGCTAGACTCAGAAGCCACTTAATGGAGTCTGTGCTCCAGCCTGATATGTCGCAATCTTCGTCAGCAAGTAAGTCGCCTCCCCTACTGACTCCCCAAGGGGACGGCGCAAGGTCGGCAGCTTCAGTGGCCATTGCTCCCAGCAAGCATAAGTCCGGCGATGCCGCGAAAGCCGGCGACGGCGCGAGAACGTCAGAACAAACGGCCGCGGCGACTAAACCAAAGGGCGGGAAGCACACTAAGAAACATAAGCATTCCGACCCGAAGGGCCAGAAGGATTCGAGAAAACCGTCCGATCCGAAGGCTCCGCGGAAACCGACAGACCCGAAGGACCCGAAGATTCCGAAGGACTCGAGAAAATCCTCCGAACAACAGAATGAGCCTGAGACGCAATGCGAGCCTTCCACTCCCGGATCCGACACCCAGGAAGTGACCACCCCGGCTACGGAGTCGCCGCACCAGCAGACGGAAGAAGTTATTCCCATTCCGTCCCGATCCCCTTCCCCGCATGGATCCATGCTAGACCCTGCGCTGGAGCCGATTCGAGACCCGCAACAGTGGACTCGACACCACATCAATCCTAGATCGTTCCGCGATATGTCGAATCCCATCCAGCACAAACATGATGCTTACAGGTACTTCGATGCGCATCGGTTCCCAGCCAGGTCTCCCAGCATGGAGAGATATAGGTACCATCATGCGCGTTTCCCGGAGAGATCCCCTAGTAGAGGGAGGGACCGCCATCGCTACAACCCGAGATCTCGGTCCCCATCCATGTCCCCGAGGCGACGCCATTATGCTTCAAGGTCTCCTTCCATCGAATCCCATGCATGCTGCGGATACCATCATTCTCGGTACCGAACCGATTATCACATGAACCCATCCAAGGAAGCGACTCCTGTCCAACGGAGCAAGCAACCACCGAGACAGCCGTCTCCGACTCCTTCCACTTCGACTTCTAAACCTAGGGGTGCGATTCCAGTGGAACCCAAAAGCACGACTCCAACCAGACCGGACCTACCTGAACCCGAACCTGACTCTGATGCTGAATCCGAAGCTCAATCATCGGATTCGATACAGTCCATGTCCCCTGGGTCCCCTGCTTCAGATATCGCCAAGCCCGCGGATTTGTCACCTTCCGAAGGGGCAAAGACATACCTGGACTTGATTGCCAATATGGCCTCTGCACTTAACGTAACTCTGACTTCGGATGCACCCAAGGTGACAGACGTGGTACACGACCTGGTGCACTCAGATTTACCTGCTGGTTCCTTTCTGCCGATGCTGCCGGTACACCTAGAAGCCATCAAAGAAGCTTGGGACAACCCAGCCTCCATTCCCCCGACTTCAAAACGAATCGAATCCCTTTATAGGATCCAAGCACCGGATTCGAAATTTTTATTTAGCCATCCAGCACCGAATTCTCTGATAGTGCATTCATCTTCTAAAACCAAACAGACCCGCCACCCGGTACCCCCTGAGAAGGAAGGCAGGAAGTTAGATACTCTTGGAAGGAAAATGTATTCAATCTCGACGGCAACTGCCAAGATCAACAATTACCTAGCATACTTCGCCGCGTATTCCCACAATATCTCCTCCCAACTGAATACGCTAGTCTCTGCCCTGCCTGAGCCCTCCCAGAAACAAGCCTGCAAGCTACTTCAGGAGCTCAACAGGATTTCAAAGCAACAGATAAACACCATCCGTCACTCTGTGGGGTGCACTTCCAAGGCGATGGCCGCCTCCATTGCCCTAAGGCGACATGCTTGGCTTCGATCCTCTTCGTTGCAGCCTGATCTAAAATTCAAGATAGAAGACCTTCCCTTCGATGGCCAAGGTCTCTTTAATGCCACAACGGACGATATACTGTCCACCGTGGATGACAGCCGCAAACGAGCGAAAAGATTGGGGGTAGCCCAACAGCAACAACAACAACAGAGCTATAAGCCCAGATCATGGAAACCAACCCCCTTCAAACGTTCCAGATCCCCTCGACAATCTGAATACTGGAAACGTAAAGCTCCTCCTCCAAAGCAATCCTTTAACCAGAGACAGCAGAGACCACAACCACCTAAAAAGGCTGCATCTTCATCGAAGCAGTCTCTTTGACTTTCTACCTCTACCACTTCAGCACGTCTCCAGGCTTCTTCCATTTCTCGACAATTGGCAACAAATAACCACAGACAAATGGGTTCTGAACATTATTTTGAGGGGCTACTCCATAGAGTTCCAAGCACCACCAAAAAGACATCATTTTGTTTCCACTCCCCCATCACCTTCCCTTCAGGAAGAAATAGACACCTTAACAGCCAAAGCGGCTATAGAGCCTGTCCCAGTCCAGTATCATCGGACAGGTTTTTATTCCAGGTACTTTCTAGTCCCGAAAAGGGATGGGGGACAGCGCCCGATTCTGGATCTAAGAGCCCTAAACAAATTCATCCGCCACAGAAAATTCAGAATGATCACCTTACAATCGATTCTGCCATTAATCCCCAGAAACTCCTGGATGGCACTGGTAGATTTACAGGACGCATACTTCCACCTGACAATACACCAATGCCACAGGAAGTTTCTGCGTTTCGCCGTTGGCAACAACCACTACCAGTTCCGAGCTCTGCCCTTCGGACTTTCCACGGCACCACGGACATTCACAAAATGTATGGCGGTTATTGCAGCGTACCTCAGGCAACGCGGCGTTGCAACCTACCCATACATAGACGATTGGCTCCTTGTGGGAGCTTCAAGGACACAGTTGATGAAGGACATTTCCATCACACTTGCGCTCCTAGCAAACCTGGGCCTCCAGGTCAATCATCAAAAGTCACACCTTACCCCAACTCAAGACATTCAGTTTATTGGGGCTCGTTTGTGCACCACGGACCACAAGGCGTATCTTCCTGTGGACAGGATATCCTCCATTCAGACGCTGGCCACACAAATAATGCAACAACCCAAACAAGCGGCCTTCAACATTCAGCGCATGTTAGGACTTATGGCAGCCACAACGGCAGTTCTGACACACGCAAGACTACGCATGCGAACCCTACAAATCTGGTTCGTCCGCGCGTTTCGACCCCAACACCAATCTCAAGGAACGGTCCTCACTGTTCCGAGCCACATCCTCCCTTCGCTCGAATGGTGGACAGTTCGAGCTCACCTGCTTGCGGGAATGCCCTTTTTACGGCCAAGTCCATCAGCAGTGGTTACAACAGACGCCTCGAGATGGGGCTGGGGAGCTCATCTCGACGTACTCACGGTCCAGGGGCAATGGACACCGTACGAACAGTCGCTCCACATCAATTGCTTAGAGCTTCTAGCTGTTCACAGAGCGTTAAAATCGTTCCTTCCATCTCTTCAAGGCCTACACGTACAGATCGCCTCAGACAATGTGGCGACGGTTTTTTATATAAACAGGCAAGGAGGGACAGCATCCACCCGCCTTTGCAAAAGAGCAATGCACCTGTGGCATTGGAGTATTGCCCATCAGATTCACCTCACTGCGGTACATCTTCCTGGCATACAGAATGTTCAAGCGGACAGACTGAGCAGATATTCCATCAACGACCACGAGTGGTCACTCCACCGGTCATACCTTCTGCCAGTATTCCGGAAATTCGGAACTCCGTCAATAGATGCGTTTGCTGCACCAGACAATGCACAGTGTGCGATCTTTTTTATGAGAGGTCCGCCCTCACAACAGTCTGCAGGGGATGCCTTCATACAGACGTGGACCGGTCCACTACACTTCCTCTTCCCTCCCTTTCCGTTAATAACACGGTGCATACAGAAAATTCAACTGGACAACACAGATTGCATTCTCGTGACGCCATGGTGGCCACGTCAGCCATGGTTCACAACCCTTCTCCTCCTGTCAGAAAGCACTTACCATCACTTCCCTCTGGCACACAACCTCCTGTCCCAACAGAACGGCAGGGTTCTGCACCACGACCCGAACAGACTTCGCCTGACGGCCTGGAGGATATGTTCTCAGACTTTCCTGAAGGAGTAAGACACGTTCTCCTTAATGCAAGGAAACCGTCAACAAGGAAGTCATATTCCATGAAATGGAAAAGGTTTTCCATCTACGCTACCAAGCATAATTTCAGACCCTCCTCGGCTTCCATGCCTCAAATCTTAGCATATACACTGCATTTGTCAGAAAAGGGCCTTACGTACTCCTCTCTGAAGGTGCACCTGGCAGCAATCTCAGCTTTTCACCCGCATGTACAGGGTCGAACTGTCTTCTCACACCCTGCTGCGAAATCCTTCTTAAAGGGAATCTTACATTTGCACCCACCACTACGGCAAATGTATCCTAGCTGGAGTTTGTCACTAGTGCTTAGCCAACTAGTAAAACCACCTTTTGAACCTATGGCTACGATACCACTTCACCTCCTCTCATGGAAAACGGCTCTTTTAGTTGCACTCACCTCTGCTAAAAGAGCAAGTGATCTCTGCGCGTTCAGAGCGGACTCGCCTTACACCATGTTTCACCATGATAAGGTGGTGTTACGGCCAGATCCCGCTTTCTTACCGAAGGTGGTCTCCGCATTCCATCTGCATAGAACCACTACCTTACCTGCCTTTTTCCAACGGCCTACGGATAAGGGCCAAGAAGCTCTACACTGTCTAGACGTGAGAAGAGCACTCGCCTACTATATAGATCGAACTGCATCGTTCCGCACAGACTCCAGACTTTTCGTGGCCTACGGCCGCCGTCATAAGGGAAAAAAGATATCTACGCAGAGACTATCAAAGTGGTTGGTTGCTGCTATAGAGCTGTGCTACAAGCTCGCGAAGCAACCAGTTCCATCTGCCATAAGAGCTCATTCTACAAGAGCTTTGTCAACGTCATCTGCCCTTGCCAGGGGTGTATCCATGGAGGACATTTGCGCTGCTGCCGCTTGGTCTTCCTCCTCGACCTTCGCCACGCACTACGCTTTGGACGTTCGTGCTAGGCGGGATGCATCCTTTGGACAGGCAGTTCTTCGCTCCATCTTTGACTAAGAAGCTGGTCCGGGCTTGGTGAGTAGTTACTTACCTTATAGCCTATAATGTGCTGCCTATGTTGCACTAACCTTTGCACTATTTTTTTCCTCCAACTCTAGTGCCAGCACCCACCGCCTTGCAGATCAGCTTATCAGTCACCCATGTGTGGGACTGCACAGAGACCACGAAGAAGATAAACAGGTTACTCACCTGTAATTGATGATCTTCGAGTGGTCATCTGTGCAGTCACACACGCCCGCCCAGCCGTCCCCGCTGCTGGCTACTTGTCTTATATATCCGCGCTCCTATTATGTCAGCGGCGGGGAAAGAAACTGAGTGGGTTGGGCGCCTCCCTCGCGCTACAGGCATGCGCAGTGGATGCCTGCTCCCCAGAGCGGGAGGGAGTGCGCGCCAAAAATAACGCCTAGGCTAGCTATTTAAAATCTCCGAGGTAGGGTTCGTCCTGATAGGAAAACCCATGTGTGTGACTGCACAGATGACCACTCGAAGATCATCAATTACAGGTGAGTAACCTGTTTTTCCCAACAATCTGCAACCCCGTCTCTGTGGAAATGTGGTAAATTTTGTATAATGTTACCTTTCTGTATATTATGTCAGGGATCCCCAATGTGGTACCTATGAGTGCTGTAGTGACTGCCAACACCTTGTGTGGCACCCACAGTATTTTCAGAATGCGAGCAGGTCTACCTGGCGCTTTTGTCAAGATAGCCTTCTCATTGGCCATTGAAGATCTGATTGGCAGTGCAGATTTTTTTAAAAGTTGGTGTGGTAATAGTTGCTATGCCCAGCACACTCTGTGACTGAACACAAACAATAAAACAATATGTTTATTTTAAAAGGCATCCTATTAAACCAAGCTTCTTCCTGAAAAGTTGAAGAGTTACTATTACAGTTATTTATGACAACCTCACTCCCTGACCTTTTATGGTTGGCTCCACTCCTGCAGCAGGCAGGCAGACGGACCGACAGAAAACAAAGTAAAGATGTAAAGGGGATATAGCGACGAAAATAATTATGTAACATAGGGTGTGTGAGAGAAAAAGTATTTCTCCCCAACACTCCCATACCCTTCATTATAATTTTCAAAACACCATAAAATACAATTGTACTTACTTCCTTTGGGGTACATTTATATTCAACATTTTGGATTTCAAATTCCATAGCAAATCTGTTTTACATTATTGGTTTCATCTTCAAAACATATTTAGTGCTATGTGTTTTGCCACCTCTACTTACTCGGTGTAACTTTTGACAATAAGTAATATATCAGTACAGAAAGAAAATATGTTATATATCTTATAATAAGAAGGTAGAAGATATTTCTGTTTAGGATCCACTTCTTTATACATTTCTATTCAAGTTGTTACATTTAAAACTTATTCTCATTCTGCTTCTACATTTCAATACATTTGTGTATAAATTTTTAAACTACTTCTCATTTTGAATTTGTCTCCTGCCTGCATAATACACACTCCATCTCCTCAGATTTCATTATTGATCTATTTCTCAGTTAAGTTGTTAATTTTGCCATTACTGCATATTTGTCAAGTTTATTTTCCCATTCTTCTAGGTGGGGAAAGACATCTAGTTTCCATTTTGCTGCATAGATAATTCTAGGTACTGTCACTATGTGTTTGAATATCTCTTTCAGAATTTTAGTAATTTATTAGGCAGTATAATAAAGAATATACTACCTAACAGTATATTCTTCGCTTCCATAGGGAATTTAAATTTTAATATGTCCTGCATTTTCTTCCATTTTTTTTTGCTTTTTTTACAAGTCTTCCACATCTGGAAAAAAGTTAATCTGTGTTTTGGCATTTGCAGCATTTTCCTTTGTAGTTTTTGTCTGCTTTCTTAACATCCTTTGGGGTTATATACCATCTAAAAACATTTTGTACTAATGTTCTCAATGGCTGGCTGGCTGCAAGCTTGGATTTCTTTTTCTCATAAGTGTTCCCATTGATCCATAGATATTTGCTCTCTGAACTTCTGTATCCATTTGATCATACATTTTCCCACTTGTTTTTCTATTTTTAGCTGGAATAATAACTTGTGTATCCATCGTAGTAAATAAACTTTTTGTTTTGTAATCAACTGTTAAAACTCAGTCTCATTTCGTAAAGCTCCATCTTCTGTGTTAATTATCCTCTTTAGTCTTGAAACTGAATGACAATGTATCAACCACTAAATATTTATTCCTTCATCTTTAATATTTTTATTTATTTATTTATTTATTTGGGATTTTTATTTATTTATTTATTTGGGATTTATTTATTTGGGATTTATATCCCGCCCTTCCCACGGATGGCTTTGCCCTGACTAATATCTTGCCAAGACTTTATTTCCTCTAATCATTTACCATGTTGCCACACATTTAAAAATAATTTTTATTTCTTCTATTGGGGACATAAGCAGAGAGTTTGAAGTGCTCAGAAAATTCCAGCATATAAACCATATTCTCAAAAGTCGATCTCTGATTGTATGGCTTTTTGTTTGTTCTGATTGTTTGATTGTTTTGATTGATTGTTTGATTGTTTTGGTTGCTTTTTTAATCCATAAATAATTGTGTAAACCTTCTTCTAGATCTGCTGATTCAAGTTTTACTGCTCTTTGTCTTGGGTTTTTAATCCAATGTGTAATCCAGACCTGCTGCTCAATAATATAATTTTGTATTTGGAACTGCTACTCCTCTCTTTTTCTCGTCTTGCAATATTTTAAAGCTTAATCTTAGTTTCTTACTATTCCAAATAAATTTATCTATCTCTGCCACTCCTTCAATATTCTTCTATTAGGGTTCCCAGCCTACTGCCAGGGGTGAGCATTCCCCCAATTTGGGGCCTTGTCTGGGCAATAGTATGTGCAAAAAGGATCTAGGGGTCTCAGTGGACCATACGCTGAACATGAGTCAACAGTGTGATGAAATGCAACATTGGGCTGTATTAACAGAAGTATAGTGTCTAGGTCTCGTGATGTGATGGTATTGCTTTACTCTGCTCTGGTAAGACATCACCTGGAGTACTGTGTTCCGTTTTGGGCACCACATTTTAAGAACTATATAGACATGCTGGAATGGGTCCAGAGGAGGGGAACAAAGATGGTGAGGGGTCTGGAGACCAAGTCCTGTGAGGAAAGGTTGAAGGAGCTGGGCATGTTTAGCCCGGAGAGGAGGTGGCTGAAAGGCTGTCATATAGAAGATGGTGCAGAATTGTTTTCTGTGGCCCCAGAAGGTAGGACCAGAATCAACAGGTTGAAATTAAATCAAAGGAGTTTCCGGCTCAACATTAGAAAGAACTTCCTGATAGTTAGAGCGGTTCTTCAGTGGAACAGGCTTCCTCGGGAGGTGGTGGGCTCTGAAGGTTTTTAAACAGAGGCTGGATGGCCATCTGACAGCAATACGGATCCTGTGAATTTAAGGGGGAGGGCGGTATTTGTGAATTTCCTGCATTGTGCAGGGGGTTAGACTAGATGACCCTGAGGTCCCTTCCTACTCTGTGAGTCTGTGCTTTCAGGCCTAGCTTCGGAGCCTTAGGGACTAGGGACGTACAAAGTTTTCTAAATGTGTTTTTTTTGTGTGTGTTTGCAAGTCATCAAAAAACCCCATCCTTTAGCTTAGGAGTCCTTCACATTCGTTAAGCCTGTGGGCCCTTTTAGAATTCTGGGAAAGAATGGCTACTAAGCATCCTTCTCTGATAGGGGCCCCCAGGGCTTTTTTTGTAGCAGGAACTCCTTTACATATTATGCCACACTCCTGATGTAGCCAGTCCTCCCAAGAGCTTACAGGGCTTTTAGTACAGGGCCTACTGTGAAATCCAGGAAGATTAGCTACATCAGGGATGTGTGGCATAATATGGAAAGGAGTTCCTGCTACAAAAAAAGCCCTGGGGGCAGCTGTTTCTGAATTGGTGCTCCCTGCAGACATAAGGGTAAATATTCCTACCTTCCTTTGAAAGACCTCCTGTTCCAGGCATGTGGAAGAAAGCCAGGATTGGCTCTTTGTTTTGTGGAAGCGATGTATGGGGGAAGAAGGAAGTGGGCACCAGGAAATGTATTGGTGGGCACTAAGGAGCCCGTGTACACCACGTTGAGAATCACTGCTCTGAATTGCTGTGATAATCTACTGCATTCAGTAGTCCATTGCTTTTCCTCTTAAATTTTTGATATATTCCTAGCTTTAAATGAGAAGACGCACAGTTTAACAAATGAAACAGATCAAAGCCATTCCCCCAAGAACAAATGTTTATAAAATCTACTATAATTCACTCTTGTATCACCTATTGCTATACATATGTGCTTTTTAAAAAGTAATTTTTCAATTTGGGCCATTGAAAAGAAAGAGAAGAGCCAACTGGTAATTTGATGTTCATATCTTTTAACATGCTGTGCTCTTTAATGTACTTAGCACTTTCCCTCTCCTGGGGAAAGCAGCGATCACAGCGGGCAGACTTGGGGGAGAAGAGTGAGAAAACACAACTGTGGACATACGTTAGCCAAATGCAGCTGGAGCTGCGGTTTTCACCTATAGAAACAGGAAACCATGTAGTTCAACTGATATGAAGAGGCTGGGTTTGTCTTGACAATTGCGGGGTGGAGAGGAGAGCATTAAAACATGCTGGCTTTTGTATGGAAAGCACAAAAGAAATAAATGTGTAAAGTGGAAATTTCTTGCATCTTCTGTATAAAAAGAGATCTGCTAGAATTTTATATGTGGTTTATATATATAGTTTCAGGTGCTGGTTTAATGGACACTAGCTAAACACAGTTAATGGAGCAGTCTGCATTCAGATGATCTCTGACCAAAGCTTAATTAAACAATGGTTTTACCAGTAGTTCAGCACGTAAAACTTTTACGTGCTGAACTACTGAACCGCTGACTCAGTTCAGACACGATGCAAAACTATGGCTTATTTTCACTGTGGTTAGTTTGTGAAATCCAAGTTCGACTCACAGTTGTTCAAATCCTGGTTTGCCTCAACAAACAGTGGTTTCGTTTTCTCTCTCTCTGTGTTGACTGAAAAGGATCTTCATTGTGTGACTGAAGGTAAGCTACGGCAGCTGTTTTGTGGCTGGCTCCAGCTCCTGCGGCAGCATTTTGAGGCTGTGATCACCTTCCTGTGTCAGAATTCCAAAGGTTCCCATACACTCAAAAGGGCTTGGGGACCCATGAGCTAGGTAGTACAGTGGAATTTTAAAAAGAAAATAAAAGACAAAATCTAGTGACTTCAGGATGTTGAATTCTTTGTCAGATAGACCAAATGTGATCCTTGGGGGGTATTGGTGTCGCTCTCTATTCAAAAATATAGACAAATGGCTTCCTGTGTCTCAGTTCCATGTGTTATGTTTCCTTCTGATCCTCCGCATACAGTGATGCCACTGGTCAGCCTACTTTGCAGGGCCACCCAAAGAAGATGTGGGTACACTGAAACCCTGCTGCAGCCTACTCTTTTCCCCTAGGATTTTGTGCCAGCAGATGAGTCAGACGCAGCCCGCTGTGCAACTCGGCTGGAGCTGGAGCGTCGCGGTTGCCTCCCTGGTGAGGTCATAGACCCTCGTGGAAAGCAGCATATCCTGGAGGACAGGCCCCTCAGCGAGAACCCCCAACACGAGAGCATCACTCAGCTGGCACCCCAAAGGATTGCTCTGCAGCTACGGCCTGGTGGGTCCTTCAAGGGGAAAGGGCAGACTGAAGCTTGTGTGGGTGGCAGAAGCCACCTGTTTGACATAGTGGATCCAGGTGGAAGAGTACCCCCGCTTCTCCTTCCTAGAACAACCTTCTGTTACTCATCTCAGATTATGAGTTGAACAAATATCTGCTTTCATGATCTGGTTAGAGTTGTTTCTCCTGACCCCCTTTCTCCACCATTTGTGTTTGTGTGTAAAGTGCAGTCAAATTGCAGCTGACTTATGGCAATGCCTTGGGGTTTCCAAGGCTAGAGACTAAAGAGGTGGTTTGCCATTGACTTTCTCCACATGGTGACCCTGGATTCCTTGGTGGTTTCCCATCCACATACTAACCAGGGTTGACCCTGCTTAGCTTCCAAGATCTGATGAGATCGGGCTAGCCTTGGTATTCAGGTCAGGTCTCCACCACATAGGAGGGCTTTATTTTTGGACTTTTCTGTTTATGTGTGCATGTTTGTGTGTCTGCACCCAGAAGGCATGGCAACCTCTGGTGACTGACCCTTATGGGGGGGTCTGGAGGATATTCAGGGAGGTGGCTGAATAAAACCTTCCACCTCCCAACTGCTGGTATTCCAGGGAGGTTTCCCAGCCAAGTACTTGTCAGGGTCAGCCCTGCTTAGCTTCCAAGATCTGATGAGATTGGGCTTGCCAGGGCCATCCAGGTCAGGAGGAGGTCTTTAGTTATGAGGCAATCTGACAGCAGCCGTGGGTCACCATGCTGGTGTGGGACTGCACTGGGGGACCTGTGGTTACTGAGCTGTCCTAGTTGTCATCCCTGGCCTTTATACCACCATCCCAACTGCAGAGGCAATGCCTGTAAAGGGGCTGCACTCAGGCAGCAGCTGGCAATCAACTTAAGGTGTGTGAGGGGCCCAAATATCCTAAAGCCGGACTGCCTGGCTCCCTGCTCCACTAATACCAACTTCACGCTAGAAATGCAGAAGAATTCTTGCAATCTTCTTTTTTCAGATTCTCTCCTCTCCCCCTTCTTGAGTTGGCTGACCTCTTCAGTCAATTTAGATTCCAGCTGGTGAAGGGTGGCCAGGAGGGAGGTCAGACTGAGGAAAGAAGGGGCAAGGGGAGAGTAAAGGGGAGGTGGGGACAAGTGTTGGGGGTAAGGAGGAGAAGTAGGAGGTGGAAGTGAAAAGACCAGAGGCGATGGCTGCAGTGGGAGGAGAAGGGAGAGAAAGATGGCTGGGGGTGGATATCAGAAGCAGAGACCAGTGGGAGAATTTCTGTGTGAATTTTTCATGGGCCTCCACTTGTACTGTCTAAAAGCCAATGTACTCTACAGACCTTTGAAAGAAATGGAATAGTCTCTGTGGAAACCATGGGCCACATCTGGAAGTATTTCACTATTTCCAAGATTGCCATGCTGAATGGACAGATGAATAATAGTCATGGCTTTTTTTAATAGCAGGAACTCCTTTGCAGGAACACGCCCCTGATGTAGCCAATCCTCCAAGAGCTTACAGGGCTCTAAGGGACCTTCTGTAAGCTCTTGGAATATTGGCTACATCAAGGGTGTGTGGCTTAATATACAAAGGAGTTCCTGCTACAGAAAAAGCCCTGATAGCCACTGTATGTAGCCGCTGTCTCCCAAGTTGGATACCTTCCCCCACCTCCACCATTTTCCCTGTTCTGTATCCACAGGGGAAGAGCAGAATTTTACTGTGCGCTTCAGAAGGGCTAAAGGCTACCCTGTGGACCTGTACTACCTTATGGACCTATCCCACTCCATGAAGGACGATCTGGAGAACATCAAAAGGCTGGGCAGTGACCTCTTGGCTGCCCTACAGAATATCACTACCTCTGTGAAAATTGGTATGGAAGGCCATCGTAGCCAGGATGTTGTGGTGGGTGGAGGAGGCTGCAGAATTATTCTCTGGATGGGGAGGCATCATAAGTCAATGTGAAATAGCAAAAAGCGAATTATAAGTATCTAGAACAAAAGTGTGTTTTATTAATGAAATTCAGTACAGTTAAAAAAATAAACGCCAAGTATGTGTCAGCACTTGTGTACTCTCTGGTCAAGTTTACTAACTACTTACTGAGCAGTTGGGTAGAATATAGTCTGCACATTTCCCCATGCGTGGTTTGGTGGATCCTCTCTAGTGTTTCCTTAGGCACAAGGACTTCTGCTCTCGAAGTTTGATTTCCCTGCCTTCCCCGCTATGGGAGCCCAAAGTGCTGCTTGAAATCCTATTCTTGTTACCCAAGAAGAACACCATAGAGCAAGCTAGATAGCTACGACAATATCAGTCTCCTTCCTGTCTACTATCACTCAGCCTCCCTAACCAGTAGAATGTAATCTCAGGGAACTTCCTTCCTCCTTGTTCTCCTCCTCTTTTTTTTTCTTCCCTGCATGCATCAGGAGGAACAGCATGGTGTCTCTCCTCTGATCTGAACTAAGCAGATGGCTTACTATCAATCCAAAGCCATCCATAAACTAGAATAGACAGCCACTCTTTCTCTGCACCACATTTACATGTCAAGTTTCTCAAAATATATCCATCAGTATTGGTTTCTTATCTTAATGCAAAGGCTCTCTGTGCAGTTTGTGAGCTAGTGTGGTAATCATTAGACTAGGCCACATTGCTGTGCTGAAGCTCAGACAGAGCACTCTGCTAAGTGGAGGTAAGGACAGCTGCCTGACCAGTCCAGCCATCCTAAGCCAGACCCAACAGTTATGATAAAAGCTTTCAAGAATGCAGGTGGTTAAGCTGCAGAATTTCTGCCCTGCAGGGTTTGGCTCCTTCGTGGACAAGACAGTGCTACCCTACGTGAGCACCTCACCTGCCAAGTGGCTCCACCCCTGTCCGAGTGCCAATGAGCCCTGTCAATCACCGTTCAGCTATCGGCACGTGTTGGCGCTCACCGACAACGCCAGTGAGTTTGAGAACAGAGTCAGCCAGCAGTTTGTCTCGGGGAACCTAGACATGGCCGAGGGAGGCTTCGATGCTATCATGCAGGTGGCGGCTTGCAAGGTGAGAAGCCAGAGGGTCTGTGTGCATATTTGATAGAGGTGCCTGGCTGGGATATCCACAGGTGATAGGATCACAAAACAATCACATGCACAGGAATGTGCATATTAGTACAAGAAAACCTGTGTACATACTGACCTGCACAATTTTCTTCTGTGCATATGCAAAGTGTGCATCCTATATCCATGTGGGTTTCATGCAGGGCCAGTCCATCTGTTAGATAGATGGGACATTTATCTGGAGCTCTGCCTCAAGGTCAGGGGTTGCTAAAGTAACCTGGGCCTTGATATGAAGTTTCCAGATGCATGCCACATAGTTTCTCTTACCCACTTCAGTGGAGGTTGACTATACATGTTAGCTTGCTAAGGCAATACAATTTTTACCCACTGGATTTAACCATTTCCATCTGTATATAGCAGAGGTTACATGTTTTGAATGTTCCCCTGTAATTAAAAAGCAATCCTCAACAAAAGCTAACATGTCGGGGGAGAAGGTTCAATTATCCATACGAAGTTGGTGTTGCATGTGAACTTTCAAACACGTACCTCCTTTCCACATGCTGCTTGGAGTGTTCTGGAATATGAAAATATTTATTCCTTGATTCCGCTGAATGAATGAACTGTCTGTCTCTGCCCTTCCAGAGAATAGGTTCAAGTCAAGGGTGGACAGGTCAATGGCCAATTAATTTTTGTTAATTTTTTTTTTTTTGCCAATTTGCCAATTATCTGGTTTATGGTTCTAGGCTGATGCAGGTTGAAATGATGAATCCCTGTGATAATTCCTGTTATTTAATCTATTAAATTTTTATCTTAGTGACACCTTGGAATCACAGCTTGCATACTTCTATCTGCCTCATTTTATCCTAAAAGCAACTCTTCTGTGAGTTAGAGATTGGCTTAGTCCAGACCAGTGGTCCCTCTAAACTGTGGAGTTTTGTGAGCAAAAATTCTTTGTGAGCTACTGGCATGAAAGTGGTGAGCTAGCGATTTGGCTACTGCATAAATTAGCTTGCTCCGGGGCCATTGTTCCTGAGCGAAGACAAAAATGTGTGAGCTGGAGGCTAAAAAGCTGTGAGCTATCTCATACTAACTCAGCTTAGAGAGAACACTGGTCCAGACGTTACATTACACCAGCTCTCTTACATTCAACATGATAACAGGATTGTCTACAGCTGTCATTGCCAAGGACATTCTGTTAAAATTGTAGTCATCAGTAGTGATTTGCCTGATGACATGCAGTAGATGTCAGCATTAGTTAAGATATGTATACCTCACTTTTCTTCCCAGTGGAAACGTGAAGTGATTTACAATTTAGTTCTCCCCTCCGTAATTTTTTCCTCATAATAGCCCCATGAGGTAGGCTGAGAGAGAGTAACTGGCCCAAAGTCACACAGTGATCTTCCATGGAGAAGTGGGGATTTGATACTTGGTCTCTCAGATCCTAATCTTATACATCATCCACTAAACCAGGGGTATCAAACATGTGGCCTGGGGGCTGGATCAGGCCCCCAGAGGGCATCTATCAGGCCCGTGAGCAAATCTGAACATCATACTCTAGATTGCTACAGCACAAACATTGTCTACAGATTTTGATGTAATAATTTAGAACAAGAGGTGTCAGTTATCAGAGACTGTTAAACAAAATATTGCAAGAGTGCTAATCTTTTAAGCATGTTTTATTTTAAGTTTTTTTAAAAAAATATTTGTGTTTGTGTCCTTTATAACGTTTATATCTTCACTACCTGGCATTAAATTTTATGACACATGTGTTCTGACCCAAAACGTTCTTATTTATGTCAGATCTGGCCCTCATAACAAATGAGTTCAACACCCCTGCAATAAACCATGCTGATATCAGACATTAATTTCAGGCAGTAATCAGCAGTTGTCTGTACTGGGCAACTGCCATGTATTACATTTTGGTGAATTCTATTTGAATATTCGTTTAACCAAATTTTTTTAAATGCCAGTTTCAAATTTTGTCACCCAGTTTCAGCTTTAAAATCCAAATGCTGAATTCTGATGCAAATCAGCTTTGATATTTGTATATTCAGCAGATTTTGGCATTTTACTTTGGCTCTCTCAACAAATTTATTGACTGACTCTGCTGTGTGGACAATGCCTCACACTGACAAATTGTTTTCATAAAACATCTGTGTACCACATCAACTGTGAAGGATTGCTCTTAAGGTTAAATTGCTGCTCTCCTCCTTAAGACAGATAACGGGGAGGGGCAACTCTTTCCCAATTGCTACAATATAATTCCTTTCCCTCTTTTTAGGAACAGATTGGCTGGCGGGACGTGACAAGGCTGTTGGTCTTCACTTCAGATGGCACTTTCCACACAGCAGGGGATGGGAAGTTGGGTGGAGTCTACCTTCCTAATGATGGGCACTGTCATCTGGATGAAAATGGTCTATACACTGAAAGCCACCTCTATGTAGGTCTCCCTCAATCCTCTTGAAATATGTGGAAATCGACAAAGAGTGAACTCAGCAGAATGAGGAACCTAGAAGTTTAGGGGATACTTGGTGTAGGGGGAATTTCTTCAGCTAGAATTGAAAGACAGCAGTTCAGTGCATGTGTGTGGCTGCCTAATCACCTGTGGGTGGCAACTGTGGAGGGGACATAGGTTTTTAACGCCCTCCTTTTAGCTTAGTGGTTCTAAGCAGAAGGCCACAGAAAGTGGTTAAATTGACCACTAATTAACCAGTGATAAACACAACCCATCAGAAGTGATGCATTTTGAATCCTCCTCTCCCAGATGAATTGGAGAGAAACTCACTGAAAACCTCAGAGACCCAAACCACCCTTGGTAACAGTAACTAGGCATCCGCTTCACTTGCTTGGCAGGCTGCCCAGAGGCCTACATACTTTGTAGCTTTACTTCCTGACAGAAGTAGAATCACATTTTACCTCATAACTCCAAATCAAATGTGATCACTTCTTGATACTAAACACAGCCTTTTTAAAAATGCAGAACAGTTGTTTATATTCTTTGTATGTATTTGATAACTTTCCACCCAGGATTTAAGTTGTTTCTCCACACCTTAGTTAGGCACTTGGCCTATGCCCTATGAACTCTTGTATTCCCTCCCCCCTTCTAAGGACACCAGTCCCAAACCTGTGTGCTCTGTAACAAAAGAGAAATAGGATGAGAACCCAAATAAATGCCAATGCTTGCAAACTATGGTTTGGCACTAACTGTGGGTTATCAGGAAAAAGGCAGATGGAATGTTGACCATAATTAGCTCTAGCAGTGAAAAGGGGGAGGTCTGAAGAGGGAAGGAACTGTGTGTGAGAGTATGTAGGGTTCTTTAGATTTCTTAGCCACAATTAGGCAATCAGCCTGTATTAGAAGTTCTCTGACTTAGTAATGACTACAGGACCAGCACAGGCCATGCAGTACTTATTGCAAACCTCTGATATGTTGGAATGGGAATCTCATGGGAAAGCCCTTTTCTACGCAAGCCGCTTGCCCTTCTGATTGTGAGCAATATTATCAAAGAGGAGCATGAATACCTGCCATGTGACTATAACCTTAAGACCAAATCAAATGTGATAACTAGGACCAATTCCTCACTAGCAGTTGCTCCGCCCCCAGGCTTCTGCTTTCCCCTTCTCAATTCCCCACCAGTTGCTGCATGGACGCATTTTGATCTGTGGCTCCCTCCAGTTTCCCTTGCGGCTGGCTGCTCCTGTTTTTTTTTTTAGATTTGGAAGCTGTGAGAGAAATTGGAGGAAGCTGCAGATCAAAATGCACTCATGCAGCAATTGGTGGGGAATTGATCACTTGAGCTTGGGAAGGCAGAAGCCTGGGGGCGGAGCAACTTCTAGTGAAGAACCAATCTAGGTTGCTGAAAATGGCAGCTGTGACTCTAGCGCTCCACCCTCCACTTCAGCAGCATTTTGCTTTAACTTGTATGTGCACTCCATTCTCCCTGCCAGTGACAGCCCTTGATGCACAGTTGGGCTGGGGAAATGCATAACGTTGTGATGCTACAACATAGATGGGTCTTGCTATGTGCTACAGAGGGAAAATAAAAGCTTGGCATGAAATGGCTGTTTTGCATTTGGGTACATGTTTGATATCCAGTTTGCAGTTTTTTGTGTCCTAATTGATAAGATGTTTTGAAGCCACCACCAGCTGGCTTCTTTGGAATGCTGTATATCATGTATTAAGCAGAAGTCACCATCCTGTTAGTGTATACTCCCCACCCCAGAAGTTAAGCAGAAGTCACCATCCTGTTAGTGTATACTCCCCACCCCAGGTCAAAGGTATTCCTGGAGATGGTGAAGTGTGAATTGAGTTTGAACATTTCTCCACCTGCTGGCATTTCGCATTTCCCCACCTGCTGGCATTCCAAATTTGTAATACCTCTGCATCAAAAAGCTCTCCATTGGAATTCAGTCTAGGGGAGAGAATTTCAGGATCTTGTGCTTGGACCCGAAAATGGAGGGCTCTGTTCATATGACCATTTATAGCTGCCTGCTATTAAATTAGGAGGGAGGGGCTGTGGGTCAGTGGTAGAGCATCTGCTTGGCATGCAGAAGGTCCCAGGGTCAATTCCCGGTATCTCCAGTGGAAAGGACCAGGAAGTAGGTGATGTGAAAGACTCTCCTGAGACCCTGGACAGCCAGGGCTTACAATCTCCTTTCCCTCTTCCCACAACAGACACCCTGTGAAGTAGGTGGGACTAAGAGAGCTCTCCCAGAACTGCTTTTAAGGGAACAGCTGTTGAGAACTGTGACTGACCCAAGGTCACTCAGCAGGTGCATGTGGAGCTGCGGGTAATCAAACCCAGTTCTCCCAAATTAGAGTCCACGCACTTAACCACTAAACCAACCTGGCTGGAAGAGATGAACAAACAGAAATTGGGGCAGGGGTTTTCCTCATGATACCATCCCTGGCTTCGTCTCTTTGCAGGACTACCCCTCTGTTGGACACTTGGCTGAGGTGTTGTCAAAGTCTAACATACAGACCATATTTGCTGTGACTGGTCCCAGGCTTTTAATGTATGAGGTGAGCTGGAAGGGGAGGAGTGAATGCCATCTGAACACAAAGAGCCTGGCTCACTCTTCTTTTCCTCTCCAGGATCTGAGCAAACTCATTCCCAAATCAGCTGTTGGAGAACTGAAAAAAGATTCCAGCAACGTGGTACAGCTGATTACTGATGCCTATAATGTAAGGAGAAGAACCATGGAGGTAGCAAGAGGGGCAGAACCTTTGGGGAGGGTAGGAGATATCTTTATGGATCCCTAGAAGTCCAAGTTGGGGTGGGCTAGTTGTGATTTAATTATCTCAAGATTTTCAGACTAAAAATGTGTCCATCTTGTTCTTCTCACCAGAGTGGGGAAAGAACCCTAGTGGAGTCAAGACAGAAGATGAATGTGAAGAAGAGAGATTATTTTAATGTTTCGGAGGGCAGCTGTGCCTGCTGTCCATAGTAGAACACCTTTTAAAAAATTATTTATTGTTTGTTTGCTAGTTAATTTCTTGTCCGCCCTATCCTGCGAGCAGGCTCAGGGCGGATCGCAGCAGACTTAAACCATAACAATAAGCAATAAAATGAGAAATAAACCATTAAAACAATAAAATTATTCCGTTTCAGGTGGAAGACCACTAATCACGCCATAGTGCAAACAGAGCTGGAACCGATGATGTCCCAAGACAAGTCCAGTAGCACCTTAGAAACCAATTTTGGGGTCTAAGCTTTCGAGTATTAAAGCTTCCCGCATCAGGTATCTGACAAGGGGAGTTTTGACTTTCAAAAGCTTATATCCCGCAGATCTTGTTGGTCTTACCAGATTCCAATCTTATCTGATGAAGGCAGCTTTGACCCTCAAAAGCTTGTATTCCCAAAATCTTGTTTTTAAGCGTGTGTGTTTGTCTTTGTGTGCCTGGAAGTCATGATGACTTCTGGTGATCCCTAGTGGGGCTAGAATGTTTTCAGAGAGATGGCTTGGATTACCTGCCTCAGTGCCCCAGCCCTGGTATTCCTTAGAGGTCTCCCAACCAAGTGCTTGCCAGGGTCGGTGCTGATGAGACTAGGCTTGCCTGGGCTATCTGGGTCAGGGTATATCCCCAAAATATAGTAGGTCTCCAAAGTGCTACTGAATTCTATTGGTTTTAATGTCGACCCTCATACCCAGCTCTCCCTCAAAGAAATAAAGTAGCATACATGGTCCCCCTTTTTTATTTCATACACAACACCTCTAAAGTAGGTTAGGCTGAGAGTGAACGGGTCACGATTGCCTCATGAACTTTATGACAAGCAGGGATTTGCTTCAATTGGTATGGAAGCTTTCTCTTATGTCTGGGCACAATTGCTTGCATTGCTTGTCTTGTCTACAGAGCCTCTCATCCACCGTGAACTTGGAACACTCCTCAGACCTCCCTCCCGGCATCTCAATTGCTTACGACTCACACTGTGGCAACCTGGAAACATTTGGACACACACAGGGTGGAGAATGCTCAGGCGTACACGTCAACCAGTTGGTGAGGCCTTTGGTTTGATGGCTTGGTTAGCTTGAAATTGAGCCAACCCCCCTCAGTGAATGTAACTTGCGGGGCGTAATGGGCAGGGAGCTCTGCATATGTTTCTTACTTACACCTCTCTCACAGGTACAGTTCACCGTAAGGATAAATGCCACCATCTGCCTTCCTGATTCCCAGGATCTGATGCTACGAGTGCTTGGAGTAGTGGAGGAACTGCGGGTCCAACTGTTGACAATGTGTGAGTGCCAGTGCAGAGATGTCCAGCCCTATGCACCACACTGTTCTGGTGGCCAGGGCAACCTCACCTGTGGTGTTTGCAGGTATGGGCATATGGGAAAGGAGCAGTAGAAAAGAAAATATTCAGGGAGGTTTAACAGGGTGTAGAGCCACATGGTTCCACTGGTGTTCCATTGGTGTAAAAAGGGTCAGGAATCGGGAGGCATGTTGAAGTAATAAAAAGGACCGCACTTGAATTGGTGTAAAAAGGCTCAGCATCGTCTTCCCCAACAGTGGCCAGCAGAAACTACAGGGCATAGAAATTATAGTCCTCCTTTATTGTTCTCCAGAGCATCTCATATTCAGAGATATATTTGCCTCTGAACATGAAGCTTTCCTTGGCTTCTCATGGCTTCTCCAAGAATTTGCCTCATGTTTTAGGGGATGGGAAAGCACCATCAAGTTGCAGCTGACTCATAGAGACCCTTCATAGGGTTTTCAAGGTGAGAGATGAACAGATGTCATTGTCTCTGTGTAGCAACCCTAGGCTTCCTCAGTGGCTTTCCAACCAAGTGCTGCCCAGGGCTGACCTTGTTTGGCTTCTGAGATCTGATGAGATCATCTCTTTTTAAAGCTGTCTAAGCCAGTGGCCCTCACACCTTCTTACAGCAGCAGATTCTATGAATTAATGATGCTTCAGACCAACGTGGCTGCCCACCTGAGTATAATAGAACTGATTTTGGAGGACAGTTATGGCAGAGGTTTTCTTTTAAAAAGAGCCAGTTTGGTATGGTGGTTAAGTGTGCAGACTCTTACCTGGCAGAACTGAGTTTGATTCCCCACTCTTCCACTTGCAGCTGCTGGAATGACCTTGGGTTAGCCATAGCTATCACAGGAGTTGTCCTTGAATGGGCAGCTGCTGTGAGAGCCCTCTCAGCCACACCCACCTCACAGGATGTCTGTTGTGGGGGGAGAGGATATAGGACAGGGGTGGCCAACAGTAGCTCTCCAGATGTTTTTTGCCTACAACTCCCATCAGCTCCAGCCAGCATGGCTGATGGCTGGGGCTGATGGGAGTTGTAGGCAAAAAACATCTGGAGAGCTACCATTGGCCACCCCTGATATAGGAGATTGTAAGCCGCTCTGAGTCTCTGATTCAGAGAGAAGGGTGGGGTATAAATCTGCAGTCGTCTTCTTCAGTTGTTTTGAAGAAGTACTTCCTGAAATCCCTGCCAGTGAATTCCTAGTATTCTGCAAGAGGGAAAATGAATCCTCTCTATCCAAGGCTTCCACAATGTTTGTACTTTTTGAAGAAGATTGGATTTATCCCCGTCCTTCACTCAGAGCAGCTTACAATCGCCTTCCCCTACCCACAACAGATGTCCTGTGAGGCCTAGGTGGGGCTGAGAGAACTGCTCTTGAGAAGAGCAGCTCTGAGAGAACTTGTGACTAACTCAAGGGTCACACTAACAGTTGTATGTGGAGGAATCAAACCCAGTTCTCCCAGATTACAGTCTGTGCTCTCAACTGCTACTCCAAACTGGGTCTTTTTGAAAGAAAACCTCTGCCATACCCTTCCTCCAAAATCAGTTTTATTATACTCAGGTGGGTAGCCATGTTGGTCTGAAGCATCAGAACAAAGTTTGAGTCCAGTGGCACCTTTTAAAACCAACAAAGTTTAATTGTGGGAATAAACTTCCATGTGCACACACAAAAACTTATACCCAGAATTAAAACTTTGCTGGCCCAAAGGTGCCACTGGACTCAAACTTTGGCTTTTATTATACATTAGACTTTTCTTGCAGAGAAGAGAATCCAGCACCTCAGTCTGTTCGGGCTGCCCTTGAGGGTGGGAGAAGACAAGCGGGAGAAGAAAAACATGCAAAAGCTGCAGGGAGGGGAAAGGGAAGAAGCAGTGTGTGTGTGAGGAGGTCACCCAGAGGCTCAGCAGGTCTAAGGTGGCATGCTTCCTGCAGAACACAGCAATGGTGAAGCACTGCACCCCCTTTTTCTCTGACCTAGCTGTCGGGAGGGCTACAGAGGCCGTCTCTGTGAATGCAAGCAAGAGGACCAGGGTCACCCAGAAGCCAGCTGCCGTGATGGAAACAGTACTGGTCCCGTGTGCAGTGGCAAGGGCCAGTGTGTCTGCGGAAAATGCCAGTGCAACGCCCACGCCAGTGGGCCGCTTTGCAAGTGTGATGACACCAGCTGTGAACGACACAATGGGGAGCTCTGTGCAGGTAAATTGCGATGCCTTCCAACTGAGGAGGGGGCGGATTGTCACCTTCAGTGCTTTTTTGTAGCAGGAACTCCTTTGCATATTAGGCCGCACCTCCTTGATGTAGCCAATCCTCCAAGATCTTACAGTAGGCCCTGTAAGAAGAGCCCTGTAAGCTCTTGGAGGACTTACTAGATGAGAGGGATGGGGCCTAATATGCAAAGGAGTTCCTGCTACAAAGAAAGCCCTGGTCACCTTCAAGTAGGCAGATTCTAAAGCAAGATGGCCATTCTTTGCATTAATAGGACAAAATGGGCAAGGCACGGAAGGACATGCTTGTAACCACAGTACAATCATGGCGTTGGTTCCACACTAAAATTTTCCCTGCATGCAAGGCTTAGTGGAAGAGAGGGTCCCTGTCTCCCCTTTCCTGCTATAGTCCACTGATCTCTGCAAAATGCTGCTCCCAGGGGATGGGGGCCCTCAGGGACAGTAGGAGAGGTTAACCAGGGAACTACAGCAAGAAGACAAAATTGGTGGAAATCAGGGGTGGAATTCTAGCAGGAGCTCCTTTGCATATTAGGCCACACACCCCTGATGTAGCCAATCCTCCAAGAGCTTACACAAAAGAGCCTTGTAAGCCCTTTGGAGGATTGGTTACATCAGGGGTGTGTGGCCTAATATGCAAAGGAGCTCCTGCTAGAATTCCATCCCTGGAATTCCACTCATGGAAAATGTTCGGGCGCTTTCACACGCACTAAATAACACACTTTCAACCCACTTTCAATGCATTTTGCAACTGGATTTTACTGTGTGAAATGGCAAAATCCACTTGCAAATGGTCAGTGAAGTGGATTGAAACTGTATTATTGAGCATGTGTGAAAGCGCCCATAGTCTGGATCCAACCCATGGTGTCTCTCCATATTATTTGAATAGGAAGTTGAGAACCGGATCTCTAGTGCTCAGGGCTGTATGGATACCGCAGTGCAGGCAGAGTGCAGAATGGGCACAGGATGCAGCTTCCTCTTAGTTTTATTTTTTTCTAAAGAAAGTTTCTAGCCTTCATGGATGCAGGTAAGTTTGTAAGGTGAGCGATGCCTGCTGAAACTTCAAAAAAGTCCAGAGTGTCTGAGTGGGATGGTTTTGTAGCAGAGGAAACCTGTGGTGCTGATGACCATCTCCCCCTGCTGACAGGTAATGGACAGTGCAGGTGCGGCGTTTGCGAGTGCCAGAGTAACTACACTGGCAGTGGATGTGAATGCAGCCTGGACACCAGTGGATGCCTGAGGGAGGGTGCTGTATGCAGCGGCCATGGGCGTTGTGTCTGCAACAGATGCCAATGTGAGACTGGCTGGCTGGGCAGTCACTGCAGCCACTGTGCCGAGTGCCGGACGCCTTGTGAGCAACACAGGTGAGGCCAAGATGTGATCGGGGGGAACAAGCAGGAGCGGGCAGAGGGAGGGCAATGCAGATGGTCGCTGATACTCAGCAGGTGTCTTTCTGGCCTGCCTTGGTGTTTAAAACAATGTGTTATAATGTAATATATTGTAATGGTATGTTATCATTTGTCATTAAATGTTAATACACTATATCACATTTTCTTCACCCCCCCCCCCTTCTTGGTGACCCCCAGCAGTGCCTGCCCCCTTAACAAACATCTTTCTGGCCTGCCTTGAAACAGACACGGGGAAGAGCCTACCAGCACAATTAGTTTTCTGGGGCATCCCCCCAATTATGGCTAGAGCAGGGGTGGCCAAACTGTGGCTCAGGAGCCGCATGTGGCTCTTTCACACATATTGTGTGGCTCTCGAAGCCCCCACCTCCCCATTGGCCAGCATGGAGAGGACATTTGTCTCTTTAAATCACTTCGCCAAGCCAACCTTGGAAAAATGCATTTAAAGTTGCTTTCTTTCCACCTCTCTCTTCCCATCTATTTTCCTTCCCTCCTTCCTTGTCTCGTGGCTCTCACTTGGCCACCCCTGGACTAGAGCATACCTGACCACCACTGTCTCCTTTTGCCACAAGTTTTGGCAAAAGGAGACGGTGGTGGTCAGGTATGCTCTAGTCCAGGGGTGGCCAGGTGAGAGCCACGAGACAAGGAAGGAAGGAAGGAAAATAGATGGGAAGAGAGAGGTGGAAAGAAAGCAACTTTAAATGCATTTTTAAGAGGGCCCTCTCTCTTTGATGACTGTTATGCCTTAAAAGCAGCAAGAGCCTTACATCAGAGTCCATGATCATCCAGCATCCCATTGCATACATTTCCTGCTAGCTTGCCCTTTGGTGCTGTTCAGTTAACTCCAACGCACTTTGAATGGAGCTGCCAGAACTGCAATAAAGGAGGCATAAAGGTGTTCTCAGTAGCTGCTCCAAAGGCTCTGCAGTGCATCAGGGAAGATGGCAAAGGAAGATTTCTTTATCAGAGTTCCTTCCTCTGGTCGTGAGTTAAGCAAGCCTGCCAAGATTGGGCGGGCCCTGGTTTGTGCATGCTCAAAGTATTTTGGCTTCCTTGGGCAAACGAAAACTTTGACCAATTTCCCACTAGCCTTACGCTGCTCTCACTTTCCTCTTCTCTGTGTGGCTGCTGCTGGATTTTGCACAAACTGCCCTGGACCAGTGAGTCACTCCGCCTCTCTCCAGGTTTCCTCCACAGCAGGCAAGATCCTCTGAAAACCGGTTTCTGTCTGCCGCAGAGGGAACTTGAAAAGGGGTGGGGCAACTTGCCAGCTCAGGGCAGCTTGTGCGAAATCCAGCAGCAGCCTCGCAGGGAAAAGGAGCAATGAGACCAGAACAAGGTAAGTGGGAAATCGGTCTTTGACTCTCCTCCATTTGATAGAGAGAAAAGTCTAGGATGAGCATTTTACTTACTGAGTATTCAAAATGAACGATGTGAAAATGTTCTTATGTTCTTAAAAATTAACTCTTCAAAAGCCCTCCATGCTCCATCATGGCAGCTACAGAAAACCAGAGTAGAGAGATGTAGAAACTGGAAAAGACTGTTAATACCAGGTTGCCCTTCAAGCCAGTAGAGGCAGCTCCTCTCATCTTTTTGGAATCCCCGCACAATCTGGGACCTTAGGGTGCCTAGCTGTCATTGCAGCCCTGGGCACGGCAGCTACTAGGAGCGCCGTCAATCCCCAGTCCTCTGTTTGGGATACCTTTCTGGGAAAGCAACCAATATTAGGGCCAACTGAACCTCCCTTGGGAGGGAATGCCCTAACTTTGGGGGCCAGCACCAAAAAGGCCATGTTTATCCACCCCAATACTTCTCTGTGTTGCTTTGCAAAGCTGGAGGGCGTCAGGGAGGTGGGTGGGAGAGCTCCTGGCAGGCAGAGGAGAACATAACAGGTCAAGCAAAGGATGTAAGAACTCCCTATGCTTCTTGGCAGGGACTGTGCAGAGTGCAAAGCTTTCGGGACAGGCCCCCTGCGTGGGAACTGCAGTGTTTTTTGCAACCAGACAACAAGGGTCGTGTCAGCATCTGCTGTGGATGAGAAATGGTGCAAGACGACAGTTGAAGATGGCAGCCTCCTCTTCTACCTTGTGGAGGAGGACAAGACTGATGGCATCACCCTGACTATGAACATCCAAGAGGGTGAGTGGTGGGAGATCGGAAGAAGCAGGGCTGAGAGAGCAAGAAGCATTTAAGTGAGGATATGCGGAATGGGCGTGGAAGTTTGAGTTGTTTGAGTCTCAGTTGTCTGTCAAGTCACAGCCAACATATGGCAACCCCTAGACAAGAGATGTCCAGAGGTGGTTGCCATTGCCTGCTTCTGCAAAGCAACCCTGGACTCACTTGATGGTCTCCATCCAAGTACTAACCGAGCCAGCCCACATAGCTTCTAAGATCTGATGAGATTGGACTAGCCTGGGCCATCCGGTTTCTCCTGGGTCTAAATAAGATGCAGTTAAGGGCTACAGGTGTGTGATTCGATCCCTTGCATCCCATGTTACCCTCTTACCCAGCCCAGCAAGCGATCTCTGTACCTTCTGGCTCCTTCGCCAGTGCAGACGGATGCAGAGAGTCATCTCCATGTACAGGCAGACCTTCAAATTGGTGCTCATCCAATATCCTACTGAACTAGCTGCGGCGCCAGACTTGTGACACGTTGGTTGTCTGAAATGCTAGATGGAACAGGGCTCCCTTTCCCCAGCCTTTGCCTTCTCCAGCGTTGACATTTCAGTTGCAAGCTCTTCAGGTCAGGATCCTGTTATTGCCTTCTTTTGCTTATGCCAGTCTGTAAACTGCTGCAGACGTGGATGGCACTGAACAAATGACCTCAACCCAGTTCTGTCCCTCTCCTATGTCCGTGTAAGCCTCCCCCCACCCCACCCCAGTTTAGCAATTTCATTAGTACAGATTGATCTATTAAAACATTTACACACCGTCTTTCCTCGTGGTTCAAGATTGCCTATTGGAATATTCTCCTTTTTTTAAAAAAATACCTCCATTGCATTCTAAAATATAGTTTAATAGAAAACTGCCACGTATTTGCTGTTCTGTATACTTGGCCTTCCTGTGACTGCACCATTTCAAAATTCAGGAGCTGGAGTCCATACATGAACTTGATCCTTCCGCTCTGGCAGGCACACAAATCTCCCTACCCACAGAAAAGCTAGGCTGAAAGAAAGTCCATCTAGCTCTGTTGTGCTTGTTTTCTAGAAGGGAACTTTCCTTCTGTTATATTTTGAGCTGTTAAGTCCCAGGAAGTCTGCACCACTCAAGGAAATAACCAGGGAAGGGTTAATTTTCTTTTGAGTTTCTTGGAAGGGAGTGGCTTACCTTTTCCAGGCACTGCATTATACTTAGGATTTGCATTATATCTATTCAGGCATTGCATTACATAAGAAGAGCCCTTCTGGGTCAGACCGGTGGTCCATCTACTCTAGCATCCGGTCTCTCACAGTGACCAACCAGTTCCTCTAGACAGCCAACAACAGGGCATAGAGTCCAAGGCCTTCCCCTGATGTTGCCTCCTGGCTCTGGGATTCAGAGGATTAACACCTCTGGATGTGGAAATTCCTCAGTCACTACGGCTAGTAGACATTGATGGACCTGTCTTCCATGATAGACCTATCTTCCATGAATCTATCTAATCCACTTTTAAAGCTGTTTATTCCTGTGGCCATCACCACATCCTCTGGCAGCAAATTCCTCCGTTTAGTCACACTGTGCAAAGTAGTATTTCCTCTTGACTGCCCTGAACCTACTGCCCATCATTTTCATTGGATGCCTCCTTTATCCACTCACAGGCACTACTGACCAGACGCTCAAGGTGGTGCTAGGCTTGGTGCTGGGCCTTTTGATTGCTGGACTGTTCTTCATGGGCCTATATCGCTGTGTGGTGGATTTCTGGGACCGGAGGGAGGTCAAGCGCTTTGAGGAAGAGTGCAAACGGGCCAGGGGGAATGAGGTTAGTATTTTCGGCTGTCTTGACCAGAAAGTCCACATGCCTGGCTCCATTTGTAGGTGGGGACTGGTGGGTCAGTGTAGCTAGACCCTGCCCAGCTCCCCCCACCAAGAGTGCCCAGAAAGCCACTTGCAATCCATCCAGCTGGGCTGCTTCCTTCTGCCCAAAAGCTGAAGGAAACCTAGACACACAAACACCCTGCAACAAGTTGAAGTAAAGAGTTTTGCAACCTGAAAATCGGCAAGCAAAATTAGATGTAACTAGAGTTTGATTTTTTAAATAATTCCAGACAAGTCAGATTCAAAGCATTTCTTCTGGTTGACAGATACAGAAAGTCTGTTATATTAACGCTGTTCAATCAGTTTTAACACACTTTTAACAAAGCTTTGGAGAATGTGAACCAACCATGTATGTCAGCCTGTGAAGGTCTTAACCAGACAGGACTAAAATGCAGTTCAGGAGCCATGTGTTGCTCTTTCATATGTATTGTATGGCTCTCGAAGCCCCCACTGCCCTGTTGGCTGGCTTGGATAAGGCATTTAAAGTTGCTTTCTTTATGCCTCTCCCACCCATTTGCCTTCCTTCCTGTCCTGCAGCTCTCAAACATATGACATTCATGTCTTGCAGCTCTAATAAAGTTTTAAAAATTGTTTTTAAAAAAATGTCTTCCGGCTCTCAAACATGACATTTATTTTATGTGACTCTTACATTAAGCAAGTTTGGCTGCCCGTTCCATAGTTTTATGTCCCTGTTATATGTCAATCTGAGCAGTCTAGCTCCAAATGTTATTCTAAATCCCATATAGATTTATAGAATTGCCTCAAAAATAAAGAGATTGCACTCAGCTCTAGGAGACAAATAATAAATCTACAGTAGAAAGCAAAGCCATCCACAGTCCTCTCTAGTCTGTTTTTATGATATTATTTTAACTCTGTCGTTTTATTGTTGCAAGCTGCCCTGAGCCCGCTTGCAGGGATAAAGCGGGATATAAATCTAAAAATTAAATTAAATTAGTTGTACTGTCTCTTCCTGGCCTGTGCTGTTAGTATTGAGTTCTACCTGCTTCCTTTTTCAGGTGAACAACCCACTATTCCAGAGAGCCACCACCACAGTCGTAAACCCCCAGTACATCAAGGACTAATGCACTGACTGGAAGGAGAAAGAAAACCTGGCCTGAAACCTGATGAAATGTTAATCTTGGGCTGGAGAGACCCAAGTTCAGGTCACTGTTCAAGCTGCCATACTCAGCCAGATCACCTCAAGGCTGTCCTTCCAACCAAGTCTCTTCAGAGGATAAAATAGGATAACTCCACTGAGTTGCCAAGTCACTTTTAAGGAAACATTAGAGCGCTGTTGGAGTACAAATGTGCACATGGAGTAATGCACATATCTTCCAGCAAGCCTTCTGAATTGTGATTCTGTGAAAGGATGTCCACCAGAAAGCTCTGTGCTCCCCTGCCCCAGCAAAACAATTTTTAAGAGGGGGAGCTATGACTCACCAGGGGTTTTTTGTTGTTTTGTATCTTGTGTGCATGTGCATGCCTGCCTAGAAGTCATGGTGACCCCTACTGGGGCATGGAGAATGTAGAGAGAAGTAGCTTGACACAACTTGATTCTGCCTCCTGGTCCTGGTATTCCTTGGAGGTTTCTAGTCCAGGTATGTGCCAGGGCCAGCCCAGTTTAGCTTCTGAGGACTGACTTGCCTATACACTATCCAGGTCAGGGTGACTTAACAGGTTTTTAGCCAGCCTAAGATGGCAGCATTGGCATTAAAATGTTGGGCTTGATTATATGGCTAGTTCTTGGTTTCAAAAGGTTGTTTTCAAATGTTCTGCCATATGTAGAGGAACCTCTCCCAGATCTATAAGGGCCCAGCTCCCTATCTAATAAATCTAATATTAGGGCCAAGATCCTGCCCGCCCAACAAATTCTCCCCTCCATGCTACAGGAGAACATCATTGGCCAGCTCCACCAAGCCCAATTGTTAAAGGGGACAACTGCACTGAGTTGATGGTGAGGCATCACTATAATTGCCAAGCAACTTCCCCCTAGAATGTAACCCCTCACCACCTGGAGCCCACTTCTGGTTTGAGTCACTGCTCTGATTACACTTCTGGAGGGGTAGATCATTCTAGTACATCTCTACATAATTCCCTCACGGTCATTTTGTAGAAAAATCGGTGGTAGAGTTCATTAGCATATGCTACCTCCCCACCAGCCAAAAGCAACCTGACGCAAGAAAGGAGAGCCCTGGGTGAGTGAGGCCTGCTTGGGCTAGGTAGAGATCCAGCCAACCCAAGCAGGCCTTGCTCACTTGGGGCTCTCCTTGGCTGTGCCCCCATCCCATCAAAAGGCCAGCAAGGCACGTATCACCCAAAATCACAAGTAGAGAAAGGGTGATGCGGGCTTCTCCAGGGGTTAATGAGGGCTGCTGGGGGTGCGGTTAATGAGGGCTGCTGGGGGTGCGGTAAAGCTCCTGGTGGCTGGCTGGGTGCCCACTCTCCTAATCCAGGGATTGTTATGCAGCTGCACCTACTATTCAATGGACAGGATAGGTGGGGAGGAGGAAGGGGGGCTGTCACAAAGGGTCAGGAGCTGCGCTCCTGCTGAATTCAAGGCCTGCCCTTACATGTGATGCAACAGAAACCACATCTATACACACGGCTCAGCTGCAGGGAGACAGAGAAGCATGAAAGCTTCATTCCTTTGCAATGGGGCAGCCCAGCTATTTCCCAGTGGCACACTGCAGTGTCTCAGACCACAGTGAGGAGTCATTAGCACAGGTCAAGCTAAACTGAAGTCCTGTTTCCAGCACTGGTCAGGCAGATGCCTCTATAACCTCATGAGTCCCAACTGTTACTCCCTATTAGGGGACAATGGGAGAAACATACATTTGCCCAACAGGTGGAGGCACTGTTCCCATCTAGGGTCTACATACACCCCTACCCCAGCACCTTCCATTTCAGACTCACCAAAGGAAATACTGCACTGGGAACTGGAGAAGAATGGAAGTAGTACAAGTTGTACTTTAAAACTTATTTCTTTGCGGCCCCCTATATTCACAAAGCAAGATATAAATCTAATAAAATTTATGAAGGCTTTTTTGGAGCTATCATGGCCGGGATCAGGTTCGATCAACTAGACCAGGTGTGGCTAAGCTATGGTTAGGCAGCCACATGTGGCTCTTTCACACATTGTATGGCTCTCAAAGCCCCCAACACTCAATCAGCTGGCTTGGAGAAGGCATTTCTCTCTTTAAATCATTTCACCAAGGTAGCTTGGATAATGCGTTTATAGTCACTTCCACCTCTCTCCCATCTATTTGCCTCTCAAACATCTTATGCTTAGTCTATGTGGCTCATGTTAAGCAAGCTTATCCACCTCTGAACTAGACATGGACGTAAGCCTTTTACTGCTTACTTCCTTTAGGTTTTTGGGGGTCCTAATAAATTTTTTAAAAAATTTCACAGACTGTCTTCAGATTCAGACTCCCCAAGCTGTCATTAGTTTTCAGGCTTGTGGGCAGGCCCCTGGCCACAACGCTGGTCTTAAGGGTGTGGTTCTTTCCTTTAACCTCCTGGGAATGAGCTGGGTAGTCATTCATCAGTAAAAGCTGCACATGGGAATGTCTGGTGCATGACAATGTTGAGCTGTGAAGCAGTGAAACGCAAAGGGGTGGATAGGGGGGAAAAGGCAAGCATGATTTTATTTCATTATCCTAAACTGATCACACACATCAAAAGAACAGACACCACACAGTAATGGTAAAAAGATACAAGTTTATAACATCTTATAAAAACTACAGTTTAAAAGTGATCCTGACCCTTGGGTATGTCCCTGCCCCCAATTCCCTCCCCCATAGCAAAATAAGTGAATTAAAGGATAGGGAAGAAAGGAATAACAACAAAAATAAGCCATTGGACATTGATCTTAGGCTGAAACAATACCGTCAGATTTCATGGTTTCTCTCATCAATCAGAAGTGCTGGGATTTCTTCCCCTTTGTTATCAAGGGAAAGACTTGAGTGTTGCCAAGTAAGTATGAACCACACCCACCTCTTTGTATTCCCAAGTCCATTCTTAAAATCAGGGACAATACCTCCAGGGTGCAATTCACTGGGGAATCTCGTGCATTCATCATGCAAGAGAACTTGGAATTCCAACATGTTCCCAGACTTGTGCATGGACAGATGAGACCTACACCCATTTCCCAGGAAAAGTGGATATGGAACACCTCAGATTGTACAGAATTCTACCCCAAATGTATATTAATGCTTAACAGCAATGAAGAAGACACAGGTTCCACACATGAACTTCACTGTGCCCTCAAGAAACACTGGGCAAAAGGGTACATGCCCACCTTGTGTAACACTGACCTTTCTCTAACATCCAGGAAGGAAAGATACAAGCTATGTGTAGATGCAAGTGTCAGTTTGACATAGGCCATCTTTCTAAGAGCTATCTTCCCTTCTCACAAGGAAGGGAATACTCCTTCCTCAAACGATGCCTGGGAAAAAGGATTTGCAAAACTCAAGTTTCCAAGTCAATATTAACTGGGTGGCTTTGCACTCCCATTAGCTCTTTGCTATGGTTGCACAAAGTTAACCCCTACTGGCATTTCAGACTACAGCCTGACCATCACCTCGTGGAGCCCCTCTGAACCAAGATGCATTCTGAAGTGGGTCTTGTCCAGAAACAAGGAGAGAAAGTCAGGTCTCACCTTCACTAGCAAATTCCAGGGCAATCACCCTTGAAGAGAAGCCCTCTTTCCCTGAAAATGGTGACTAGTTTCTAATTCATATGAAATACTGATCAAAGAAGCAGTCAATTTATTGGAAGTCTTAGGTAGGGGGTCGGGGTTTTTTTGTGTGTCATTATTTTCAAAAACAGGATATGCTGAGATACTCCTCTACTAACAAACAAATCCACTCCCCAGTTGTAGAAAACTAGAACATCAGGGAAATGTTTAAACGACATCCTTTTCCCCTCCACTTGCAACTGTAAGTGCTACAGTCTAAGAATAGCCTTAACCACATGATTCTGCTTTTATTGCCTCACAAGAGCCATGGGAAACTCTGGTCTACAGCCCCCCGAAAACACAAGACAGCGTTTTTTTTAGAATCCCCCCCCCCCCCGCAAAAAAAAAGCAATTTGGTCCTAAAGCACTGGCGAGGTCTGTAAGCCTCAACCAAGTATCCTTACAGGGTTCTTAAGACAGCAGATGTGTTTCAAAGCAGAGACAGCCCCACTTTGCACACACTCCGCCTTCTGGTTTGGTTCCGCTGAACTCTGGTGTGCTGTGGTACAGAGACGAGCCACAAGACTGGCTGTTACAGCTGTACAAGGAAGACGGCTGCCACAACGCAGAATCAACACACTCTCCACCCACCTTCATGTACAGTATCTAGGTTTCCCTCCCTCACACATGCTAGCCAGGTTCTGAGAAAAACCTCCGAAGCAAAGATCACATGTCAGCTTTTGATGCACGGTTGACTTCCATATCATTGACCCTAGAAGCGGTGTGTGCATGGTTACAGAGTAATGCCTGCACTCTGCTGCCAGTCACCCTGAACAAAAGCAGATTTTTCCCTCTTCCAGGCTTGGTCGCTGAAAAACCAGGATACCAAAACAGTAGGCGTTCGAGTGCTGATTCTACAGTAATGCACTGTCAACTGGCCTCCAAAATACTACAAATATTGCAAGCAAGCCTCAAAACCCTGGATCTCAAAAATTAACAAGTGCTTGAGAGAGGTCTGGACACCTCATTACTCTGGTAAAGGTAGTCCCTCTAAGGATCCAGGTTTCCAGCCTGCTGAATACACTTCATACCTCGTGTTTCAATGATTTCAAGACTGACACCAGCATAACTACAGAAATGTTTGATAAACAACCCCCATTCCTCCAATTTAAAATGTTGCCACATATAACTGAGCCAAAGAACGCATTTCCTCTCTTCTCTTTCTAAAAAACAATTCCGTATTTCCTTTTGGAGAAAGCAGTTGTCAGAAATTAAGAGAATTTGAGGGAGCAAATTTTGGTAAAAATGTGGGCTCCTGTTTCACTTCAGCTAAATAAATAAGAGATGTGCGTGTTTTTTGTGAAACACTGGCTTCCCCAACAAATATCTCAGAATCTCTTTTCTGTACTCTGCAGCATTCACACAAAAGGGATTTCAAAAAAATTTCCTTCGGCATCTGCTTGGCCGGATTACAGTGGAAATGGCCAACAGGGCTTGGAAACAACTTTAACACTCATCTCATACCAGTACAGTAAGACCTGCACTTCATAAGGAGCGCAGAACTGGCGGTGGAAGTTCGGTGATGATGCACTCTATATTTTTCTAATGGCTCCTTTGGTAACACCAGTAACCACTGTGCCAGAACAATGTTGACTCTCAGCAAGATCACAGAACACTGCAACAGACAACCCAACGCTCCAGTATTGCTGTATCGCTCCAGCCAGTGTTCAGAATAACTACAGAGTCGAAGATGCAAAGTTACCTGGGGAGACAGCGCTTAGGAAAAAGACCAAGCATGTGACACTGGGCACGATCTCTGCAAGCTACCAAGCGATTTTTTTTTCAGTACAGCCACTTGAATATAGCACCGGCAGGCAGTACATTGGATTGCCTTAGAGGATCCCTGCTTTATCTAAAGTACCCCATCTCTATTTACAAAATTCCCAAGTCACTTGGACTTGTCTTTAAGCCTCTTCCCCTCTGCAATGTTTCTTCATCTGGTGGAAGGTAGGGAGAGAAGATGTGAGGCCTCCGCTTACGTAGGTGTGCAGATGGGTGTTGGGACCCCCTTTGGAGGCCTGAAGAAGCCTGTGAAAATTCAGGTTAAGGGGGAGAAGGGGGGAGCTCTGCCTACAGGACAAATGATGACACTAGGATTCCAGGTGCAGGTAACCCATTTCACAAGAGTCCTAAACACCTCTTTGTCCTCGCAAACCCCACAGACACCTGAATCAAAAGCAGGTATCACACAAGACCTTGGTTTCTTGATGCAAAGCACAGATCGCAGCACTACCTGGAATGGCTTTTGCGAGGGGAGGGAGGGGAGAGTGGGCTTTTGGCAAAATTCTTTCCATCGAAGCCTGAAAACAGTAGGGCAGCCAAGAGCATCAAGGGAGTTTCTCTGCCTTCCCAAGATGATGGTTTTCAGGGTCAAGGCAGCTGAAATTGATTTAATGGCACCAAAAGGCACGCCAGGGCCCCAAGTCTCAACTTCTGGTTCATTTACACAGGAGGCCTATATCCTCACCACCACCACCACAGAACCCAAAGAGAACTCTGATTTCTCCGATACCACACAGTTTTAAATCCCGCTCGCCGAAATATGAATAACTAAAGACTGTGTCAACCAGCTTGGAATCAAGGGTCTCAGAAGACCCCCAAGTTCTGCAGAAAGAGGCATTTCAATGGAGCGGACCCTGAACTCATGGGTATGTACAAGGGAGTGGGAAAGGAGCCCCTTTCCTGTAAAAGGACTGCAGCTCCTCCCCACAACTGGGAGTAACCAGATCTCTCTCTCCAGCCAGCTGGATATAGCAAGCACCTCACCGATTGTGCCAGCGGTACCGCCTAAAAGGTAACTTTTACAACCACTGGCAGCATATGCCATCCTCTCTCCAGCCCTTGTGTTCCTGAAACCTGAGAGATAAGAAAAACTTAAAATCACAAACCCAGATACCATAGGAAAGTTTAAAAAAACAAAAAAAAGAGCTCGGTTGACCTTACGTCGAAGATTTCATGGGTCAGACTCCAGTGAATTCGGGATTCAAAAAATCTTCAGACACTGTCTCTTAAATCCATCGCTTGTGTGTCACATTCTTCCATCAAACTGTTTGGTGCTGGGCTTGCCTTCTTTTTTTTTAAATATATATTTCCCTCCCTCTTTGCAAGCCCAGCAGTTCAGCAAGCAGGAGGACAGGTTAGTCAAGAGCTCTTAAAGCGCCATCATTCCGGGCCGGCAGGAGAGGCCTAGCAGTTCTCTCAGAACCTTTCCGCGAGGCAAATGGTGACAACTTTCCCCCACAAAATAGAGAGACACCCACCCCTCCCACAAGAAAACCCCCCAAACACCAAAGTTTATCCACAACCGCAAGGGGCAGTTCATCTTCAACTTATTTACAGTGTCCAAACCTTGCCTGAAAAGTCTGTGCCCCGCCTCAGCTGTTCCCCTTTTTACGGGGGTACACGCCCAGTAGGCAAACGCAAGCACAAAATAATCCCCCCTCCCCCCCCAAAAAAAACCAACAAAAAGACCACAGAGTATTCCATTGGCTTTCCAGCTTCTTCTAGATTCATCTCTCCGGTCCCACCCCTAAAGCAGCATCTGTGAGTCAGACGATTTGCTCGGGCAACCTTGGCACATTCGTTTGTGTCTCAGCAGCCGATCTGTCCTGGAGAAGCTCTGAAAGGGAGGGAGAGGAAGTACTCAGAAATTAAAGCTGGTAGAGGCTAGAGTGGCCACATGGTACTCTGAAAGAGAAAGGGTCCCACGCAGGCTGACATTGTCATATTTAAGCGTGGTCTGTTTTATTTAACAATGGCTGAGAACAGACGGGCATTCTGGGGTGGCTGGAAGGTGGCTGAAATTGGGATGGCTCAAAAAGAGCCGCCCTGGAGCTTCCACACGACCCCCGGCCAGGTGGCCCCATCCCGTCCCTGAGGCAGCCGAGTGCCGCCACCCGGGGAGGCACCTCAGAAGTCCCTCCTCTTTTTTTTTAATGGGCTGAGCACCGAAGCACTCTGACTGGCCAGTAAAGAAAATAAAGCTGGAACCAGCTCAGGGCAGCTTGGCGCTTCCACACAGCCAAGTCGCCTCGTGTGCGCCCTTTCCCTTTTCAAACAGCGCGGAGGCCAAAAATTTGTGACCGCTTCTGAAGTGGTAGCTTTTCGGGTTGGGTGGATCGGCCTAGAGGACGGGGTGAGTGCGGGATGGGGACGGGAGGCAGATGTTATCATCTGCAGGTATTTTTGGGCTGACTTCAGAGGTGTCTCTGAGTTGGCCCAAAGTGCCGGTCTGTAATCAGCCAATGGCTAGGCACAGGGCTTCTTTTGTAGAACTTCTTTGCCTTTTCTTTACTTTTGTAGAACTCCTAATATGGCCACACACCCCTAATGTAGCCAATCCTCCAATAGCTTACAGGGCTCTTAGTACAGGGCCTTCTGTAAGCTCCAAGAGTATCGGCTACATCAGGAGGTGTGGCTTAATATGCAAAGGAGTTCTTGCTACAAAACAAAAGTCCTGGTTAGGTATTACTAGAAGTCCTCAGTCAGGGAACTGACCTGTGAGCCCAAACCAATGTGTGAGTGTCATCCCTCACCTTGGTTCCTTGCTGTTATCCCCTCATGTTTGTTAGGTTATGACAATGCAGAAAAGGAAGCAGCCATAACTAGCCTAGCAACACTATGCCCCATCCACCCTTTCCTGCCACAGCCCCCTGGGTCCCTAGGAGTTGTTTTGCGCAGTCTTACCTTCCTGTTTCCTCCCTCCTCTCTTCAGCTCTATCTCCCCACCTATTGGCTCTCAGCCCACTGCCTATTTTGCCTCACTTCCATCAGATACCATCCTCCTGCCACACCACCCAACCCTTCCAAATCTGAAGATCAACAACTTTCCTTCAGAAACCAAACCTCTTTGTTCAGCCCCTTACTTGTTCCACTTCACCATCTCCATTCCCCCTTTCCTCAAACCTCATCCTCACCTACCTCTGCCTTCAAGTTCTTCTCTCTCCCCACTGCCCACAGAATCATAAGGTCATCTAGTCCAACCCCCTGCACAATGCAGGAAATTCACAAATACCTCCCCCCTAAGTTCACAGGATCAGCATTGCTGTCAGATGGCAATCTAGCCTCCATTTAAAAAACTCCAAGGAAGGAGAGCCCACCACCTCCTGAGGAAGCCTATTCCACTGAGGAACTACTCTGTCAGGAAGTTCTTCCTAATGCTGAACCAGAAACTCTTCTGTTCCTACCTTCTGTGGCAACAGAAAACAATTCTGAACCATCCTCTATATGACAGCCCTTCAAGTATTTGAAGATAGTGATCATATCACCTCTCAGCCGCCTCCTCTCCAGGCTAAACACACCCAGCTCCTTCAGCCTTTCTTCATAGGACGGTCTCCAGACCTCTCACCATCTTCATCACCCTCCTCTGGACCTGTTCCAGCTTGTATATATCTTTCTTAAAATGTGGTGGTGCACAAAACTGAACACCATGTTGCACCCCACCCTCTTCCCAGTCCATAGACTACTCCATGTGAAGTTTCAGCCAAATGGCCAATTTCCTCAAAGCAGCTTCACTGCAAGCTATTTAGCTACATGAGCAACTGAACACTCAATGCTGTAATCCCAGCTCAACCAATCACTGTCTTTGACTGAAAACGTCAAGACAGTGTGCGATTGCAATAAAAAAGGCCAATGCCATGCTGGGAATTATTAGGAAGGGAGTTGAAAACAAATCAGCCAGTATCATAATGTCCCTGTATAAATCGATGGTGTGGTCTCATTTGGAATACTGAGTACAATTCTGGTCACCGCACCTCAGAAAAGATATTATAGCATTGGAAAAAGTGCAGAAAAGGGCAACTAGAATGATTAAAGAGTTAGAACACTTTCCCTATGAAGAAAGGTTAAAATGCTTGGGGCTCTTTAGCTTGGAGAAACGTCAACTGTGGGGTTACACGATAGAGGTTTACAAGATTATGCATGGGATAGAGAAGGTAAAGAAGTACTTTTCTCCCTTTCTCACAATACAAGAACTCTTGGACATTCAATGAAATTGCTGAGCAGTCAGGTTAGAACTGATAAAAGGAAGTACTTCTTCACCCAAAAGGTGATTGACGTGGAATTCACTACTAAAGGAGGTGGCAGCAGCTACAAGCATAGACAGTTTCAAGAGGGGATTGGGTAAGCATATAGAGCAGAGGTCCATCAGTGGCTATTAGCCATAGCTTATTGTTTGAACCCTCTGTCTGGGCAGAGGGTTCTCTGTATTCTTGTGCATTGGGGGGAGGGGCAGTGGAAGGGCTTCTAGCGGCACTGGTGGAGCTCTTGATGGCACTTGGGGGGTTTTGGCCACTGTGTGACACAGAATATTGGACTGGATGGGCTATTGGCCTGATCCAACATGGCTTCTCTTATGTTCTTATGCTTCATCACCCCAAAGGCACAATGCCTATCTCCAAAAGATGTCAAGGACTGGCTGTAAGTCACAACACACAACCATGTTTTGATGCGAGTTTGCCAGCTACGGTTTGTGTTAGGTTAAGCATTAAATCTGTACCAGAAAACCCACTCTGCCTCTGCATTTAAAAGGCAACAAGAAGGTCCTATACATGTGCTCTAGATCAGTGGTCCCTAACCTTTCTGACACCAGGGACCGGTTTTGTCAGAGATGATTTTTCCAAGGACCGGGGCAGGCTCCCACCCTTCCGCCACCCCCACTCCACAGCGATCCAACGGAGCACACCCCCCATTGCCCACCCTCATCAGAGCCTTGCCCGCTCCCTCCCGTTCCGCCTCCCTGCGCAATCAGAGCGCCCCACTGGGTATGATGCAGCATGCATCTTATCCTTCTTCAAAGAACGTGCTGGAGGATGCTTCTCTCCCCTCCTTTCTGGAACCGGAAGGGAGAGGGAGCCAAGGATAAGATGCATGCCTCATCACAGCTGGTGGGGCCGAGGCACGCTCTGATCATGCTGGGGGCGGGGGGGAGGCAGAGCGGAAGGGAAGGAGCAGCAGCAGCAGCAGGCAAGACAGGCAAACTAGGTGCTTGCCTAGGGCACCTTAAGGCCCAGTTGCCAACAGTCTGCGGACTGGGGGTTGGGACTCCTGCTCTAGATAAAGCAATATAATCCATGGCATCTACCACATTGTCCTACCTTAACTAGGGCAAATGAAACAAATCATGGTGAAGCCTAACAGTGTTTGTGTCTTCCTTAGAATAAAAAGGATGGCAGAGCTTCAGGATATGAATTTCCACAAAAAGGGGTTAGGCGACTCTAGTTGACTTAAAAGTTTCTCACAGTTAAACAAACAAAACTATGTTTTTCTCCTTATGTATGAACTTTACTTCCAAGGTCCAATTTCCAAAAAGTTGGGTCTTGTGTAAGGACAGGGGAAAAGGGACACTGACGAGGGAACAAACAGGTATAAACAGGGATGTGAGAATGAATTAGTTGAAATGGCACAGAACAGCATGAGATTGTAGGTAGGTTGGGTGACACGGGCATTAAATTGATAGGTTTGTATAACATATTTTGTGAAACTGATTCGATGACAGGTAGTTTATTATGAAAAAATTAAATATGGAATTGCTATGAAGTAGGGATTGCAAAATAGTTTATGGATTATTTATGTAAAATTCTTTGTACATACGCCCCCTACTGTTATGCTTGATATTGTGTGTGTGTATGGGTAGGGTTATAGTCATCATTGATGCTATTAGATCAATTATGTTAGTAATAGTTATGCTATATTTATGCCTAACATTTTGTACTTTGATTATACATTTAAGAATAATAATTTTTTAAGAAAATGGGAATGATAGCCATGTGGTAGAGATAAGCTTCCAAATTTCATGCAGATGTGAAGCAGGCTGGAAAGTAAATAAATATACTTTCCTTTGCCCATTTTAGGCAGAATACAAATTGAAATAAACAGAAATACACAAATGTTGCTAGATTTGCGTAACAGGCTATAAATTTCACATTTCAGGGGTGCTGAAAAGTACAACAAAAGCCCTACTCCCTACTATAAAGTCCTGTTCAGTCCTCCTCTAACTTCTGAGAAAACACTGTCCATGTGTTTTTTTTCTGAACATGGAAGGTCAAGAAACTTGCTCTGAAAAAGTAAACCCTCAGGATTCTGCACTAGAGCCAGTTTGGTGTAGTGGTTAAGTGTGCGGACTCTTATCTGGGAGAACCGGTTTTGATTCCCCACTCCTCCACTTGCACCTGCTAAGATGGCCTTGGGTCAGCCATAGCTTTCATAGAAGCTGTCCTTGAAAGGGCAGCTGCTGTAAAAGCACTCTCAGCCCCACCTACCTCACAGGGTGTTTGTTGCGGGGGGGGGGGGGGGGGGGAAGGTAGAGGAGATTGTGACCGCTCTCTGAGATTCAGAGTATAGGGCGGGATATAAATCCAAAATCATCATCATCACTTTCTAGATCCCTACTTTTGTGCTGGCTTCTGCACTAGAATTCTGCACTAGATCCCTACTTTTGTGCTGGCTTATAAATTCCATGTATGTGCAGAATACACACAAAAGCTTAAGCAACTGTAAGCCCCAGGAATAAGTATGTTATTTAAAAAAAACCTTGTCTATTTCATACACAATTATGAGTTGCTTTCTGCTACTGAGATGGGATCATTGAGGTATCTTCCTAGGGGTCTCTGTTGCTGAAAAGATTTGCCAGCCGCAGCACAATGTCCTCTGCACCTGTTCCTTGGTGATTTCCAGCCAAGACACACTAAGAGAGGTCACAGATGCAACCGCTTCCTTCCATCATGAACCCATGAGGCCTCCAGGGCAGATGAGGATGCTGACCTATCCCCAAAATACAGGTGAAATGAGGAGGCAAGAAACATTACCTGCAGGCAGCGTTCGCACTGGTACGGCTTCTCCCCACTATGCACACGTTTGTGGCGCTCCAGATGGTATTTCTGAATGAAGCGCATGTCGCAAACATCACACTCAAATGGCTTCTCACCTGGAAAATGTGTGAGAAAAGAGATTTCATTGGTGTTAACAAAGGAGCTTCAACTGCTTATTCCCAACAACCCTAAGCTCCTGCGCTGTCTCCCTTTCCCAAAACAGCAAGATGCAACATAACCAGAAATGTCTCCTACAAAAGCCCTGGGGATGCAAAGGGGAGCCTTCTGTGCCATCCTCATTTGTGTCAGCAGCCTTGAGAAGAAGATGGCCCTGGCAGAGCACTGCCTTCTCACAAACGACAAGCCTACCTGAAACTGCAGCACGTGTGCTTTCAACTTCCTTCTCCCCATAGGATGGTGTTCTACCTTTTCCCAGAAATGGGATCCACCAGAACCCACACTAGACCGGAGGGCATGCTCTACAGCAATCTTCTTCAGGGAAGATGCTGCTGCTCAGTGCAAAAGGATACAGCTCTCAAGAGATAGGTTCCCATCTCTTTTTTTGCCTGCTTGCAGTTATAGAGTTGTGCTTGACCGCTGCTCCATTATGTGGGCATGAATTCTGACGTGGAGCAAAGAGCTTAAGGGCATACAAAGCACATGTTAGGGTCCACGCCACTGGTATTCATTTGCACAGCCCCCTTGTGCAATATCTTCTCCAGATCCAAGCAGTAAGCTTTTTCGTAGCTCTTTTTCACTCCTCCCCACCCCTTTTCTCCCAGCCTGGCACATTAGAGGGTGAGTAGGAACCAAAAGTCCATTCCCTTCCAATCTCTTGCAGAGAGGGAGGGCAACCCATCTACCCCAGTGGAATCCAAACCACTTATACCACAAGCAAAACCAGGCACATTTGGAAGGGAGGGACAAGGAAGAAAAGGACAGTGTCTACAAATCACAACTGCTCAAGATGAATCGCTCAAGTGAGCCAAGCTGTAGGCTGCAAGAGAGGGCAATCATGCCCTTTGAGAGAGGCTGTAGCTCAGAAACAAAGCATCTACTTGGCATGCAGAAGGTCCCAAGTTTAATCCCCGGCATCTCCAGTTAAAAGGACCAGGCAGTATGTAATGTGAAAGACCTCTGACTGAGACACTGGAGCAATTCCCTCTTCCCTCCCAAGGCAGTTCGATATCCTGTTCCTGATGGTCTCTATCCTATCCCACTTGGGGGGGAAAAATATAACTTTCTTGGCTAAAATTATTCACGGAGCAAGTTTTATTACAAGGACCTGCTGCCTGAAAAACAGTTTGGAACCCAATAGCTCAGCGTTGGTGATGAAGTAGCTCTCCCACTTCCCCTATGAGGTCCCCGGCCACAGCCAAATGTACAGGACTTTGGTCCCTGGCCACACCAGCCCACTCACCTGTATGAATGAGGATGTGTCTCTTGAGATGGTAGCTGCTCCGGAAGGCACCGTAGCAGTGCTCACAAATAAAATTCTTGGGGATCCGGAGCTGGAAGGATCCGTTCTGTTCGATCACCACCACCTGCAATTGCAGCACTCACGGTTATCTTTGCAGTTAGCACATAAACATGCCTGGTCTAGGCCTGTGGTCCAAGAACTATGCATCAGGCCCACTGAGCTATGCTACCTAGCCCTGCCCAACTCCAACTGCTGCTTCTAAAGCCTGCTGCTGCTGCTGGCACTCTAGTCTCAGTGCCACATTTTCTGTGCATGCTTGCTTCACCCTCAGATGCTGGGGGGGAGGGGAAATCTAGACTGCAGAGACGCCTTCCTTCAGTTCAAATTGTACCCAGCCTCAGGCGTCATTTTGTAGAAGAGGTGGCAGAGCTCATTTGCATATGCCACTCACCCCTGACACCACTGGAAGGTGTACTAAATTATATCAGCTCAGCATCTACCCTTAAAATGCTTCTTGAATTATAACTGTCATAGTAAAGCCTTATTCCCATCATACTTTCTAAATTACTTTCGCCTATGCGGCCACAGTGGCATGATGAAGATTTCCATCTGCCTGCTTTAGATGTTTTGGTTCTTTCCCCATTTTTTTGTGGGGAAAAATATTAGAAAGTTTGTCAAAGTTTAAAGAGTTCAGCAAATTTCACAGGTTTGAACAATGGAGCCCAGAAGCAAGTGATTTTTTGGGGGGAGGGGTAAGAAAGAGCAAAATAAAATTTAGAGGTTCCAGAGCTCTGTTACTGTGAGCTCCTGCCCAAAATGAGGCCCACCCAGTCTCAATTTCCATCCTCAACCTTCCCAATGCAAGCTTTGGCCAAGGCCCCTGCAAAGAGGTTCGAAAGCACCACACCTTCACAATGCCTCTTTTACGGCTATGGTGATCATTGAATAGCCATAACACAGATTGCTCTCACTGAGCCCAATGTACGGGAAGCTGTGAGCAGACTGAGTGGAGAAGCAATTGGGAAAACAGCTTGGGGCCCTTCTGGTATCATGTGAGAATGAATGGAGACCCAGTGGAATTGACATGCAAAATGCATAAAAGAGAACAGGAGTAACAGCTGGGATCCAGCTCAGTCTCTTGCAAGAGACTTGCTTTTGAAGCACCAAGATGCATCCTATGCTGAAAATGCCTTCTTTTAAACATTCCAGTTTCAAAATTTCCCAAGGGAGAAAACGCCACTCAAGAGCAGCAAATCTAAAGAGGCCTCCCTTGTGCGTTAGGATTTGACTTTTATTGATATGGAAGATTGATCCCCCTGGATGCTTAAGTTTGTTTCTAAAAGACACTGCTCTGTTTATACCCTATACTGTTCACAGTCCTGAACTTGGTCTCTACTGAAGAGAGCGTGATGGACTTTTTTTTGCCTGTCCCAGAAAAACCACTAAATGCAATCTATTTTGCTTATGTGTTGTTCAAGATCAGGGGTGGCCAAACTTGCTTAATGTAAGAGCTACATAGAATAGACGTCAGATGTTTGACAGCCACAAGACATGAACGTCAGATGTAGGTAGGGAGGTAGGAAGGAAGGAGGAAAGGAAGGAAAATAAATGAGGAGGGAGAAGAGAGGTAGAAAGAAGACAACTTTAAATGCATTCTCCAAGCTCCCAGCTGGCTTCGCTTGAAGAAGTAATTTAAAGAGAGAAATGCTTCTCCAAGCCAGCTGATGGGGTGGTGGGGGCTTTGAGAGCCACACAATGTGTGCAAAAGAGCCACATGTGGCATGCAAGCTGCAGTTTGGCCACCCCTGCTCAAGGCTGTCCCCACTGAGTCTGGGCTCTGGTTTCAAAAGACTCCAGGAAAGCAATTTCACAGCTATTCATTTCTTCTAGGTTTTGCATTTTTTTAAAAAAAAAATCTTCTCTTTCTGCAAGAAGCCTAAAGAGGCACCTACCTACCTAGCTATCCATCCATCTACCTAGCTATCCATCCATCTACTGACCTATCACAAGAAGTGTGCAAGGCAGCTAACAAGAGGCATAGGGTGCCCTCCCACCATTTTACTCTCACAACGGCCAATCAAGGTAGGACAGACAGAGTCTGTCTGGCCCAAGGTCACTCAGTGTTCTTCAGGCCTGAAAAGGAATTTGAAACCAGGTCTCTCCGATCAAAATTCCAGCACTTGACCCATCTACAGTTTTCTTTGAAAGTATGTCAGGTTTTGCTCAATGGGAACTGGGGTCAGGATTAAAAACTGGTTCCCTTATGTTGCTTTGCAGCAAAACAGCTGCACTTGAGTCCAGTTGTAGCAGTTTAAGAGACCAGAAGATTTTCAGGGCATGAGCTTTTGAGAGTCAGTCCTCCGTTGGATACAACCAAAGCTTTGACTCCCAATACATCCTTACATCCTTCTAAGCCCACTGAAGTCAAAAGAGTGAAAAGCTGTTTAGGGTTGTGCTTTGAGCTTCCTGGAGTACCCTCGCTTGGTTTCAATCCAAAGATATATTTTCTGGGTGCTTTGCAATCAGGACATGTTGGACATGAGCATCAGTGCTCAGATACACCGATTCACGATGCTGCCATCCCCAGAAGTCAGAAGGCAACTGTTCTGATCCCTCCTTGATTACACAACAGACCTGGGAGGATCACAAGGTCTACGCAGGTGAGAAATCCTGTAAGGCAGATGCTGTGCAACACACACACACCTCAGCAAGGCAGCACGCCTGTCTTTGAGTACTGCCTCCTGCACTTCTAAGTTACTGCTAATGTGTGGAATGGCAGTTCCTATGTTTCCTGTTCTTCAGCAGCCCACACCTCAAGTGGAAGGAGGCCTGTATTTGGAAAAGGCATTTTACAGCAACCAACCAGTGGAAGGGAGGGGGTCTCAATTACTGCTTTCCCGTGAAGAAAAATGCCCATTTATCAGAGCAACATCTGGTACCCTTCTAGTCCCACAAGGTATACCATACAACAGCTACATTGGGGTCAGGAAGATGGTTCTGGCTAGGCCGTACTATGTAAGATTACCTGCCTTTTTAAGGGACTTTTTAGGTTGGGACCCTTCTGTTGTTTCTTCTTCCTTCCGGCTGCGAGATTTCTCACTCTCTTTGCGGTGACCCTTTGTTGACAGAAAACAGGATAGCAGATCAGGCAAATGCCAGCAATGTCACCCCCGAGGCCTACACGCCATGTTCCCTGCCTGGACTCTTTCTCCTTTGTCACCCCACTGGCACAAGTAGAAGCGGGCACCTAGGAGCAGATAAGCTGTAAATAGGCTGCCCCATACCAACATATCTGGTGCACCCCCTCTCTCTCCGTTCTCCACCTGCTTGGAGCTTTGCTTCGGCATCATCTTCTTGCTGGCAACAGTTGGCACGAGGCAAACCCCAGAAAGACCCTCGCAGGCCAGGAGACTTGCCTAAGGAGAGACAAATACAAAGTGAGGAGGGGGAAGCCGAACGTGGTTCGAGGTAGCAAGCTGGCACGACAACGGACCTGTCCTTTTTAAGCTGTTGGTTGCCATGCGTTTTGCAACACCTTCTCCAACAAGGGTTACACAAAGAATTGTAGGAGCGAGGGGGGATTGAAAACCCCCCTTCAGACAACCAGAAATCTGCCTCCTTCAGGATCCTGTAAGCTTCTGACAGCCAAGTTCCCAATCTCCCTGTAGCATTCCTCACCCCCCTCCACCCTTTAACTGACTCTCACTTGCTGTCAGCATTCTGAAGCGTGCCCATTCAGCATCAGGCTGTTTTGTGTAGTTCTTTCTCCCCCTTTCTTTTAGCTGAACTCGCAAAGCCATTTTCCTGCCCAAGTGTGAATGTTGCCTTCTCTGCAGACCACCTGGGGCTTTGCAACTTTTATTGCTGGCATCAGCCACTCACTTTACTATCTGATACGCAGATGATGGAATTACCAGCACCTAGTGGAGAGTAAGCTTCAAGTTAGGCCAAGTGGAATGTAGTTCATTTATCAATATTCTCAACAAAGAAAACATGAACCCACTTTATACTCATGCTTCTTTTCCTTCCTGGCACTCAACAGACCACGATGAACTTTGTTTAAATGTTTTTAGACTGCTTTTCTCCCCCTTGCCTGCCCCCTGGCAAAAGGGGACCCAGAGAGATCTCAATTAATACGACCATGCAAGCAAGTCTACGATCATTCCTAGTCAGTCCGCAGATCTGTGCCTTAAAAAAAAAAGAGAACGGAGACAGATTTGTAGAACTTCACTCCTGGAGGCATGTCTCATGTACCGTTCACACATGCAGCAGGAGAATGAGGGAGCAACACACCTGAGTTGATAAAATGGGCTACATCGTTCTGGAGTGGAAGCCCAGCTGTTTACTGACGTTTGTTTCAGGACTGAACATTCATTTGCATTTGAAAAAAAGAACTACAAGCAAGCACCCATCAAAGCAGGAAGAAAAGCTGTATCCTCCTTCTCAGCCTGCTGTGCTAATTTTGTTTTTATGGGGCATTTTTAATGTAAGGTTGCAGTCTTCCAAGTAGAATGTTCCATTCCACCCCCTCACTCCCCTGCAGACATGAAGGAGGTCTTACTAGCCCCTGGTGACCTTGCAGGTTGCTGTTTGCAAGCCTGCAATAGCACTGGTGCGTATCTTGTGGATTGCAAAGGTGTATACACCAACAGATCTGGAAGGTTACCTCCATACATCACTTAACAGATGGGTACTTCAAGTGTTTTATGCCTAAGTCTTAAGAATGGCTCTGTGTGTGTGCGCACATGTGAGAAAGAAACTAAGCTTCCATGTAATTAATAGGAAAGAACTAAAGATAGTCAGCTCAGGTTACAGCATTGGATTTCCTCCTGCACCTCTTATTCACTTTTAAAAACTTGTGCAAGAGAAAGGCAAGGAAAGAGCAGAGGCTAACACCTTCGGGGTACCACAGATGTGATGTCTGCACTTGGCAAGTCCCCAGAGGCCCTTACCCAGACCTCATCACAGTTTGATCTTTCTGACATCAAACATACAGCCTTTAGAGGCCACCATCTGGTCACTTCTGAGCATGGATTTTCCAAAGGCACCTAAGGAATGCAATACTGGAGGAGATCCTCAAAGGAAAACAAAGAGAGCATGAAGAGATGCAAGGAAGGCTGTGGAACGACTGGCCCCTCCATGGCAGAAGCTGAAGGATATATATCCCAAAGGGCTTTGGCTGTCAGGACCAACGTGGGCATCTCTGCAGAAGGACAGGGAATCCATAGCTTGGGTGGCAGACACAGGGCTTCGTTGCATGGAAGCAGCTAGGATCAAAGTTTGGGCCAAACAAGGAGTAAAAACAGATGCAATGAAGGCACTGCGGCATTTAATGACCTAAAATTATTCAAACAGAAGTTAGAGCATCGCCACTTGACAAGGTGGAAAAGAGCGTAAGGAAATGATCATTTCGTTTTGCCTACCACCCTGAAAAACCCACTGCGGGAACTGTTTAGAGTTTCCCTGCTGCCTTTTTGGTGCTTTGCTCGTCCTAAGGATCTGGGGACAGTCTTTGAAGTCATAATGCTAATGGAAGACAAATAAAACAAACAGGGAACATTTGGGCCTAGGAGATACCCACAGAGGTAAACAAAGTCAACCCCGGAACAGAGTTATGCACATCTCTCTACTACGTCCTTACACTCGCAAAGCCTTGCTCCTAAAAAAATATACTTGATAATGAGGAGCCAATTTCTTTCATGTGCACAAATTAAAATACATTTTGATCTGACCTGCTTGTAAACTCTTTATTTCTATTCTGGGTAGCTTTACTACTTTCTGAGACACTTTGGGTCTTTGTCATTGGCTGGCAGAGGGTGGTGGGGAGAGCAGGGCACAGGGATTTCAACTAATTAAGCCAAATGGAGCCCAGCCCAGACAGTTTTCTTGACCCCTGACAGATTCTGAATGCTGCATCACAATACAGGGAGACCAGGTGCAAAGCCCTCTATTGCTCTTGCAACTGACCAGGGTAGGGATGGCTACCTGGAGACCTGCCGGCAGCATCTGGCTGGCTGACATGGTGACTTTGTCCACATTCTATAACCACTTACTGAACCGTGCCAGTCTCCTACTAAAGCTGGGGAACAGGAAGGACTAAGGGAGAGAAAGAAAGTCTTAGTATCCTCCTGTGAGGAGCATCTGCAAAAGTGGAAGTGCCTTTCACCTTCCACTGCCCTCTACACTGTTAAGAAAACTGCTAATCTTAACACAGAGACAAGGACAGCAAAGTGGTGCCACCTGCCCTTTCTGCAGCTGGCTGAAGGAGGACCGCAGGCCGCTGCTGCTGGCCGCCCAGAGCTAAGCTGCTCATGTTGCACAGAACAGGTCATCGCTGTGGGCCTTTCATAGCCACCTCCTGTAATGAAGAATTCCTGTTGGACAGGATGGGAGAACCAGGGCCTGTTACCTGAGCCATCGCGTTAGTCTGACAGTCCTCAACACGTAGATTACGCCAAGTCCTTACGCTTTTTCTCTCTCGCCCACGAAAGAATTTTACGACTACAAAGATTTTTTTTCAGTAAATCGTTTCTGCGCCGGTTCCGTCCAATACCTTCCACTTTGTTGACATCTTTCTGGAGTCGGAGAGCCCAGAACGGCACGCAGCGAGTTCCCCCAGCACCTTTACGGCTGGGGAAAGCTACAGACTGCGCTGCTGCTGCGGACGGGTCACACCAAACCTAACTCCGCAGGCCGGAGGGCCCACCCTGGAGAAAAGGATGCAGGTCCTTCTTGAACAGCTGCTGCAATTGGCGCCGTGTTTCCTCCTCTAGTTCGAGCCTGCAGATTAAGAAAGGTTTATTGACCCACCTGTCTGGAAAGGGACAGAGAAAAATGCATGTTGATCAGGATGTCAAAGAACCATCAAAGCCAGGATAAAAATACAATGACAGTATCAAGCATGCATTTTAGCTAGTCATTTTTGAATCTTATCACAATTATAGTGTAACTGAGAAAACACAATAAACACGGTCTTAGGAGTTTTAACCCTACAAAGCACAACTCCCATCTGCAATCAAATAATTATCTACAGAAGCAAATACTTGATGCAAGACTATATTAAAAAAACCAGTGTAACCATGTAAGCAGCTATGTTACAATGACCAAATACCTAACCTTAGCTACTCCACACCCAGGAATATCAGCAACACAGAGGACGATAAATTTGCATAGCATAAAAGACCTGAATGTCACGTACAGAATTTCTCTAGGCCTCACAAAATAAAGGCAGCTTTCCTCTCCTATCTCATACATTTTAATCCTGCCCTTCCTCCAAGGAGTTCAGGGCATCGTGCGCAGTTCTCCGCCCCTCCAGTTTATCCTCACAAGAACCCTGGGAGGTAGGTGAGGCTGAGAGAGTGCATGGCCCAAGGTCTCCCAGTGCACTTCCAGGGCAGAATTAAAATTCAAACCTCTCAGATCCCATTCTATGCTCTAATCATGACACCCATTCTGACTCACATTGCTAGAAAAGCAAACTCGAGGCCTTGCTATTTCCGTGCAATTGCTTAAATGCAGCCATTTGAGAGGAATATACCTAGTGCCAATGTGATAGGACAGCCACAAGGGCCAATGGGGGAACCTTGTTAGCCTACTGCACCAATAAACGAATAGGAATTTGACAAAATTCCCCCATGATGGAAAATCAACATCAAAACTAGCTAAAGTTTATAATTTATGACAATTTTTTACTGCACAATCATCACTGTGCTGTCATATAGAATCGGCAAATCAAGGTTGTCTCCCCAACCCCTCCCCCAGCAGTTTACAATTTAACCTGCAAGGGTCTCAAGATGTTAATATAAAGAAATGCTATTCAGAGTACTTAAGCTTTTATGCATTTGGAAATGAAGACTGATGGGATTTGGAAAGAGTTCCTTGAAACAAGTGAGCTTGCAGTAGAGATATGAAGAAAAGGGGCTGTTTCAAGTAGATGTCACTTCAGGGACTCTTTCAGTGGACATTTCCCCCCCATATACAAGCCCTTATATATTTGGTCCTTTTAAATATCTTCATATAGCTTTCATGAAAACAAAAAGCCAGCTTTTCCCTGAGACACACCACTGGCATTTCAAGGTCAGCCTTTTCTATTTGGACCGCCTGCTGCTCTCTAAGGTCCCAGGTGCAAGTCTTTCGTGGCTTTCAGTTGAGGATGCCAGGGAAAGAACCCCACACTTTCTGCATGCAACAGTGATGCTCCATCACAGCACCAGCCCTCCTCACCTGAGGTCCAACACAAAAAGAACCTTCTGCTTGGCAACTCCATGCTGTGCAAAGCTGCCCTAAATCTGACAGCCTGCACCTTCTACAAAAAGAACAAACAAAACCCAAGAAAGGGGTCACATCTTTTTGTACATGGGCATCATCCATTCTCTTCCCTGTGGAGAATCTATATATGGAGATTATATAGATTGCATTTTCTATATATAATCACAGCGCCAATCTGCCAGGGAACTAATTTTGACAAAACGCTACTTCACAGAACAGGATTTTTTGGTGACTGTTGTTGTTTTGCTGAACTGTAACCCAAGGAAACTAGACAGAACTCGTGCATCTTCAACTGAGGTTTGAATCCCCATTCTGCCATGGAAGTTCACTAGGTGACCTTGGGCCTGCCACTCTCTGACTGGACCTGACATACCTCACAGGGTGGTTGTTGTGAGGCCAAAACGGGCGAAAGGAGAGCACTGTTGCAAGCTATTCTGCGTTCCCACAGAGCAGGAAAAACAGTATGTAAAAAAAACCGTCAGACAAGGATTGGCCTGATACGGGAGTTTAGGAGAGAAATGGCTGAAAAAGAAGCCGCCGCATAAGCGCCGAGACTTCCGCGGGAAGGTGGCTGCGTAACTTCAAAAAAACCCAAAAAGCCAAAACAAAACACCGCTGCAAAAAAGAACTGCAAGCGGCGTGCACCGGGGCGGCAAAAGCAGCAGAACTGGCCGTGCCAGAAGGACTGCGGGGAGGCGGCGAGCGCGCAACAAGCCCCGGCCCACCGACTCGAGGCAAGGAAGGAAGGAAGGTCGCGCACGACCAGCTACCGTCCCGCAAAGGCGACGCGATGCCCGCGCGAGAACAGGTGCCGCCAGGGCCAGAGCCAGAGCCAAGGAATGCCGGTCGCGCGCGATCCGCTCGCGCCAAGCACGCGCTGCTGCTGCTGTTGCTGCTGCTCCTAGCGAGAGAGTCACCCGAGTACCCCCACGCGAGCTCGTGCGTGTGTGTGCGCGCGCGCGCGAGCCCGGGTGTGCCGGGCCAAAGGCAGGCGTCCAGGTGCCGTGCACGCGCGCGCGAAAGAGACAGCGCGGCTCTTCTCCCTCCCCCTCCGCCGCCCATCGACTCCGGTACCTGACTCCGCTTTGCTGTCGCTCCACGCTCCCCTTCCCCTGTAGGGGGGAGGGAAGGACAAGTTCGCGCACGGCCACCCCTGCCGTCGAATACTCCCGACCGCTGCAGCCACCGTCGCCGCCGCCACTGCTCCGGAAGCGGAAACATAACAGCCCGGTACACACACACAAACAGGCAAGCAGTTCCGCTCGATGCTGACTTGTGCGCGCGCGTTGGGCGAATTCTTGAAGCTCCCGCCGCCGTCATTTTGGTAGAGGGCAAAAAAAAAAAAGTGATGTTACCAAGGTTACCAGGCCTAGAACTACAGATTTAACTGAGACCGAGGCCCCCTGGAGTCACGGCGGGGTATGGCCCCCCTACTATTTTAAAACCTTGCTTTACGCATGCAAGGTAAAACAAAAGTGCAGTGGCCGTTTAAAGATTAAAACTCTGGGAGCAATTTTCTCCAAGCCAGTTTGACCGGGGATTCTGGAGGTTTTTGCCGTCTTCTGGGCATGCAGCAGGGGTCTCTGGGGATGTATGTAGAACACAGCAGTAGACAAGTTGCACCTAAGACCAACTAAATTTTATTCAGAATGTAAACTCTAAGTAATGTAATGCACTAAGCAGACAAAATTGGCAAGCCATCCTTAAATATAGAGAAAGTGGGCCGTGAGTTGGTAGGTAGGGTCATGGAAATGTTTTTAGCAGATTAAAAGAATCACAAATTGGGGTCTGTGTTTGTTAGTGGGGGGTGTAATGTACTGAGTGACGAGACGTGTTGAAGGCAGCATGCTTTATTAGCGAGTACATCACAAGGCGAGGCAACGCGGGCTGGGTCCCGATTATATACATACCCTGGAACAACCCTCAGTCTGGCCAGGTCCAATCCTGGCCAGTTAAACTTCCTGCCACAGATCTTGATTGGTGGAGCGTATTTGCAGAGCTACATCCGGGGACCAGTGGACTTCCACTGGTCACCTCCGTAGCGTCCGCTGTGTTGTAATTTCGGGACTGAAATGCAAGACGCAACACTCCTCCCCCCACTAGTTCAAGACACAAAGTCTTTCAAGTAGGCTGGCTCCCTGCATTCCCGGGTCGACCTCCTTGGGGTTATTTGGGGAGTTGGAGTGGCCGCCGTGGCTGGCAGGGTGGCTGGTTCCTCATGGTGGGGTGATGCCGGAAAAGGGCTGTCCATCGCCTGTTGCTGTTCCGGAATCTCCTCTCTGGGGGTGGAGGTGCTCCCTCCGCTGTGGTGCTCTTCCGCCCGCATAGTCGGTGTGGCCGGCATAGGCTGGGCAGCTTCCGGGGGTGTTGCTGTTAGTACTCCCCCGATTGCTGTCGGTTCTTCCGGCAATGTGCAACGGCGCAGCTGGTCAATATGCCTCCTTAGGATCTGGCCTCCCTCCGACGAGACCTCGTAGGAGCGGGACCCAGTGACCCGCAGCACCCAGGCAGCTAACCACTCCGGCCCGCTTGCAAAGTTCTTTGCGTATACCGGATCCCCTGGAAAGAATCCCCTAGCGGCTTCCCTGGTTTCGGGGGAATTGCGGAGGTCCGTAGCCCGGTCAGGATGCAACCTGTCTAGCCTCGTGATCAACTTCCTCACCATTAGTAACTCGGCAGGGCTTAACCCGGTGATGGGGTTGGGGGGTGATTCTGTTATCAAATAGGAAGGCTGCCAGGCAGTGGTCCCAATCTCCCTGTACAATGCGACCCAGAGCCTCTTTAGTGGTGCGCACCATGCGCTCTGCTTGGCCATTGGTGGCTGGATGGAAAGGGGCGGACCGAATGTGCTGGATGAAGTACCGATTCAAGAACTCCTGGAATTCCCGGGAGGTGAAAGCAGTCCCATTGTCCGTGACGAGGGTCTCGGGAATCCCATGAGTGCAAAAGACCCTTCGCAAGGCTCTGACAGCTGCCGCGATGGAGGTTGAAGCTACGGAAATCACTTCCGACCACTTGGTGTATGCATCTATTAAGATAAAGAATATTTGGCCCTGGTATGGCCCTGCAAAGTCTAGGTGTAACCGGGACCATGGCCTCCTGTTGGACTCCCAGCGGTGGACAGGGGCACTGGGCGGATCGGGTCGGGACTCTTGGCAGGGTTGGCACCTTCGAACTCACCCTTCTATCTCCTCGTCCATCCCTGGCCACCATACATAGCTACGTGCCAGGGCCTTCATGCACACTATCCCTGGGTGTGTTTCGTGTAGGTCTTCCAGCATTTGCTTATGCAATGGGGGGGGACCACCACCCTGCTACCCAAGAGAAGGCACCCCTTGTGCATGGACAGTTCTTCTCTGCGTGATGCAAATGCCCTGAATTCTGCATCCAGTTTGCCTGCGGGCCAACCCCTTCCCACCCAGACTAAAACGCGTGCGAGGATGCGGTCTCTACCCTTGGCCTTAGCTACCTCAGCGACGTGGAGGGGTCTCTCTGATAGAGTCTCTATAAGCATCACATGGTGGGCGGGGCGCGGGATACAGGTCCATAGAGGGCAGCGGCAGGTGGCTGAGGGCGTCCGCATGTCCCATAGCTTTGCCGGGGCGGTGGACCAAGGCATATGTGTACGAGTTGAGGAACGGGTTCCACTGCAGGACGCGCTGTGACAGAATTTGCAGTGTCTGGTGGTCTGGGGCGAGGAGGCCCAGTAGCGGCTTATGGTCCGTGGCGATCGTGAAACACCTACCATACAGGTAGTCATTGAATTTATGCACACCCGCCACTATTGCCAAGGCCTCCTTGTCTATCTGGGCATAGTTGCGCTCCGTACTGTAATGTACTGAGTGGCGAGACGTGTTGAAGGCAACATGCTTTATTAGCGAGTACATCACAAGGCGAGGCAACGCGGGCTGGGTCCCGATTATATACATACCCTGGAACAACTCTCAGTCTGGCCAGGTCCAATCCTGGCCAGTTAAACTTCCCACCACAGATCTTGATTGGCGGAGCGTATTTGCAGAGCTACATCCGGGGACCAGTGGACTTCCACTGGTCACCTCCGTAGTGTCTGCTGTGTTGTAAGACACAACCGGGGGGGGGGGTATTTGTGAAGTTCGTGCATTGTGCAGGGGGTTGGACTAGATCGGGGACAGCCAAACTTGCTTTATGTAAGAGCCACATAAGATATAAATGTCAGATGTTTGAGAGTCATAAGACATGAACATCAGGTGTCTTAAGAACAGGCAGGCAGGAAGTAGATGTGGAGGAGGGAGAGGTGGAAAGAAAGTAACTTTAACTGCATTCTCCAAGCCGCCTGCTGGCTTGCAGGTCAGGGCAGTGGGGGCTTCGAGAGCTACACAATATGTGTGAAAGAACCACATGTGACTCCCAAGCCACATGTTGGCCACCCCTGATGATTCTGGAAGTCCCTTCTGACTCACTCTATGATTCTAATTAAAACACATGCTTTTAACATTTAAGGTGCTCTGTGTTCTTTTATTTAGATACAACAGACTAACACAGCTACTCATGTTTAATCACACACCAAGGAGTCTGTTGGACCATGGGTAGATTCCCATTTTGAATGTTGTTTCACATCGTCCGTAAAAACTTTTGCTTGAGCAAAAATTTTGCTGCATGGTTACTCCTCTTGAATTATTTCTACATGAACAGAAAAGCTAGCCCAGCAGGGAATCCACCTTTCTCTGCTTGTTCTGCTGTTTTTCTTTCAGCAGGGAAAAGAACACTAAGATCCTTCACCTACACTAAGATATGTTGCACTTATTTCTACCTCTGCATCGTCTTGTGCGTGTACATGTGGCTTATTGCCAATTCAAGCTTGGAAAATTCCTGGACTTTTGGGAGTGGGAGTGGTGTCTGGGGGGAGCAAGCTCAACAGGGATGTGATGCCAACAGAGTTCATCCTTCAAAGCTGCTATTTTGCTGAGGGGAACAAACTGAGCTCAGTAGTTGGTGGCTCAATTGTAGAATTCCACCTCCCAGATGGAAGGCACAGTTACTTGGGCCACAATCAATGTTCCCTCTAATCTGCAGAGTCTTGTGAGCAATTAAAGTTGTGAGCTACTGCATACATTAGTGTGTTCTGGGGTCATCCTTCTGAGCTAAGACAAAAATATGTGAGCTGGAGGCTAAAAATCTGTAAGCTAGCTCATACTAACTCAGTTTAGAGGGAACACTGTCCACAATGGAGCCAGGTGATGTTACAGGGTAGTCCACTTACCTCCAGTAAAAACCTCTTGTGAATTGGGTGTTGGGAGTACCAGATGCGATGTCCCAGTGTCTTGGCCTCCAGAAGCAAATGATCACAGAGTTGCAGGCAGTAGGCAGACACTAAGCATCTTTGTGTTTCCTCTCTACTCTCACTGACTCCCTTTGAAGTGTAGATCAACACTGTTTAAGGAAAAGCAATTTCATAAGAACATAAGAGAAGCCATGTTGGATCAGACCAATGGCACATCCAGTCCAACACTCGGTCACACAGTGGCCAAAAAAATCAGTTACCATCAGAAGGTCCACCAGTGGGGCCAGGACACTAGAAGTCCTCCCACTGTTGCCCTCCCAAGCACTAAGAATACAGAGCATCACTTGCCCCAGACATAGAGTTCCATCCATCTCTCTCAGCTTGACTTCGCGAACGGAGATTTAAGAAAGGTGCAGTAGTCTGCTGCAGGCTTGCTGGTGGCTGACAAGACCAATGCGGGACAGGTAGGTCCGGCCACAGTGGCTGCAGGGAAAAGTCTGATTTGGGGTTGGTGCTGTAGCAGTATGATTATTTTTCGACTGCAAGTAAGGATGCCCGTTGACCGTGGCTAGCCAACTGGGGGGTAGGGAGGAGACGAGCTTTATTTAGGCCACCTTTTCTAGGCCCCTCTCCATACAGAGCAAGCAGTGCTGTCCCTAAATAAGGCTGCTTGGTCGTTCAGGGTGCTGCTGAAAAATGCTTTCGTCTCCGGGTCAGCATCAGGCGACCAATACCCTGAACCGCCTACATGCAGGATCGGGACTGCGGCTTCCAGTGGCATCTTCCACCTGCCGTTTCGCCCCTTGCCCATCACTGCAGGACTTGGTATGTTGTGGGTTGTGGATGTAGATACCCTTCAGGCCTGTGCAGAGGAATTTTTAGGTGAGGCGCAGTGTGCGCAGTACTGGCTCCACCCTTTCACCATGGGGTCATCTGCCATGGCCTAGTTAGCCGGGACGCCGGCAGCGAGTCCTCCAGGTGGTAGATGTTACATTAACGAGCTCTGCCCGGGCTTGATGTTAGAGTTTTCCTTCTCTTGGCTGGCGAGGTTGGTGAGCCCAGCCTGCCCATCCAGTTATACCGCCAGACATTCGGTCGCACCATGACGTGGCAAACTCTGTGAAAACGGGGGGGACCAGCGAGAAGGTGTTGCCACGGATGCAGTAATGTAGGAGAGGCCATTGCAGTGACCATCTGCCAGGCATAGCCAGACAGTGACCACGCAGCGTTCACTACACCGGGAAAGGAGAGGCGATGTATTGCACGTGCACTTTCCCAGGGGGGCAGGACACCCAGAGGGAGCCCACCCCCCAGTTCCATCCATACCTTATGATTAATAGCCACTGATGGACCTCTGTTCTATATGTTTATCCAATCCCCTCTTGAAGCCATCTATGCTTGTAGCTGCCTGCTACCACCTCCTGTGGCAGTGAATTCCATGTGTTAATCACCCTTTGGGTGAAGAAGTACTTCCTTTTATCCATTCTAACACAACTGCTCAACAATTTCATCGAGTGCCCATGAGTTCTTGTATTATGAGAAAGGGAGAAAAGTACTTCTTTCTCTACCTTCTCTATCCCATGCATAATCTTGTAAATCTCTATCATGTCACCCCTCCAATGTCATTTCTCCCAGCTAAAGAGCCCTAAGCATTTTAATCTTTCTACATAGGAAAAGTGTTCCAACCCTTTAATCATTTTAGTTGCCCTTTTCTGCACTTTTCCAATGCTATAATATCTTATTTGAGTGACCAGAATTGTACACAGTACTCCAAATGAGGCTGCACCATCAATTTATACAGGGGCATTATGATACTGGGTGATTTGTTTTCATTTCCATTCCTAATAATCTCCAGCATAACGTTGGCCTTTTTTATTGCAGTCACACACTGTTTCAACGTTTTCAGAACTTCTGTCTCCCTCCCTCTTCCAGGGACACAAGATGGAGATGCAGATGCTGAGAAGTTAGTTAGTTAGTATAGGAACTGTCTCTATCTCTCTATCCTGTGCTATCAGGCACGTATTTCTAGAATAAAGTAGAATTCCCAAAACCCTCCAGCCACCAGCAAGGGATGGGAGGTGGCCAGATCCAGGTTGGGGAATTCCTAAAGATTTGGGTGGAGAGGACAGGGACCTTGATGGGGTTCAATGTCACAGAGCCCACCCTTTAAAGCATTCATTTTCTCTGCAGTCTGGAGAGGAGCTATAATTCCAGGAGATACCCAGGTCCTACCTGGAGGCTGGCATCCCTAGAATAAAGTCATTCTTTTGTTTCAAACTGAAACATGGCTCTGTGTAACTATATACTCTTGCAAGCACAAGGTAGGTTAGGGTTGCCAAGTTAAATTCAAGAAATATCTGGGGACTTTGGAGGTGGAGACAGGAGCAAGGTTGTGACAAGCATAATTGAACTCCCAAGGGTGTTCTGGCCATCACATTTAAAGGGACCCTGCTCCTTTTAAATGCCTTCCTTCCATTGAAAATAATGAAGGATAGGGGCACCTTCTTTGGGGACTCATAGAATTGGACCTCCTGGTCCAATCCTTTTGAAACTTGGAGTGCATTTTGGGGAGAGAGGCATTGGATGCTATGCTGAAAATTTGGTGCCTCTACCTCAAAAACCAGGCACCCCCATATAGCCCCAGATACCCACAGATCAATTCGCCATTATACCCTATGGGAATTTATCTCCATAGGGAATAATGGAGTGCCCAGCAGACATTTTCCTCTACCCCCCCCACCGCTTTCTGATTATCCTGAAGCAGGCAGAGGGCCTCCAAACCAGGGGATCCCCTGCCCCCACCTGGGGATTGGTAGCCCTATGGTAAGTTTGGGATAAGCACTGCTGCTGCATTAAATCCAAGTGCACTCTAAACAAAGAAGTATATGGATCACTAAAACCAGTACCCTTCCCACATTGTGCACCCTTTTTCTACACTATACACTATCCATTTTGTCTAGTTGGTCTTTGTGTTGTAGATAGATTTACCAACAGGCCTAGAGAATAATGCCCTGTTCCTTAAATACGAGCTGTTTGTTTCTCCGATGATATTGTTTACTTCTATGCCATAAAAAGCTTCAGCTGCTGGTATTCATGCATTAAGTGAAGCAGCAGGGTATTTTACTCCAGGACTGCTGAAGCCCTCAAACTGATTTGACAGTTCAGCTTGATTATTCAATTCACAGTCATTTTAAAAAATCAATATATAAAACTATTCCATGCAGTTGCTTGGGTTTGAATGCAGGCAACCTGAGAGCAATAATTGAAGATAGAATTGTTTTTCTCCAAGCCTTTTGGTGACCCTAGCTGTGAGTGCAAACATGATTGCGTAAGAACATAAGGCTTTTGCCAAAGAACCAAGAAAAACAAAACCTGACCTGCCTGGCTTTTTTCAAAGCTGTTTGATGCTTGGAAGTCATCAGGTGAAGCTTTTCACATTAATGATATAAGCCTGATGACTACCTGGCTAATATTTGCATATCAAGGGATTGCTGCGGTATCTGACTAAGAAGTTTGGAAGTTTTGAGGAAAAAGCTAATGTGAAGTGGACTGCTTACTTACAAATAGACCAGTTGGTAAGGAACAGCTCCAGCTTGGTGTTTCATGTTGTGCAGATCAGTTGGAGGGGATATGAATATAGCTCAGGGTAGACAAACTGTGGCTCAGGAGCCACGTGTGGCTCTTTCACACTCATTGTGTGGCTCTGAAAGCCCCCACTCCCCCATTGGCTAGCTTGGAGAAGGCATTTCTCTCTTTAAATCACTTTGCCAAACTAGCCAGTGGCTTGGAGAATTCATTTCAAGTTCAAGTAACTTTCTTTCCACCTCTCCCTCCCTCCTTTCTCCCCCCATCTAACCAACCAACCTTCCTTCCTTCCAAACATCTGATGTTCATTTCTTGTGGCTCTCTAATATGCAAAGGAGTTCCTGCTACAAAAAAAAGCCCTTTTAATTCCTGTGTCCCAGGTGCTGGGGCTGGGAAATGCCTCAGGTAACATGTCTGCCTTAGCTTGTGGAAATATTTCCTGCCTAAGCTGAACTTTGAGGAAGGAGGACTGTTCTGTGGTTGCAAGTAAAGGATAATAGTCATCTTTATAACTTTGCAAATCGGATAAGGCCGTGGACAAGATGTACTGCGCGTCATCCAGTGCTCTTTTCCAAGAGTTCAGAAAATAATTGTGCAATTCTGCATTTCAGTATTTGTTAAAGCAGTGTTCCAACAAGGATTCATGAGGAGACTGTTGTGGTGTTCTCAACAACTAAACACATTTTTGGGGGCAAGCTTAAGGATTCTGGGTCCCTGGACAAAAGTTTAGGATGGGTAGGATTGCCATTTCCAGAAATTCCTAGATATTTGGAGGTGGACCTAGGAAGGGGTGGGGTTTGGGGAAGGGACCTTTGTGGGGTATAATGCTACAGAGTCCATTCTCCAGAGCAGTCATTTTCTCCATGGAGACTGATTTCATTTGTCTGGACATTATTTGTAATTCCAGGAGATCTCCATGCTTTAACTGGGGGTTTTCCATAGGCACCCAGTAGACTTTTAAGATCAACAAAGTTTTATTCAGAATGTAAGCTTTCATATGCATGCATACTTCATCAGATAATGGAATGGGGTACAGTGAGCAGAGCTACTTATAGCCAGTGGGCAGTGGTTTAGAATGCAAAGCGGTACAAAGTTAGAATCCAGTGGCAAAATAGTGAAATTAACAAATTGAAAGAACATTTGGTCAGATCCCTTGGAAAGAAAATAGAATTGTGTCTTGATTGACTTAACTTTCTAAGTAAATCCCAAGCCTGAAGAAATTGTTGAATGAAACAGGAAGTTAATGGTCCTGTTGCGGTCTACTTTTCATGGGATTTAAGAAGTACATTCTACTGTAAAGTTGCATAATGAACTCTTTCTATATGATACTGTGTATAATGTTTCAAGGTTATACCTGTTTGATTAAATATCACTTATATTTGTAAATGCAGCATAGTAACTTCTGATCACAGTAGCCTGTATAGGTCAGTGGTTGCTCAGCCTCCAGGTGGGGCCTGGAGATCTCCTACTTTTACAACTGATCTCCAGCTGGCAGAGATCAGCTCCCCTGGAGAAAATGGCTGCTTAAAGGGTGGACTCTAGGGCACTCTACCCCGCGGAGGCCCCTCCCCTCCCTAAACCCCACCCTCTCCTGGATCCACCCCCAAAGTCTCCAGGTATTTTCCAAGACAGACCTGGCAACCCTAGGCACTGTAACCTCTATACCACACTGGTGCTCCCTTCTTTGCAATACAGACTGTCCACTTGGATCTAGATTTCATAAGATGTAGGAGGTCTACGATCAGATCTCCTGAGGTGTAATTTAGGGTTAAAAAACAAGTGAGGCGGAAGTAGCTTTGGATCAGAGGAAGGTTGCCAACAGGCCTGGGGGAAATGCCCTTTCCCATTAGTAGAGGAATAATATGTGGAAATGAGTGCCTGTAGCTTTTCATGGCATGGAGATAAAGAACAGCACCTTCCATCTCTATTAAAGAGACAGAATGCTTTTCCTCAAGGCAGTAGACAAGGACTATGGCACAGGATTTAGCTCTCCCATTTGTTGTTGTTCAGTCGCACAGTCGAGTCCAACTCTTTGCGACCCCATGGACAAAGTCACGCCAGGCCCTCCTGTCTTCCACCATCCTCCGAAGCCTGCTCAAATTCATGTTTGTTACATCAGTAACGCTGTCCAGCCATCTCATCTTTTGCCGTCCCCTTCTTTTGCCTTCTGTCTTTCCCAGCATCAGGATCTTCTCCAGTGAGTGCTCCCTTCTCATTTGGTAGCTAAAGTATTTGAGCTTCAACTTCAGCATCTGACCTTCCAGGGAACATCATTCATCAGAGAGAAGTCCTGTTTCCTAGTTGCTATTTGTTTTGGAATTTCCCCACCCCTGCAGTTATCCCATGCTACATTGATTCCTTTACTCAGTCTTGATGCTATCAACTAGGAAGAAAGATCATGGAAAGAGTTCTAAGAAGCAGGTGACCACCATGTGGTGTTATTTGGCAGTTAGCATACAGTATATCAAGCTCAGGTGTTTAAAAAGGAAAAGGAATTCTACAACTTTTGAAATCTTTGGGAACAGTGTAAATCATGTATCCGGGTGATGTTTTGAGGTCAAGGATGAACATGTGGGTTCTCTTAGTGGCTGATTTGTGTTCTCGTTGATGTTTTGATTACAGTATTTTTAATAACCTATTCAAAGGTTGGAATGTGCAGTTCTTGTACTTTTACTGTGGATTCAAAAAATAGTGTCATTTTAGAAGGTTTATCTTGGAGAAGCAGTATTTGTTGTCACAGTTCAACTGTGATGCCAGATCACAGGAATGTGACATTCTTCCCTGCAGTATTGGAGTTTCAACTAGAGTTGCCAGGTCTGTGTTGGAAAATACTTGGGGACTTTGTGGGTGGATCTGGGAGGGGGAGGGGCCTCTGCATGGTACAGTTTCATGGAGTCCACCCTTTAAAGCAGCCATTTTCTCCAGGGTAGCCAGCTGGAGATCAGTTGTAAAAGCAGATCTCAAGGTCCCACCTGAAGCCTGGCAAGCCTATACAGTTTAATGCGTTTTTATATTTCTGATTTGGCAATGCATGGATGTTGCCTTTTCAAGATAATTGCCAGGAGCTTGGGAACTAGGGTTGCCCAGGTCTCTCTTGGCCACTTGGGAATGGGGGAGTATGGTTACCAAATCCAGGTTGGGAAACCCCTGGAGAATAGGAGGTGGAACTTGGGGAGGACAGGGACCTCAATGGAGTATAATGCCATTAACTCCAAAGGAACTGATTTTTGTCGTTTGTAGATCAGCTGTAATTCTGGAAGGTCCCCAGGTCCCACCTGGAGGTTGGCATCCCTAAAACTGTGACATTTCCCTAGCTGCTGCTTCTTGAATACTGTAGTGTTTCCATTTTGCTTTCCTTATCATTTTGCTTTATTTATTTATTTATTTATTTATTTATTTATTTGAATGTTTTAAAAAACCCAATCTTTCCCTTTTGTGCACTCTATCTTTTCAGCACTTGGAGTGCATCTGTCACAGCCAAGCAGCATAGTTATTCCCTCCTACAGTCGATAAACCACCAGGGGAGGGGGCAGACCCAGCTTCTCAAGTCCTGTACCTTTAATAGCCTCTTGATCCGCAGAAATCAACAGGTACAGCTTTTTCATGACATGGAGATAAGCATTATTGTTTGCTACTGTTGACTGATGAAGTCGCTGTAAAGGAGCAAAGGTCAATCAAACGGGCAATTTGAGTCCCCTCATCTCTCCAACAGTGCTAAATCACAGCATGTGCTGCTTCTAATGTTTACAATTACAAATGCTTTGGGGAGGGGGGAATGGGTGTTCTAGGAAGGCTCTAAATGGGTCCAACCCTGATGTTTCAGGGCTAAGAAAACAAATAGGTGACTCAATACCAGAAAGAAATAGCTTTCCTGCAAGGCACCACAAGCTGTTAGCATATATGTAAACACCCCCGCTATAGAGGTATTGAACTCTCACAGTGTCTAACGATACTTGTCAGTGACAAGTCGCTCCCCTTGTACTTTGGCCCTGAAATCTGCGGAGATCCATGCGTGAATGAGCAGGTAACTTTTAGCAACTTGGCAAAATAGTTTTAAGCTTTTGTTTTCCTCTTATGGAAAAATGGTATCTGCTCTGGCTGAATGTTTTCCTGGACTGCATAGAGCTTGGTTCTAGAAAGTGTTTTGGCTGGCTGAAAGAGTGGGGGTTAATTCCACCCCACTTGCAACAGTTTGTGAGGAAGGAGAAAGAGAGAGAGGTTGTTTGGCAGCAAGGAAGGGCAGAGAGAAACTGCAGAGAGGTCTGGCAGATGTTTGGTGTTAATCTAAAGAAGAAATCAAGGCCATAGGGAGGTGAAAACAGGTGTGCCCTGCACCCATGGTTGGGATCACAGTTTTTCCACACCATACGAGTGTGTAATCTTGGTATTTGGCACAGAATTCAGCTGCCCAGTTTGTATTTTTAATTTTTTAAAAAAAATTATGGCTGGATCAATGGGTTTGAAACTGTGTGTATAAAACTCGGGCCAATCTTGCTTAACTTCTGAGATCTAATCAGAACAGGTAGTCTGGGCTACCAAGTCAGGGCTCGGTCTCTCTCTCCCTGCCTCCCTGATATAGTTCTTGGCAGTACCAATATTTCACCCCCTACTTGAAGGACAGCATTGCTGGGTAGGTTACCTGCTGCTTTTGAAAATCTCAGGGCAGCCACGTGCTCCATTGCTGGGAATGGGGGAGTACCACAGCCTCCAGAGAGCTGAATAAATCAGTTTTTAAAAAATTAAGCACACAAAAGATTCCTGAAATAATACATTGTTAGAGTAGGATGCTTACACATACTGGTATCCACCGTTTTAAAAAATAAAGTTGGATATGTTTTCCTGAGGTGGAATGATACAGGTGGGGAATGCTTAGCCTCTAAATGAGCATAGACTTTGCACAGAATGTTAGAGGAAATCTAGATCCTCTTTAAGCCTCCTGATGTACTATTAGGACTGGGAGATTTTAGTTCCAATTCCCTCTCTACCACAGAAGCTTGCTGGGTGATTTTGGGCCAGTAGTTCTATCTCAGCCTTAAGCCTACCTCAGCAGGTTGTTCAGAGGATAGAATGGAGAAGAGGATAACGATGTAAGGTGCTTTGGATTCCCACTGGGGGAAAAAGTCGTGTATTAATAAATAAACCAAGTCCTTACTTTTCCAGGACAAAACCTGAGCATGTTGTTTTTCTTCATTGAGGGAACACGCCAATCTGGGATGGCTGTCCAGACTGCAATGGCTGTTGGTGGTATTCTCTGGGCTGTAACATGTTGGTGCAGATAATTTCTAAATGGCTTTGCCTTGGGGGAGTGGCTGCAATTTGAATTAGTTTCCTCTGTTGCTGGGATTTCCAGGGGCTTATTCGAGACCTGTGGCTGACAATGGCAGACAATGATCTATTATCCCATCCTGGCTTGGATAAGGTGGCTGGTGAGGAATTCCTGCTAGAAGCATTCCAGATTATGATGGAGGAAGGCATCAGGAAAGGGATGGATGCCTCTGAAAAGGTAAGGGTTCTAGAGCTTTTTCTCCCAATCTGATCCTGGCTTTTTTCCCATCTTACTGCTTCTGGGGTAGAGATGGCTAACCTAGAGGGTTAAACAACACATCGTGGTGTGCTGTGCGTTATGACTAGGTTCTCTGACCTGATTTGCAGGCTGTCATATATCAGCTGTGACTTTGTTGCTGGAAATTCAATTTCCTAGTACACGGATCCCGAACCCCCGGGCCGTGGACCAGTACCGGTCCGTGGCCTGTTTGCAACTGGGGCTTGAGTTGTATAATTATTTCATTATATATTACAATGTAGTAGTAGTAATAATAAGACGATGACATTGGATTTATATCCTGCCCTCCACTCTGAATCTCAGAACAGCTCACAATTTCCTTTATCTTCCTTCCCCACAACAGACACCCTGTGAGGTGGGTGGGTCTGAGAGAGCTCTCCCCAGAAGCTGCCCTTTCAAGGACAACTCTACCATTCCAGCAGCTGCAAATGGAGGAGTGGGGAATCAAACCCGGTTCTCCCAGATAAGAGTCTGCTCACTTAAACATTACACCAAACGAATAGAAATAAAGTGTACAATTGTATAATCCCAAAAGCATCACCGCCACCCCACCCCGGTCCGTGGAAAAATTGTCTTCCACAAAACCGGTCCCTGGTGCCAAAAAGGTTGGGGACCGTTGTCCTAGTATGTGTGTGCCCAATTCATATTGGAAACATAGAGCATGAGGAAAGAGAGAAGGTTTCTGCCTTCCCTCCCATGTCATTTTCCTGATCTGAACTGCCTCAGCACTGTGTTTCAGTTCCCCAATGAGGAAAATAGAATGGGGCTGTTTTAAGTTGGAAAAATAGTGTAGGGGAGGGTTAGGCCAAAGCTCCATTGCTCCATGTGACACAGTCTCAGACCAATTTCTTACTAGCAGCTGCTCCACGCCTGGGCTTCTGCTTTTCCCAGTTCAAGTGATCAACCACCCCCCCCCCCGCCCCCGCAAAGTTGCTGCATGGGCGCATTTTGATCTGCAACTCCCTCCAATTTCTCTTGCTGCTTCCTGCTCTTGTTTTTTTAGAGTTCTAGAAGCCTTTAGGAAAATTGGAGGGAGCCATGGGTCAAAATGTGCCCATGCAGCAATGGGTGGGGAATTGATCACTTGAGCTGGGGAAAACAGAAGCTTGGGGGTGGAGCAGCTGCTAGTGAGGAATCGGTCCCAATCTGAACTAGACCCCCATATGTTTAGGAACTGACTTCCCAACAGGAAATTCACAATTGATGTGTGACTGATGGAAAGTCAGTGGGAAAACCATAATGCACGGTTTTAATAAGGTGGCTGGTGAATCCTGCCATGCATTCTCTACTACAAGGTTCAGAAATTTATATTTATAAATTTATAAATAAATATTTATATTTATAAATTTAATTTATACCCCAAATTAATTTTCTGGTGTAATAAAGTTGGCATCATGATAGTACATAGGTATATAAAAAGTCCAAAGAGAAGCACAACTTGTCTATATCTCTGGCAGTACATGCTGCTGTCTTTTATATTCCCAGCTAGTGAAATGCTTCCTGTGTGGATCAGAACACACAATTCTTTTGCAAGGCAGGAAGCAAAAGAACAATGAGGCAGCTGGAGATTTTTAAGGTATTGCACTAGATAAAGATTCCAGGAAAGTCAGTCTGGATTGACAAACTAGTGGTTCAGATGAGCAGCTTTTATGAGTCCCATTTGAAGATCCATCTTTGCCCCTTTGAAGCAGTCCTCTGTGGTGGCTAAATGCCAAATTTCCCAAAATACTCAAAGACCATAGGTATTTTTCTGACCTGAAAACAGCCTATTTTCCCAAATACTCAAGTTTACGATTGCCTCCATCTGGGTGGATCTAAATACAGAAGATGCATTAACACCTTTTAAAAATCTCAGTGTGTAGCTTTAGATGAATGGGTCAGATGCTTGTTAGTTGCACTTTAAAGCATTAACTGCAAGATTGTGGCAGAACTGCAAAATATGTTACTACTTTAAATAACTTAAAGGCTCATGTGGACACCATCTGCAGAAGAGGTTGCAAAGCTGATGTTCTGCATTATTCACTTTTCTGCTTTTGTATTTGGAGGCTGCTAGGATTCGGTGATTCTGTTATACTGGATGATCTTCAATAGGTAGACTGGATCAGTCAGTCACAACGGTCAGTCTTGAGAGAGTGTGTGTGGCTGCTTCAGGTGTGCCTTCTTGGACGCATGCCTGGATCAATGCTTCTAAGAAAGGTTCCTCAGCTGGCTAATGAGTTTGGAATGACTACAGTTAATTCAATTGGTTTTTACAGACCACCTGGATGAAGCTGTATTCGGCCATTCCTCTATTTTTTTCCCCTTAATGGTGTGCTTAATGGTATGCAGTCCTAAGCTCTGCTCACGACCTGAGTTCGATCCCAGGTGGAAACTGGGTTCTCAGATAGCTGGCTCCAGGTTGACTCAGCCTTCCATTCTTCCGAGGTTTGTAAAATGAGTACCCAGCTTGCTGGGGGGGGGGGGGGGCGGGGGAAGTGTAGATAACTGAGGAAGGCAATGGCAAACCAACCCGTAAAAAAGTCTGCCGTGAAAACGTTGTGAAAGCAACGTCAGCCCAGAGTCGGAAACGACTGGTGCTTGCACAGGGGACCTTTCTTTTTCCTGTCTTTTGTTAAAGATCTAATTCTTGGCCATTTTCTTTGGAAGTTAAAGCACTCTTGATGGCACCCTGTGCTGCTCCCAGAATTGCTGCCCCTTTAAAATTGCATTTGTTTTTTTTTTTCCTGCCCAAGTTAATTACTTCGTAGCTCTTCTCTGGGGGGGGGGATAATTCATGAATCAACTGAAAATTACCTTATTAACCCAAAAGGAAGACAATCTTGAATGTAAGATGACCCCACTAAAAAGCATGTTTTATTACTTTACATAATTGCAAATGTATGCAAATTATAGGTGGTGCCCTCATTTTCTTGATGGCACATGTGAAAAAAAAGACTAGTCTTCTTTTTAGGTAAATAGGGTGTTCCCTCCTGTTCTACAGAGGAGGGGGAAGGAGAGAAGTACTGTTTTGCTTTGTGTGGTCAACCCAAACGAGTGATAACTTTTTAAAATCATTTCATTGAGAGCCAGTTTGGTGTGGTTAAGTGCGTGGGCTCTTATCTGGGAGAACCGGGTTTGATTCCCCACTCCTCTACATGCACCTGCTGGAATGGCCTTGGGACAGCCATAGCTCTTGTAGGAGTTGTCCTTGAAAGGGCAGCTGCTGTCAGAGGTCTCTCAGCTCCACCTGCTTCACAGGGTGTCTGTTGTGGGGGGAGGGGAAGGTAAAGGAGATTGTGACCACTCTGAGATTCAAGGCATAGGGTGGGATATAAATTCAACATCATCATCTTCTTCTTCATTAGCACAATTTTATTGTAAACAACAAAAAGCTGTGTGTTTTCCCTTCCTACAACATAAAAATGCCTAGTATTTAAGCCCTCCCATCTTCCCTCAGGGAAGAAGAGCTATTATCCATTTGTTTATGAATGCCTTGGTAGAACTTATCAGCAAGAAGAGAACTGGGGTAATTAGGCCATAAAGAAAGGATTGAAAGAGAAAGTACAGGAAGAGAAAGTCCAGGTATGCCTTAAAGAGACACAGTTTTATACTGAAATAAGTGTTGTTAGTCTTTAAATAGCTGCCTGCACTATGTTGGAGGAAACATGCAGTAGGATCTTGGCAGTGGAGATGGATTTTTAAAGGGGAACGTAATATGATTATACGAAGTACTATTATGCTAAGGAACATTGTACTGTTATACAGAACATTATGCTATGTTCTGTTCATTCTGGCCAACGCATCTGCCCACTTGAATCTATACTAAATCCTGCGTGAAACCTGTAATTCCACTTGCATGCAGAGTAGAGATCCTTCAGCAGTGCAAAAAAAAAAAAAATCATGTTGAGGAATTGGAACCATTCAAAGTCAGTCAGGGTTTCCAGTTTTAGTTCAGAAAATAGCTATTAGAAATTTGGAAGATGAGAGGACCTGGCAGTGTAATCTGTGTGGGACTGATATAAATCTGAACTTCTCAAAAGTGACATTGGCATGCCCATTAAAAGTTGAAACAAACTGTTTAATTAATAGAACAGATTTTGAGTCCAGTGGCACCTTTAAGACCAACACAAATTTCTTTAAGGTATGAGCTTTCATGTGCAGGCAGGCACACTTCCTCAGATAATAAACTTTCATTGGTCTTAAAGGTACCAGTGGGCTCAAAATTTGTTCTGCTGCTTCAGACTGACACAGCTGCCCACCTGGATTTAGTTTGTTGGGCTCCTAAGCCCTTGACCTACATCTAAGAGGATAAAGTCATACCATCTTGATTTTTTAGTTTTATATGTGAGCCCTTTGGAAGTAAAGTTGTCAACCTCCTGGTGGGGCCTGGAGATCTCCAGGGATGACAACCCTAGGATGACAACCTTCAGGTGGGATCTCAAGATCCTCTAGAATTACATTTCATCTCCAGACTACAGAGATCAGTTGCCCTGGCTAAAATCGATGCTTTGGAGGGTAGACTCTATGGCATTGTACCCCACTGAGGTCCATGTTGTCCCCAGACTTCGCCCAAAATCTCCAGGAGTTCCCCAGCCTGGATCTGGCATCTCTACCCCTTCATCCCTGCTGGTGGCCTGAGGGGACCTGGCAACTCTAATTACAACTGTTCTCCAAACAGATGGTGACTGTAGCCATGAAATTAAAAGACGTTTGCTCCTTGGGAGGACAGCTATGGCAATCCTGGGCAGAATAATAAAAAGCAGAGACATCACCCTGCCAACAAAAGTCCGCATAGTCAAAGCGATGGTATTCCCAGTAGTAAGGTATGGCTGTGAGAGCTGGACCATAAGGAAGGTGGAGTGCAGAAGAATAGATGCTTTTGATGCTGGAGAAGACTGTTGAGAGTCCCTTGGACTGCAGGAAGATCAAATCAGTCAGTCTTTAGGGAAATCAACCCAGACTGTTCCCTGGAAGGTCAGATGATGAGGCTGAAGCTCAAATACTTTGACCACCAAATGAGAAGGGAACACTCCCTGGAGTAGATCCTGATGCAAGGAAAGACAGAAGGCAAAAGAAGAAGGGGACAGCAAAAGTTGAGATGGCTGGACAGTGTTACTGATGTAACAAACACGAATTTGAGCAGACTTCAGAGGATGGTGGAAGACAGGGGGGCCTGGCATGACTTTGTCCAAAGAGTCGGACTTGACTGTGTGACTGAACAACAACAACAATGCTGCTGAGGTCCCTCCCCTTCCCAAACCATGCCCTCCCCAGGCTCCACCCCTAAAATCTCCCAGTATTTCCCAACCTAGAGCTGGCATCCCTATTTAGAAGGGACCTTGGGGGCACAAACTGGTCATCATATTTCCTTTCATGCAGGTGTGTGACTGGAAGGAACCAGATCACCTACATCAAATTCTGGACCTGGATCTAAAAGACAGTGGGGAGCCCCAGGAAAGATTGTTGGAACGTTGTCGGGAAGTTATCAGATATAGTGTGAAAACATGTGAGTGTCTTGTTCTGCCAACTAGTTCACTTGTGTGTGGTATTTACTCCAGATCTCTTTGGGGCATTGTGTGTTGGGAGTGAGGTTTGTGCTCTAACTGATTCTGGTTGATTATTTTGAGTTCACAGTCCAGCAGATTGCATTTTGCTCCATCATTACTGACTCTAATTAAAATGTTCTAAGCAAGTGAGATTAAAGGGAACATAAACCTCTGAATAATAATTAGTGCCTCTTTGTGTTTCTCTGTTTCATCTCGTGATGATACAGTTCATGGGTGGTTAATTATGGACAGTGGTTTTCTTCACTATTAAGACAAAGGGAGGGGGATGAATTTGTGCACACAACGGACCTAAAGGTGATTGGAACTGTGAGTTCAGAGAGTGCAAACCCTCCCCCCTCCCCCACATTTCTCTGCCCTTGTTAAAGAAGTAGCCAGGATTCAAGATAACCAGTCATATTCCTTTATTCACTATCAGTCTAAAATCTTGCAGCAACTTGCTAACTGGCTAAAGGGTTTAGATTCAGAGAGATCTCTCAAATGGTTTCCAGGTGACTAAGAGCTGCTCTGAAAGTTCTTTTGGAACACCAGAACCACGTAGTATTTTTTATCAAAACCAAACAAAAATGACACAAGAAACCCAGCATGCAATCTTTTAAGTTTGTCAGAATGCTTCATCAGGCACATTAGGGTTGCCAGTCTCCAGGTGGCATCTGGAGATTGCCTGCTATTACAGTTGATCTCCAAACAACCACGATCAGTTCCCAATGGCTGCTTTGGAGGATGGCATTATATCCTGCTGAGGTCCCTCCCCTTCCCAAACCCTGCCCTCCCTAATCTCTACCCCCCAAAATCTCCAGGTATTTTCCAACCTGCAGCTGGCAAACCTAATCAGGCTGGATGTTAAAATGCAGGGACACAAAGACAATTTGGTTCTTTATCTTAAATGGCCCTTTGCCCGCTTCTTTTTAGAGTTCCTTGCAGAATTTATAGGGTGCTAGGGCACAGTGGGACTGTATCAGTTTGCACCTTTGGTGCTGCAAGTCCCACCCTGATTCCATCAATGTCAGTGTTGTCTATCCATCCTGGCAGTGCCTCTCCAGGGTCTCAGGCAAAGGTCTTTCACATTGCCTGCTGTCTGGTGTTTTTAAACTGGAGATGCTAGGGATTGAATCTGGGACCATCCGCTTGCAAAGCAGAGGCTCTTCCACTCAGCCACAGCCCCTCATGAAAGATGACTGTGTTCTGCTTTGACCTCGGTAGCCCAGGCAAGCCCAATCTCATCAGATTTTGGAAGCTAAGCGGGGTCTACTCTGGCAAGTATTTGGATGGGGACCTCCTTGAAATACCAGTGGGAGGACAGGGACAGGCTGTATTCAGCCACCTCTCTGAATATCCTTTAGGCCCCCAGTAGGGGTCAGTCACCAGAGGTTGCCATGACTTCCAAGTTGACACTTACACACACACACAAATACAGAAACAACAAGCATTGTTCTGGAGAGGATTGTGTTCTGGAAAGGGCTGGTGTTAGATTATTGATCCCATATCCAAGTTGGCTGTTCTGGACTCAGGCTAACATCTCTCTTACTTTCTCCTTTTCCTAGGCCATCCTCGCTTTTTTAACCAGCTGTTTTCAGGGCTTGATCCTCATGCCCTGACTGGACAGCTGATCACAGACATGCTCAATACCAGCCAGTAAGTATCTGCTCTTTTGGCTGAATCGTTTCTAGGGCTGTCTCTTGAACCTGATATTGCTGTCTTGGACTGGAGACAGACTACCATTTTTAGAAGAAGTTTGAGAATGGCATTGTGTAACAAAGGATGTCCATGCATTTCTTTTGTCTCAGTTTGTTGTTTCTTCTTTTTCTGGTATTTTTGTATATTTTAGGTTTGTGTGTGTGTGTTTGTGTGCCATGTCAACCTCTAGTGACTGACCCCTCCTGGGGGCCTGAAGGATATTCAGAGAGGTTACTGACTAAAGCCTGTCTCTAACCTCCTGACTGGGTATTTAAAGGAAGTCTCCCATTTAAGTACTAACCACAGTCAACCCTGCTTAGGTTCCAAGATCTGACAAGATCGGGCTTGCCTGGGCTATCCAGGTCAGGACTTGAATATTTCTTCCAGCTCTGATGGTGATTTTTTTTTTTTTGCCTTGTCAGTTGACTTATGGCAACCCCATGGGGTTTTCAGAGCAAGATTTCAAGTTTTCAAGGTTTGCCACTCGGCCTCTACATCATGACCTTGGGCTTCCTTTGGTGATCTCTCACCCAAATACTAACTAACGCTGACCTTGCTTAGCTTATGAGATCTGATGAGTTCAGGTTAGTGTGGACAATCCAGGTTAAGAAGAAGAAGAAGATATTGGATTTATATCCTGCCCTCCACTCTGAAGAGTCTCAGAGCGGCTCACAATCTCCTTTACCTTCCTCCCCCACAACAGACACCCTGTGAGGTGGGTGGGGCTGGAGAGGGCTCTCACAGCAGCTGCCCTTTCAAGGACAACCTCTGCCAGAGCTATGGCTGACCCAAGGCCATTCCAGCAGGTGCAAGTGGAGGAGTGGGGAATCAAACCCGGTTCTCCCAGATAAGAGTCCGCACACTTAACCACTACACCAAACTGGCTCTCCAGTTAGGACCTGTTAGTGACAGATGACCTCAATTCTTGCCTGTCTATGCACTCACTGTTTTTGTGCCTTCTGAGCATGTGTAGTTGCTGGAACTCTAAGTTGTGTTTTCATTTGAAAAACAGATTAAAAGGGCATGACTGCCTCTACCTCCCTTCCTTGCTCTGTCAACCCATTTTGTGAACTCTGCTTTATTGGAGTATTTTAATGTGTAAATGTTTAACCATTGTAAACGCATAAAGAAGCATTGCTACACACTAGGCCATCAGGGGGGTTGCCAGTACATAATGTATTGAAAGCTTTAACCACCTCCCCCAGCCTGTCACGTCATATAGAGTCTTATCTGAGATGGAGAATATTTGAAGGCCATAACAAACTCCTAACCAAACGTATGCAAAAACCCTGGATAGACTTAATGTTATACAATCCAGAATGTACACAAGATGAAATAGTGTTTGGCTGAACTGAGACATAATGCCAGAATGTTGTTTGCCATTGGGGGAGCATGCCTTGGAAATTCTTGGGCCATGTGTTTCACATCCCTCCTTTCCCTCACTCATGGCTTATTGATTGATTCTCCACAAACCACAGTTCTTCATGATTTCTGAATCAGGTAACACAACAAAAATGTAGTTCTCTTGCCCACAAACTAGGATTCCAAACTACTGTTCAAGTCCTGCTTTGGAATCTTGTAGAACGGAGAATAAACCACAGTTTGTCACGATGTTTGAACAGGACAAAACAATAAACAGTGGTTTGATGGGAACCAGAAAGTCTTCAAGCCACCTTTAAGGCGAGGAGAACCCACAAGCCCAAGAACTGACAAGATTTGATCCCATCATGACACATTATGGGTTGTCATTACTTCTACATAGAGTTCTCAATGTCTGATTCATGCTGCTTAATGAAAAGTTTATTGTCTTTTTTTATTGGCAAAAATAAATAACTGGAAACTCTCATCCATAGTCACAGATATTTAAAATCTGTGATTTCTGCCTCATGTTTATTAAAGATTACTGGCGAAAGGCCAGACAAAAGCTGACTTGGAGGGTTGATTGGTCATAATCTCACAGAGGAGAAGTCCATTAGTGGCTACTAGTCAGGGTAACTAAAGGGAACCTTCAGAGGCAGCAAACCCTGTATACCAATGCTCAGGGGAAGGCTTTAGTCTCTGTCCTCTTTGTTGACCCTCCAGGACAACTGGTTGACCTCTGAAACATGTTGCTGGACTAGATGGGCCTCTCGTCTGATTAAGCAAGGCTCTTGTTCTGATCAAGCAAGGCACACATCGAGCCACAGAAAGTTATCCCCTCACTCAGTGTACTAACTATTGTACCATGATGCACCTGCTTCTATGGCAGGGGTGGCCAAACTTGCTTAACTTAAGAGCCACGTAGAATAAACGCACAATATGTGAGTAAAAGCCGCATGTGGCTCCTGAGCCATAGTTTGGCCACCCTTTTTCTATGGGAACATCACATCCAGCATAAAATGGGGGGTTGTGGTCTGCTTCATTTCTTAGTGCAAGAAAGTCCTTAGATTTCTCCACAGCCCTGCTTGTGTGTCTGTACCCATTTATGAATGACTGCTGAGTCATAAGTGCCATTGCTGAAAGGATGGGTTTTGATACAACTTCCCTGCTGTTCTTTGTGGCCTCTGGAGGCATCTCATTAGAAATTCCCATCTGCCTGTTTGTTGCATTCCAGGTATACATACGAGATTGCCCCAGTGTTTGTACTGATGGAGGAGGTGGTGCTGAAGCAGCTGCGGAAGCTGATTGGATGGGAGGGCGGAGACGGGATCTTCTGCCCAGGTATACAGCCTGTGAAAGGGATGGCTACATGGCATGGGTTCTTGTTGAGATTCACAAGCACTTTATCGCAGGTCATTCTACATCCTATCAAAGTAGCCATATTGCCTACATAGTGTTGTGTCAAACACGTTTGGGGAAACTCATTCTGAAGCAAATGTCTCCAGACAGAAATCCCTTGACAGTTCTCACTATAATTGTAAAGTGGACATGGAAACAGACCTTCTTGCTGCCTTTCATTTTTGCTCTTCATCTGCTCAGTTGTTGCATGCTTTCAAGTATATTTTGGTGGCCAGGGGTGCCTTCTACCAGTTTTAGTGGGTGAGCCAGATGCAGCCTTTCTTGAGTAAGAAAGATCTTGCCATTGGTCACTGTGGTACATGCCATGGTAGCATCCAGATTACATATTACTGCAATGTGCTGAATGCAAAGCTGCCCTTGAAGAGTGTCCAGGAACTGCAGTTGGTACAAAATATAGCAGGGAGAATGCTGTCTGGAGTGGGTCATAGGGATCCTATCATTCCATCTGCACTGGATTCCAGTCCATTTCTGGGCCTAATTCAAGATGCTGGTACTGATTTTTAAAGCCTTATAGAGCTTGTGAACTATGTATCAGGGGTGACCAAACTTGCCTAACGTAAGAGCTACATAGAATAAATATAAGAGGTCTGAGAGCCGCAAGACATGAATGTTAGATATTTGAAAGCCAGAAGGAAGAAAGGAAGGAAGATGGGGGGGGAGGTAGAGGTAAAAAGAAAGCAACTTTAAATGCATTGCCCAAGTTGCCAGCTGGCTTGGCGTGGAGAAGTGATTTAAAGGGACAAATGCCTTCATTTGGGTGCCACTCATCAAACACTAATTCTTGATGCTGGCCTTTCTGAGGAACCTTTAAGGTGTTATTTGGGAACTTTGCTGTTCGTGTTCTATCTTGTAATGGCCAATGGCTATACACAATAAATTTTATTGACTGACTGGGTGCCACTGTTACCTGTGGCTAGAGATGTGGCTATCCGAGAAAGGGTCTTCTCTGTCATGACACAAAAAGGTGAAATTCCCTTCCTAGGGTGATTTTGTTTATCCCTCATCATTGTCCGTTGCCTACAGGTGAGGGCTTTTCTGTTTCATCTGAAGTCCCTTACTGACCCTTCTTGTTCTTTAATTTCTGGGTTTATGTACATAATTTTAAAATTTGATTTTAATGTCTTTTTAATTGCTGTTATGTGCGTTGAAGGCCCTAATTGGGTGGAAAGGCAGCATATCAGTGTCTTAAATAAATGTTTCTTAGCGAAAAGAGCAAAAGCAGAGATCATCAGGAAGCTGAATTCTGCATCTGTGACTATGTTCTGTTGCTTTTCAGTGTTCCTGCAGAACTGCAAGATACATGTAGCTTAGGCTGTAAGTGTAATACATATCTGAACAAATAACATTTATTGTGAGTTCTCTGGTCTTTGATTCTGCACAGGAGGTTCCATCTCTAATATATATGCCATGAACGTGGCACGGTACCACCGCTTCCCAGAATGCAAGCAGAAAGGCAACTGGGCGTTGCCCAGGCTAGCCGCATTCACTTCAGTAGAGGTATGATCTTCTGTTTGTTTTTGCTTAGGGCAGTTCATGTGGAGGCTGTCCCGTGGGGTCTCGACTTTTGTAGCTGCCACTTCTGGATGTAACTCTAGGCTATCTCTTGCTTCAGAGATTATGGGTGGCTACTTCCCCATATGTGTGTACAGCCATCGCAGGGTCAAATTTTTAGTAGCTTTCCCAATTCCAGGCACAGGTTGAGGCTCTTGGGAGTGTGCCTCCCAACTATAAAAGAAAATGAAGGTCTGGCCAGTGAAGAAGCAGAGAAAAATGGGCATATGAATTAAGAGCTTATCCAGAATTCCCTGTGCCATTGCTGGGGATTCTGGGACACAATGACCAATTCCTCACTAGTAGTCGCTCCACCCTCTTGTTTCTGCTTCCCTAAAATTAAGTGATCAATTCCCCACTAGTCACTGCGTAGCTACCTTTTGACTCAAGGCTCCCTCTTGTTTCCCTTGCAGCTTCCAAATCTCCAAAACACCAGAGCAAGAAGCTGTGGGGGAAATTGGCGGGAGCCATGTATCAAAATATGCCCACACAGCAACTGGTGGGGAATTGTTCGCTTAATCTGAAGAAAGCAGAAGCCCAGGGGCAGAGTGACTGCTAGTGTGGAATTGATCAATGAGTTGTAGTAAAAACAGTACGAGTAGAACAAAGTTCATGGAACAGGCCCTTTTCTACCTCCCTGCTGAAGCAGACGATCATGCACCCAGAAATTCTTTTCCTGAAGGCCTTCTCCAGCAACTTGGGGGTGGAGTAGGCCTCTGCATTGGAAACAGAACTGGCAAAATTACCCTCCTCCTCTGCTAATGGAAGTGCTATTCTATTAGTGCCATCGTGTTGGTAGAAGAACACCTTTGGATCCCACTTGGTGTCAGTGGCGTACTTTCCAATGTCTGAACAGCTGTCCAGATTCTGGGCTGCTTAGAAGATCTATGCCAAATGGCAATTGCCCAGTCTCATTAAACATGGATGTAGATCTTGATTCTACGTTGTATGTTTCCCCAGAAGCAAAGACATACAGTTGACCCCTGGCAGCTGTTTTAGGTGTTAATGGGAGGTGGTATTTACAGCCCATTGCCTCACTGCTCCTCAGAAACATTGGCCCATAAGCAGGGCTTTTTTTGTAGCAGGAACTCCTTTGCATATTAGGCCACACCTCCCTGATGTAGCCAATCCCCCAAGACCTTACAGGGCTCTTAGTACAGGCCTACTGTAAACTCCAGGAGGATTGGCTACATCAGGGATGTGTGCCCTAATATGCAAAGAAGTTCCTGCTACAAAAAAAGCCCTGCCCATAAGCAACAATGTGTTGAGGGTTGGGCCAGGTCTCCTTGTAGGCTAGCATCAACTTTCTTCCTTATCAGTTCGGTCAACAGATGCTGTGGCTTAACTGTGAACTGAGGGGAGGGGAAATCCAGTTAAAGAGTTAAATGGGGGGTGTTACTATCCAGGGATCATTTTGTAGAAAAAGAGGTGCCAGAGCTCATTAGCACAACTCATTTGCATATGCCACACACCCCTGACATCACCAGAAAGTGTACTAACTGGTATCAGCTCAGAATCTACCTTAAAATGCTTCTTGAATTATAATTGTCATAATAAAACCTTACTCCCATCATACTTTTTAAATTACTTTCTCCTGTGTGGCCAAAGTAGCATGATGAAGATTTCCATCTGTTTGCTTTGTGTTTTGGTTATTTCCCTATTTTTGGTGGGGGGAAATATTAGAAAGTTTGTCAAATCTTAGAGTTCAGCAAAATTCTCTCAGGGGGGTTGAACAATGGAGCCCAGAAGCAATTATTTGGGTGGGGTAAGAAAGAAAGAGCGCAATAAAATTTAGAGGTTCCAGAGCTCCGCTCTAGTGAGCTCCTGCCCAAAATGAGGCCTGGTGTTATCAAGCTGAACTCAGGGGCTGCCTTAGTGATTCTGTGGCTCCACTCCCCCACTAGGGCGAAGCAAGATCCATGTACAAAGTGAGGAGGAGCTGCTGCTAGCAGAAGAACACTGCCCAGACCCCACATGGGGCAGATGTGAATGGTAGCAACAGCAGTCTGCTCTTCTGCTGCTGCTCTGTGAGCAGTTAGTACTCCTCCCATGTGGGTCCCAGGGCAGCTGCTCCTGCTGCCAATTGTCTAGGACTGCCCCTTGATGGGCTTGGACATTTGTAAGGTGCAGCTCAGTTCTCCCTCCTCCAATTGGCCTTAAGCAGGGCGTCCACACGGAAGCTCCATCTGCAGCCACCCCACATTTCCTTCTTTGAGTCAGAGCAAAGGTGGTGGTCCTTTGATCCACTTAAAGGCAAAACCTTAAGAGCCCTGGGAGTCATGCTCAGAAAAGAGCCTGGTGTTGAGGAAGTGCCCCAAAACTGCAAAGGCCTCCTGTGTTCTAGTTGTGGGCGGGGGGAACTCTCCATATGGAAGCATATGGAACTTTCCATATGGTTACTGCACTCCTTAACTAACTCTTTTAGTTTTTGCACAACCAAGTCAGATATACCATAAGCAGCCCTAAAATGTTCAAATCATGTAGCAAGATGTGCAGAGAGAGTAGTCGAGTAGGCAGTTGTCTCTGATCCCCACTGTCTTCTTTTCCCTTCCAGTGCCATTACTCCATCCAGAAGGGAGCAGCTTTCTTGGGAATCGGCACAGACAATGTTTACCTGGTTGCTGTTGATGAAAAGTGAGAGCACACACTGAAAACCCTTGTGGAGTTAACCAGAGTCAGAGCCTGTGACACTCCCAGTGGATCATCTGTCACACTTGCCTGTCTTGATGCATGCCTTTCCTAGGAAATCCTCAGGGACTGTGTTTCCATGACCACCTGAGACGACTTATTCCACTGCTTAATTGCCCTTTGAACTTTTAAGATCCCCTTCCCCAAGTTTAGTTTGCGCTGATAATTTTATAGGGCTCTGTGGACTTCATGATTCTGCAGTTGCATTGCAGAGACACACAAGTTGATACTGAGTTTAGAATCCTGACAATGGGAACTTTTAAAAACTTTATAAACCAGTTTCTAGTCCTTAAGACTGCAACGATCATTTCCTCCAAATTTTGCTGAGATATGTCATCAAAGAAATTAAAAGGATGCACTATGCAAGGATCTAGGTTTACTTTAAGGAATGTTTAGCACTAGACATGTGATTCATTGTGGGGTGTGTGTGGCAAAACTGGTTTAGGCTGAAAATACACCCTAAATGTCGTATAAACTAGATTCCAGCCTGAAATAAATCTCATCCTAGATCCCTAAAGCCCCTCTGAGTCAATATGTGAAACAGGATTACATCATTCATCTTTTTTTGCAGATAGTATCATTTCGGACTGCAAGTGGGATGACCTTATGTTTAAATGCTTCCCTATGGGGGAAGATAAACCTTCCCTGCAAAGAGAGAACTAGTATTTTCAGGGGAAAGGCTAACTTTTATCAGTTTTCGAGCTGCTGTGTTGATTTTGTATCCACTGGCACCCTTCTTGGGGGAGGGCAAGCTTTCCAGCACGACAACCTGAAATAATTAGTCTCAAACTCTCAATAAAAGGTGCGCAAATAGATTGACTCTAAACAAAGATGGCTTTAGCAGGGAAGTTTTTTTTCTGTTCTTCATTGTGCATTAATTAAGTTGCTCATTTCTTCTGCAGGGGGAAAATGATCCCTGCTGATCTGGAGAAACAGATCAACCGGGTCAAATCTGAGGTAAGTTCTCCCAGATGGAATTGGAAGCCAATCAGAAATTATTTATTTATTTAGATTTATATTCTGCCTCCCCACAAGCGGACTCAGGGCAGGTCACAAAAACAAAATCTAGAACATATAAAAATGTAAAATATGAGGTGACTTTAGCTGTATCCACAGAGGGAGGATTCTTTATTTTGCATTCATCAGCACTGTGTGAGGCATTTTGGTTGGCAGTAGAGTTTTCTGCAGTTTCCTCTGTCAGCTGACACTTAATATTTTTTTTACTCTCTGTGTCCCCAGAGTATACAATTGCTATAACAATTACCAGTTTTTTTAAAAAACAAAAGCTCTCTAGTTTTGCGCCAAGGAAAATGACAGGCAAAAAGAACTGAGGAAAGAAAAACGGCTCTGAGAACTTTGAAAAGTGACCTTTTTTGTGTTAGATGGCCTGTACTTTGACTGTGTTCTGTCCTCCCCCCCCCCCCCCCAATAAAAGATCAGAGCAAATCAGGCTTGGGAAAAATTGAAACAAAAAAAGAGGATGGAAGGGAAACCTAGAAATAAGGATGGTTTGAGCATACTATTGTAGGGATGCTCCCCTCCCCACCCCCCCCAAAAAAAGTTGCTCCAGGTTGGAACCTAAGGTGGAGAAAAATTTCTGCCTGAGTGCAATTTCCACCACATTAATTATTCCACTCTCCTCATTCTATGGGCTGCTCTTAGATAGAGCACTGGAGACATTAGACTAGGGGTGTCAAACATGCGTCCCGAGAGCCTGATCAGGCCCTCAAGTATCTCACTGTCATCTGCTTCCTTCTTTCTCTCTTGCTTCCTTCTGCATCACAGCTTGTTTTGCCAGGCTTGCTCAATCACACAGGAGCTACGGAGCAAAACCTCTATTTCTCTATTGGCTGACTAGCACATGAAACAACATGTCCAAAAGCTTGCAATGCCCATCCATTTCATGTTTTCCCCTCTTAGGCTCAAAGCATTGACTGACTGACTTACTTACTTTAGTTTTCTATCCTGCTCTCTCCACAAATGGATATTACTTTGGCTGCAGCTAAATTTCTGGCTGCAGTGGCTTCTAGGTGAGGATGGAAATAGAGGGTGGCTTTTGGAATACTGGTTCTGTCCAAGACTGCTGGGTCATCTGATTGTTAAATAAAGAAAAGCTTCAGTGGCTACTGCTTGCAAGGGGTGGGGAATGCAATGGTGTCACCCAAGAGGAGGCAGAGGAGGGTGAGCAAGTAGTCTTGCATCTCCCTAAAAATACCAGTTCCCCACTCACACTTCTGGTTGTTCTGTTGCCCCCCTTTCCAGAGTGCAGTTCCCTTCTTTGTCAATGCCACTTGTGGCACCACCGTCTTGGGAGCATTTGACCCTGTGGCTGAGATTGCAGAAGTGTGCTCAAGGCACAAAGTCTGGCTGCATGTGGATGTAAGTATGCTAAGGAACAACCTACATAACTTGGGAAAGGGTGGGAGAACTCTAGATGCTTCCAGGCAAGGAAGCTGGGTCGAAGATTTACAACTTCTAACATGTTAGCTAGGGTACGGAGGGCTGCAGGCAGCATGCAACAGGACTTTGCAAGCCCTCTTTTTCATACACATCCAAATCACTCTTGGTGTGGCATGCAGTGCTATGTAGGGTGCTGCAGCCAGAAGGGAGAATTGGTTCCTTTGCCTACACACAAAGGGAGGTGTGTTGCAGGTGTAATCTGGATCCTGGCCAGTCTTTGTATTCTCTGGTGTTAATCTAAACTTGTGCCAACATTCAACAGTCAGATTATTATTATTTTGGCTGATGGAGATCTCATGAGCTCTTCCTTTTTGGCCATGGTCACAGCAGAATCCTCTAGAAAGGTAAAGGGAGGAATAATGTAACATAGAACAACTGGGACAATTTGGAAAGGGCCTCTTGCCAGGGCTTTTTTTTTTTAGCAGGAACTCCTTTGCATATTAGGCCGCACCCCCCTGATGCAGGCAATCCTCCTGGAGCTTATAGTAGGCCCTGAACTAAGAGCCCTGTAAGCTCTTGGAGGATTGGCTACATCAGGGGTATGTGGCCTAATATGCAAAGGAGTGCCTGCTACAAAAAAATTCCCTGCCGAGCTATCTAGTGCTGAATTGCAGAACAAATGGTTTTGAGGAATTTGTAGCTGAAGCTGGCTCTGCGTGGAAATGGATGACTGGCACCGGTGATATTATTAGTACCGCCCCATTCCAAGAAGCAGTTTTTTAAGCCTTTTGAAAACTTTTTAATTTTTTCCCCCTCCATGAAAAAATATACACAAATTGAGTTGGGGTGTACTCACTACCTCAAGCCAAATTCCAGCTGTCACCAAAAGCAAATCCATATTTGTGGTGGGTAGAAATGAACATGGCACATACACAAAATGTTGAACCCCTGAGATATTAGAAAACCAGCATAAACGGCAAGGGCATTTGTCTTTATTAACTATTAATGTTAACGTTAATAATTCCTATTGGTATTGGGGGCAGGGAGTTCTATATCAGTGACAAAGTAAATGTTCTCCAGTTAAAGTCTATTGTTTTGTTTGCACTGCTCTAAAGACCACTATAAACCTTTTTCTCTTCAACATTTTCCTGGTAGGGTTTTCAGGCCATACCTTACAGCCAGCAAGGAGGTTCAAGGCTGGGGACATGGAGGGTAATATCCTGTGAACTGCTACATTATTTCTGAGGATAACCCGGAAGTGGTGTGCATTTTACCACAGAGTTTCCAGTAGTTCCTAGAGCTACACTGTGTCACTTCAAGGTTTTCCCTGGAAGTGACGTAGCGAATACAGGATGCTGACTCCCCCCTTCCCCCTGTTGCTGTAGTGGGAGGCCTGGCAGCCCTACTTCATGGACCAGTTTTCCTTTGCAAAAACTTATGGGATACTTTTTTACACCAGTGTGTTGTATTGGCTGTGGAGGGGAGGGGGTGGTATTTCAAAGGCAAAATCTACAGATTTCTAGGGCTGTTTTGTAGCCAAACTGGATGCTTTCCTTCCTTGGTTTACAGAAAAATACATTGAGAGTGACTACTTTCAGGACATTATTTACTAATGTGCATTGTAAAAACGAACAAAGTTGTTCAGCTACTTCACTCATTCTGCCAAAAGAAAAAAGATAGGTCTATCTGGAGTGGAATTTTTTGTTGGATGATTTACAAAAGGGGGTTAACAAGGTGAAGGTTGGACAAATAGATAGATTCACGTATAAAGTGCAGGGAGCATGCCCAGTTTAAAATTGGTACAGTTTAAAATCGAACACAGTTTAAAATTGAACACAGATGATAGATGGATGATGGCTAGATAGGTGGATAGATAGATGGATAGGATGATAGACAGACAGACAGACACAGTTGTTGCTTCCAGTTCTCATTTGAGGACAAGGTGGGGATATTATGAAGAAACAGGATCCCTGCACATGGCCAGATGGATTGGGAACTAGATGTGGCAGTTTAACATCCTGGGAATGGAACAGTGTTTGATCTGTGGGCTTCTGCTTCTGTTATGTTAGGCAACAGGGCTCTTACAGGGGCATGGGGGCCAGTAAGTTAAAAAACCTGCTGTGTGGAATTGTTTTATCTCAGCCTTTGATATGCTAACCAGTTCCAGCATAACTTCTCCTTGTAGATCAGATGCAATGACCAATACCCATTAGCAAGCAAATGACTCTGAAGTTTGTAGAACAGAACTATCTAGGGTTGCCAATCCCCATGTGGGAGCAGAGGATTCCCTGGTTTGGAGGCCCTCTCCCCACTTCAGGGTCATCAGAAAGCGGGAGGGGGGGAAGGAAATGTTTGCTCGGTACTCCATTATTCCCTATGGAGACCAATTCCCATAGGGTATAATGGAGAATTGATCTGGGGCTTAAGGGGGCTGTTTTTTGAGGCAGAGGCACCAAATTTGCAGCATGGCAGCATCCAGTACCTCTCCCCAAAATACCCTCTAAGTTTCAAAAAGATTGGACCAGGGGATCTGATTCTATGAGCTCCAAAAGAAGGCACCCATATCCTTCATCATTTCCAAGGGAGAAAAGACATAAGATGTGTGGTCTCTTTAAATGTGATGGCCAGAACTCCCTTTGGAGGTCAATTGTCTCATCCTTGCTCCTGGCTTCACTCCCAGTGTCTCCTGGCTCCACCCCCAAAGTCCCCAGACATTTCCTGTATTGGACTTGGCAACCCTAGAACTATCAAAAATATAGAAGGTCATGATTTTCCTCTAAACCCTTTAAGCATCATGTAGGAGTTTTTATTAAGAAAACATCTAGGGTTCCTCTCCAGAGAGCCCGCTCAAGGTAGTTTCAAAATGCAAACATAATAGAAAATAAATCATATAAGCCATTATCAGTTAATAAACAATTAAAAACCCAGCTTTCAGAACAGCATGAGACATCAAGCATCTTAAAACAAATCTCATGAGAAAGTCTTTGGGCTAGGTAGGAGAACACCGTTAAAAGGATTTTAAAAGATCAACCTTGTAATTCTATGCAAGCAATAGACTTGCACTGTACTAAATGATTCACAAAGTTCATTTCAGGCCATGTTGGTCTGAAGCAACAGAACAAGTTTGAGTCCAGTGACACCTTTAAGATCAATCAAGTTTAATTCTGGGTATACAATGAAACAGTTTTCCTCAAACCTTACATATGGGAAGAGATACACCAGGGGACAGTGATCTATACTACTGTGTATAGCTTGTTGAAACTAGGAATTTTACATTACTTAATGTGTCACGGTAGTACTTATGCTTTGCTTCAGTTCTGTTTTTAGACTCCTGGCTAGTTCTACAACCTATTCCTATTTGCATTATTTATTGAATGTCTCATCAGTCAATTGTACTGATTCACTCTGTGTAATCCCCCTCAAGTCCAAGCAAAAAGGGTAGTCTATAAATAATGTAAATAAAAATCACAAATTCTGGGTTGAAAAGAAACCGTTTTGGCTTGGCACCAAGAAGAGTAGGGTAGGCATCTGGTGAGTCTCAAGGGGAAGAATTTCCCAGAGACGAGGTGCCACCACTGAAAATGCACTACCTTTGGTTGTGGCCCACTTCATCTTTTCAGACAGCTCCTCACAAAGCAGAGCTTGTAAAGAACTGGCAGGCAGTTCTGGAGGAGATGGTTACGTTAAAGGTGTGGGGATGGTAAGAATAGAGGCAGTGTGTGTTAATGATTGACATGTTGGTTAGAAGCCAGAATGCGGATAGCAAAGAAATGCAGAGCTGAGGAAATCTGATCCAGGTGGGCAGCTGTGTTGGTCGGAAGCAGTTGAGCAAATTTTGAGTCCAGTGGCACCTCTAAAGCTCATACCTTGAATAAACTTTTGTTGGTCTTAAGGGTGCCACTGGACTCAAGGAAATCTGTTGCTTGTCTACCACATGCTTATGTTCCATATGCTCAGCTTTACTCGATCATGAGGCAGCTTGCAGTATGTTTGCAACAATAACAAGTTAAAGATCAGCAGTAGGGATGGGCATGAACCAAACCACAAATCATGACTCATGCTAAAAATGGCCAATTTGTGGTTCATTCGGAAGACTGGTTCTTCTGATCCCGCTGCACATGAACACGAACTGCCTTTTTTCTTGGCATGTTGTTTGATTCATTTTTGCTTCATTTTTCCAGACAGCCTGGCACAGCATGATTCCTCAGCCCCTGTGTTTCTGGTTAGTTTCCAGAGGAACTGGCTAGATGTTGTAACTCCCTTTCCCCCCAGCCCGCTGTGGCTTCTAGTCAGTTTCACTGGGAAATGAACAGAAGTGCAGTGGGATGGGGAGTGCAGAGCTGTTGCTTCTAGTCAGTTTCTAAGCATCCCAGGGGTGAAACGGAACAGAAGCTGCAGGGTGGCTTCCTTTTCTTTCGCCAAATTGACATATTCCTAGGAGAGCAGTTTACTTGTGGCACCTGCTTTGGTGGCCTGTAACTCGGCCCCCTGGAATCCAATTTGCACCAAACTTGGAGAGCAGACAGAGGAGAGTCCACTGAAGGGTTTGCCACAAGTTTGGTTATTCTAGCCCACTGGAGGGCCATTTTACACTTTCCCAAACTGAACAAACTAATGAACCATGAATTGTGCAGGAAATTGGATGGAGGGGATGAAATTAAATGAACCACCAATTCAGGCAACCCAATGAACCATAAAATGAATTGAATCACCATTTTTGCATTCCGTGCCCATCCCTAATCAGCAACAATACACAACACCATTAAAATACTCAGGGCTTTTTTTTGTAGCAGAAACGCCTTTGCATATTAGACCACACCCCTTGATGTACCCACTCCTCCAAGAGCTTACAGTAGGCCCTGTAAGAAGAGTTCTGTAAGCTTTTGGAGGATTGGCTACATCAGGGGTGTGTGGCCTAATATGCAGAGGAGTTCCTGCTACAAAAAAGCTTTGAAAATACTTGTAGAAGTGGATTCTAGATCAAGTCAAGGCTGAACTCTCCCTAGAAGCTAAAATGACTGAATTGAGGCTATTGCACTTGGTCACATTATGAGAAGACCAGAGTCACTGGAAAAGACAATAATGCTAGAAAAAGTTGAAGCCAGCAGGAGAAGAGAAAGGCCCAACACTGGATGGATTGTCTCAGTCAAGGAAGCCCTGGCCCTCAGCTTGCAAGACCTGAGCAAGGCTATTAACGATTAGGGCATTTTGTTGGTCATTAATTGATAGTGTTTCTCTATAAGTTTGAAGAGCCCCATGGCGCAGAGTGTTAAAGCTGCAGTACTGCAGTCCTAAGCTCTGCTCATTACCTGAGTTCGATCCCCGGCAGATGCTGGGCTTTCAGGTAGCTGGCTCAAGGTTGACTCAGCCTTCCATCCTTCTAGGGTCGGTAAAATGAGTACCCAGCTTGCAGGGGGGAAGGTGTAAATGACTGGGGAAGGTAGTGGCAAACCACCCCATTAACAAGTCTGCCGTGAAAACGTTGTAAAAGCAACATCACCCCAGAGTTGGAAACGACTGGTGCTTGCACAGGGGACCTTTCCTTTCCTCTTTAAGTTGCAATCTATTTGACAGCACTTAACAACACACACAAAATACCTACTGCAGCTTTGGAATAATTTAAAAGACCCGTAGCAGCAGAAATATTAAACTCAATATATGTTTCAATGTAGAAGGCAGTTTAAAACAGCAGGGAAAGGACAATTAATAGAGAACCCAGGAAGAAATCTTTACTGGCACAGAGATCATCAGACTTTTATTTGTAGATTGATTCTTGGGATCTCTTCAGAAATGCATCAAAAGTGGCCAAAGGATACCTCAAAAAAGATCTTAAGAATATTACATTCCATGTGTATTGTGTTTATTGTATTGTGTATTGTTTTCAAGGCAGGGTCCCCCAAACTTCTGATAGTTTGGCAAATTCCCTGCCCCCCCCCCCCGGATTAAAACTGGAGGCACACATTATTCCTTTTATCCTCCATTTTTTTAACTTTCTAGAGGAAAGAATTAACTGGCATCACAGGAAGCGTCTATGTTTCTGTGCTAGTCACTGTTCTGGGCTCACTTTCTGATTCCAAGGCAGTAAGTGCAGAGGAATGACTCCTGCAGAGATACAACATGCAACCTCCTTCAGAGTGGGCAGTTCTGCCACATTCTTCTACTCTGGGAGAGAGTGAATTTTATCCAGGTTCAAATTATTCATTCCCATTGGAGACTGATTAGAAAGAAGCATGGTTAGGGTGCGGAATCAGTAATGCAGAGAGACAGCAGATTGTGTCCCCTGTATGTTGCAACTTTTAGCTTAGTTAATACTGGAGAGAGGAGAATTCATATCTATGATCATTTTGTATTAGCCTGGATTGGTGCAGAAATCAGAATCCTGAAAATCCCAGCTTCCATATTTGAAAAAAGCCCAACTTTCTAGTTCTCATGGCTGTGCACATAAGTGACATACCTATCTTTCTCATACCTATGAATGGTCCTTCAGTTATCAGAGGAAAACTGGTGTGGGTGATGATGATTTTGGCCCACAATCTATGTCTTATCACACAATACCAGCACCTTCCTTTCATAGATCAGAGATGCAATTAGGTGAAGTGTCCCATTCCAGGGCCGGTAGGCTATCTCTGGAATCACTGTGCAGTTGTATGAATGTTCTTTGTCTATTTTCATGGGAAGATTGCTAGCGACACAAATGCCTCCTCCTCAGGCTTTAGACCCAACTTATATGTTTTTTTTCTCCCTCACTGTAGGCTGCATGGGGTGGCAGTGCCCTCCTCTCCCGAAAACACCGGCACCTTCTGGATGGGATTAACAGGTAGACATTGTTCCTTGTCAACAGTAAAATGCCAGTACGGCTGATGGCTCGGAGGCAAACATGAATGGGCAGTCCAAACAGTCTGACATATACCTGAGGGACCTATCTAGGATCAACTGCTTCATTGAACTGGATGGAACCCAATTGGCCCCTTATGTCACCTGATCCTTGCTGTGCTGGCAGGTGCAGTACCACTGTCTGGCTAACTTTCACTGATGGTGCTGCAGAACAGCAAGAGAGTATGCTGCTTTTGGGAAGCTGCCAAGGTGTTACAGAGAGTGAGGCGGTGGAATTCTTCTAACAGAGACCCCAGTTCCTGGGAGCCTAGCACTTTGCTACCTGTCATGTAGGATGCTGTATGTTTAGGTCCAGATGTCTCTTGTACTGAGGCTGGTAATTATCTGTGTTAAAGAACTACTGCTGCATAGGGTTGGTAGTGGTGAACTAGATGGCTTGACTGAGTCCTTTATAACATTATAATGAATGTCAACAAATACATTAGGCTAGCCCTGACTTGGATAGCCCAGGGAAGCCCAGTCTCGTCAGATCCTGGAAGCTAAGCAGGGCCAACCCTGGCAAGTACAATGAAAAAACTCTTTGGAATACCAGGACCAGGAGGCAGAGGCAGGCTCAAGCTGCTTCTCGGAATGTCCTCCATGCCCCAGTTGGGGTTGCTAATGACTTCCAAGCATGCATACAAACACACAACCAGAAATACAGGGGGAGAACTGACAACCAAATATATTAGGCTTACCAGTTGCCCCTCCCCACATGGTGCAAACTCTCATCCTTGATCACCGGAGCAGCAGAAATAAAAAATGGAGGAAGACCATTATGGCATCTGTGATGCTCTAGGAATTTCCCCCAATCTCTGTGTTCTGTGGGGAGCTATGTCTGGAAGTGATGCTACAGCATCCATGCCAAATCCCCCTCCTGAGGTTCTTTCCCACAAAAGCTCCTGGGATTGGCAGCTGCAGGGCTGACAACCCTAATACATACATACGTTGGCAATCTCAACTGGAAACTTGGAGATACACAAGAGGATGTTGACTCTCACTGAATCCTTGAGATTGTAAGCTTGCAAGAAGGATTTGTTGCACTGCCTTGTTCTTGATGTGGTTATTGGTGTTATTTTTTAAAAGGGGGGGACATATATTTGTAGACATTTGGAATAGTCTGCATTCACAGTAACAACCATATCCTTCTAAGAGAAGCTTTGCTTGTTCTAAAGAGTTTCATTTCATTTTCCTGTCTCATTTCTGTCCTCCATTACATTGCTTTTTCATAAACCTTAAGACACCAGTGTGACTTTTTATTTCTATAAATAAATGCTGGATCAATTTTTCTGTTTCACTTCTGTTTTTATGTGAAGGGCTGACTCTGTGGCTTGGAATCCCCACAAGATGCTTATGACTGGGCTGCAGTGCTCTGCCTTTGTGCTTCGAGACAGCTCTGTAAGTATTCAGAGGTTCTCAGGAAGACCACCTTAGCTTGGTTGGGATCATCTTGAACCGTCTCTATCTATCCTACACTTTGTGGGAGCCAAAGGGTGATCTGCTCCAAATTCAGCACCAAAGTAAAAATCAGGACTCTTAATAGGGTGATCTTTCAGGGTCTAGAAGGGTGTAACTCTACATGGTCCCGTGTGTTTTGTGCTGCAGTAATTCAAATACAATTGTAACAAAGGTTCTTTTCTACATTCTCATTCTTAATTACTGTTATGTTCATGTTGCTTCAGGTTTTCCCCCAGTTATACATATGTTTTGCTCCCTCTAGTGGTCAATTTAATGTTATGTCATTGTATGCCTGGCATATCTCCCAGAAGATTTTTGTCAGGCATAAATTGATGCAATATCAAATTGACCACGAGAGGGAGAAAACCACGTGTGTAACAGAAACCCCCTCCCCCCACACACACACTCGACAAGAATACGCAGGGAAATGTGGAAAAGCCCAATAGCTGAATTTCACAAGCTTTGTAAATGTATGCAACTGGAACAGTTTGAGATAGTTCCTGCTGCCTTCCCTACCTATCATTGAGGAAGAGCTATGGAGGTCATTGAAACTCCACTTTGCGAAGAAGACATCCTTTCTGACTGCAAACAGTTTACTAAGTGCTGCGTGTGTACTTTTAAGCCATAAGGCCTAGAACCTTTTAAAAGAATGAAGGTGCAAAAGATGTTGAATTCTGTACCAAAGATCAACTTTTCCCACTTCTTGAAATTGCTATCTCCCTCTAGTCAAACCCTCATTGGCTCCTGAAGAGTGGGTGCATGCTTGGTCCTATTTCCAAGTGTTCTAACTCTCTCCCCCTCCTGTCCTTTTCTGATAGGGTCTGCTGCAGAGGTGTCACTGTGCCAAAGCCACCTACCTCTTCCAGACTGACAAGTTCTACGACATGTCTTATGACCGGGGGGACAAAACCATCCAGTGTGGGCGGAAAGTAGACTGCCTCAAGCTGTGGTTGATGTGGAAGGCAAATGGGACCAAGGGCTTGGAGCAGAGAGTGGATAGGGCTTTTGCCTTCACTAGGTATGCAGTATGAGGGGGGGAGGGGTTGAGGGTGTGGGAGAAAGTCTCATTTTCCAAATAATCCTTAAGAAAACTTAGTCAGTGGAGTCAGCATCTCCATTGACATTGTTACCAGTAGGTGAAAAGTATAGTAGCTTCATACAGTTCCATGGCATTTTCTTCCATTATTTTCTAGATATCTGGCTGATGAGATTAAGAAGAGAGAAGGTTTTCAACTGGTGCAGGAGGTAAACCTTAGGTGAACCGATACAGCTCAATCCAGGAATCAGTATCCAGTAACTGAGCCTGGCCCTAAGACATGTAAAGAGCCAGTTTGGTGTAGTGGTTAAGTGCACAGACTCTTCTGGGAGAACTGGGTTTAATTCCCTATTCCTCCACTTGCAGCTGCTGGAATGGCCTTAGGTCAGCCATAGCTCTCACAGAGTAGTCCTTTAAAGGACATCTTCTGGGAGAGCTCTCTCAGCCCCATCCACCTCATGGGGTGTCTATTATGGGGGAGAAAGGTAAAGGAGATTGTGACCCACTCTGAGTGGAGGGTGGGATATACATCCAATATATTTTTCTTCTGAATAGCAATGAGGCTACCTTGAAAAGTGTTCAGTGTTCACCTCCTTGCATCACTGAACAGCCCGAGACTACTTTTCTGCTTATGTAAGGAAATTGCCTTACACCAAATGAGACCGTTGGTCTGTGGAAACCCATCAGAGTCAATATTGTCTACTCAGACTGGTAGCAGCTCTCCAGGCAAAGTGTCAGGCAAAGGTCTTTCACATCACCTACCATCTGATTCTTCACTGGAGATGGCTTGCATCTTCTACCTGTCAAGCAGATGCTCTACCACTGAGCCATGGCCCCTCCCCACTCTAGCAAAGTGCTGTGTACATGAGATTGCAGCTATTTAAGGCCTGTGTCAAGATCTCCAGTGCTCGTACCCATTTTCACTGGAGATGTCTATAATCAAACCTGGCCAAGACTCCTTTTTCCTCTGTGCAAAGCACATAATCTCCCGCTTTGGTTCTTTCACATCTGGGATCAGGCAGCGATGCTTCCAGAGCAGGGTGGGGGTGGCTTCAGTCAGCCCTAATCTCTCTCACTTTACCTTTTAAATATTGCTTTTTCCAAAACACTTGCCTTTTCCTCTGTTATTATACACACATGATTGACATAAGCCCCCAAATCACTTGGTAACATGTTTGGGGAAGAATCCTGGTCTGAAACACTTGGTTTAGGATGTCTCCTTCCTGTTCTTTTTTCTCTCCTAGCCAGAGTTTATCAATCTGTGTTTTTGGTTTGTGCCTCCCAGTCTACGGGGAAAGGAGGGATCTGCTGATTACTCTCACAGACTGGGGAAGGTGAGTGCTGAACTGTAGGGGAGGTAAAAGATTTGCAGGGCTTCTTTCTCATTCCATATTGTGGAACGAGACGGTTTCCAAAATATGTGTGCTGTTGTTTCAATACTGCTGAAATCAAAAAAGGTGTGGTTTTTTAATGGCCTTGTTTTCAGGCCTTTGCTCTGGTTCAGCTAGCTCAGTCCAATCTCATCAGATATTGGAAACTAAGCAGGGTCAGCCTTGGTAAGTACTTGGATAGGAGATGCATCAAGGAAGTCCAGGGTCGCAATGCAGAGGCTGGCAATGGTAAACCACCTCTGAACACCTTGGAAACCCCATGAGGGTCACCATAAGTTGGCTGGAACTTCATGGCACTTTCCAGCCATCATCAGCACCACCTTCCTTTCCTTTGTTACAGCTACAGATAGCATGTTGCGAAGATTAACAGCGCAATAAGAACTCCCAAAGGGAAAGTTTGATAAAGAATTTGTATGTGTTTCTTGTCTGTTGGGGTCAGCCCAGGGATGTACAGAGAAGTCCTTAGCAGAGAGTTGAATCCTCCTAAGCTCATTAACATTTATTAGCATTAATAGATTATTAAGTTAATTAACATTAATGAATTTAGAGGGGTGTAATTCTGTTAAGGATTGTGCTGCTTAAGCACCAACCTTTGAATCCAGACATAGAAGGACTGGGTTTCTTCTATGGAGAGCCAGTTTGGTGTAGTGGTTAAGTGTGCGGACTCTTATCTGGGAGAACCGGGTTTGATTCCCCACTCCTCCACTTGCACCTGCTAGCATGGCCTTGGGTCAGCCATAGCCCTGGCAGAGGTTATCCTTGAAAGGGCAGTGGCTGTTGAGAGCCCTCTCCAGCCCCACTCACCTCACGGGGTGTCTGTTGTGGGGAAGGAAGGTAAAGGAGATTGTCAGCCAGTCTGAGACTCTTCGGAGTAGAGGGCGGGATATAAATCCAATATCATTAACTTCTTCTTTTTGAGGGTGGCTGAACTGGAAGTTCAGCAGTAAGAAGATCTTGTTCTTTTGACCTTGCAAAGTTAGAAGGCCAGGCTTCTAATATCATGCCTGGCCAATCCATTGGCTAAATACTACCTGACAATAGCAGAGTCTGGGGTTGCATATTCCAAACCCCTTTGGCACACTTGATGAGGGCCCTGATTGCCAGCCCTTGTTCTTAAGCTCTTCTGAAACCAAAGATTTTAACCCAGAGATGCCAAGGAAGTTGTGATTCTTCCACAAATGAATCCTGCACTCTAAACCTATATGGCACCTCCTTAAATGCATTTTTGAAGTATGCCCGTTTTCTACTTGGACCATCCTGAGGTGTGCCCTTGCATGGGTTGGAAAATGTAAATGCTGCAGCTTATCCACTGAGACATGGGACAGTGGACGGATGAAGGGGCATAACTGTTCTTTCTTTAGGGTTGCTAGTCTCTCTGTTTTGGCTGGAATATCCTGAGCTCCCGTTCCCCACTGCCTTTCAAAGTGGTGGCAAGTGAAAACTAAAGTAAAAAAATGACCATCAACGTATGGCATGACATCACTTCTGACTCAGGAGATGTCATGCCTCTAGGGATTACTGGGAAGCCATAGGTCAGGGGTATCAAACATGCAGCCCGGGGGCTGAATCAGGCTTCTGGAGGGCTCCTATCAGACCCCTGAGCAACTGGCTGTCATCTGCTTTATTCTCCCTCTCTGTTTCCTTCCACATAATAGCTTGCTTTGCAAGGCTCGCTACAGAGCAAAACCTCTATTTTCTCAATTGGCTGAGGCTCCTCCCTTGGGGAGGAAGGGGGAAGGGAAGGCAGGGCTTGTTTTTCTAGGCTGTCTCAATCATTAGCAGAGCTATTGAGCCAAGCCTTTCTCCCTTCTATTGGCTGAGGCTCCTCCCCCTCTTGGTCCCCTGGGGAAGGAAGGAAAGAGCCAGAGCTTCCTTTGCCCAGTTCCCTGAATCCCATGGGGAAAATGCCAAGAAAGCACATTTAAGACCAAGTGCTAATGTTTTATCTGTGTCCTTTATAAAGTTTATATCCCTACTACCTAATCTTAAATAGGTACACACATGGCCTGGCCCGACAAGGTCTCGTTTATGTCAGATTTGACCCTCGTAAGAAATGTTTGACACCCCTGCCATAGAGTTTAGGGCACTTCATAGAGATGTGTGAAATTACTTCTGTCCCTGCCCCCCCCCCCCCCAAAGAGTCATCATTCCTGGCTACTGTATCTCTGGCAAGCCTTGTTTGGTAATTTGTGCAGTGAGAACGATCCATCTTTGGTGATAAATCTGGAAACCTTCTGAAGGAAACAGAAATACCCCTTTCCATAACATCCTTATTCCATCTGTTCTGAGCTTTCTGCTTTGCCCGGTTTAGGTGGCTCCTACTATTAAGGAACGGATGATGAAGAAAGGATCCATGATGGTGAGCTATCAGCCGCATGGAGACAAAGCCAACTTCTTCCGCCAGGTGGTCACCAATCCAGCAGTCACCCAAGCGGACTTGGACTTCTTCCTAGACGAGATTGAAAGGCTTGGCAAGGACCTGTAGCCGCCGTGCCCTGCCTCTCTTCACTCCTCCCCTCAGTCTGCTTGCGGAAACTTCTGGAATGATTATGGGAACGTGTCACAAGAGTGGGGAGGCTTCATGCTTTTCCTTTTCTGCTGCCTTCTGAAGGTACTGCAAAAATCAGGAATGCTGCAGCTCACCAGTGCTTAGTCCATCCTACTCATCTTCAAATAAACCCTCTCCTAAGACCATCTAGAATATATTTTTCTAGGCCTTCCTTCCTCTGAGAGGAGGGATGTCAGAGGGGGACCAGCTGTTGCAAGAAGCCACTGTAGGTAGAGGTGAGGGTACCAACTACATTGTGTGAAAGAAGGAAAATTTCAAGCCTTATCTTTGGTCTCCCTAGGTCAAGTTTGCCTCTCCCCTTTGTAAATAATTTTTACAAGCAGCCCAGTTAAATTGTGGGGATGACAATTACAATTGAATTATAAGAAATGAATGTGATCTTGCAATGATGAACAGAATGTCAGATCTGTTGTACAAAAATAGATTTTCTTGCATAGCTTTGATGGAGTTGGTCCTTTAAATACCCACTGGGTGACACTTATATAGATTCCTAGAACTGTTCCAAATTCCAGAGCTGGATTAACAATTAGGCCAATTAGGCACTGGCCTATGGGTTTCCACACCTTTAGGGACTCCAGGCCAGCCTTCCCCTGAGGTTTCCCCCCTGCTTCTAGCCCTCGCAGCCTGCACATGCAGCCAGCAGCTGAGCTGGTTTTTGCCAACTTGCCTGGTGCAGCTGCTGGTGGTGTTGTCACCAAGTTTGCCTCTCCCCCCCAGTTTAGTAAAAGGGGCTTTTGTGCCTGCAGGCTGCAGTGGGGGCTGTGGCCAGTGGGGCGAGCACTCAGACTCTGAGATAAGATTTCAACTGCCCAGGGGCCTCCACAGGGTTTAATCCGGCACTGCTAAATTCCATAAGATGTAAAGAAATGCTAAGGTGAATCACCACCGTTCTCAATCACAAAGAGCAATCCATAATGCCTTCCCTTTGGGGACATTTCTTTCAATGATCAAGGGGCCCTGAGATAACCTAACATTGCATCTAGACAAAAATTGTTACATTTCATTGCAAGAAATCGCCTTGATTTTTCAATGGCTGTTAACAGCGATCTCCTGTCCAATTGAACAAGAATATAAAATTATCCAATGTTGAGTATTTCCCATGCCTTCCCATAAGCATTGTTCTCCAGAGCTCTCATTACGAGGTCATATGGAGACAAAGGAAGTCAGACCTCAATCTAGGCGAACATAGAGGATCATCGTGGGTCAGGCTCACCAAATATGTTGAGATGAATAATTTTTTCCTACTGCCACAAATTTGGTTACCAGCCTTGTCCCCTAGCCAAGTCTGGAGGTTGGCAACAGTGAAATTGCATTCAGAACAACCTTGCATTAACCATTGAAGCCTTTTAAAATATGCCAGTGGCCTAATAAATCGGCAAAATGTGAGACCAATTTAGCACTAGACCTTTAATCCTGGTTTAACTCTGTCCCCAAACTGACATTCTACACTAGAATCAGAGAAACCAACTCTATGATTCTATGATTTTAGTGTAGAATGTCAGCTTGGGGACAGCACTAAACCAGGATTAAAAGTCTAGAGTGAAATGTGAGTTTTAATACTGAAATGATTTAAGCATTATCCATGTCATTAAATTCACACTTTTGCAGGAAGAATACTTTGAAACGTCTTCCTGGTTGCTGGTTAGACCAACAGAGGCTTGTTTTCTTGTGCTGGGAGGAATCCCATGAATACTTGCTGTTAGACAGGTCTACAAGCCCAGTTTAGGGAGCATTTCTGAGGAATTTCTTCCTTGGATCACTCTCAAAGTTATACTACATCTAGAAAAAATGGCAAAACAAAACGTTGGGAATGTTTGGCTTCGTTATGAGACAGAGCAGCTGCTGGAAGCAATTTTTCACAGGGACTTCTCGGAAGCCCTTAGGAGCAGCAAAAATATTAGTAACAGTGAGTACTATGAAATGATATCTGCTGATCTTGAGGCGAAGGGTAACCCAGGGACCTTCATGCAGTGCAGACGGAGTTTTTAGTTAAAAAACTAAAGCATGCATTCATGGCTTACAAGTGTGTCTGTAATAATGCAAGTAATGCTCTTCTGTCGCCACTGCACTTTGAGAGCATGAATAAAATTCGGAAGGCTGCAGGAAGACCAACATTCACATCTCAAAGGAATACTGAAGGTATGCAGTTGGTGTGAATTTCTTTGCTCACTTGTTCTTTTAATAACAATCCTAGTCATTATGAGACATAAAGCTTAAAAAGGATCATTTTTCAAGCTATTCATTAAGAGATTGCTTGAAGAATCTATTCCTGAGAGCAGAATGTTACTTGCTGAGCTCTCTGAACACCTCCCCCCGCCCTGTGATCCAGCAGCATTATACTTTGGCATGCATTTCCTGCCATCAAGGACTATAGGGAATGTACATGTTCAGAAAAAAAATACTTAAGAAAAGGGTTATGAAAAATCTTGGAAATGGTGGCAGCTTATCCTCATGTAGTGAATCAACTCAAAAGGGCAATGCATACCAGTCAACTGCAGCTTAACGGCTGCCTATTTGGATCTACCCTAAACAGAGTTAGTCTTCTAAGTCCATTGAAGTCCTTATGGACTTAGAAGGGTGTAGCTCTCCTTAGGATTGCTCTGTGATATTTCACAGGAAAGCAGTCAACAGGAATTCAAGACTACTTTAAGGAAAAAACCTGTACATGAATGCAGTGTTGTGCACGGGAAAAGATGTGTTTTGTTTTAATTTGGTTGAAAGATTCCCCCCCTCCCCATCAGTGCTAGTTAAAAACAGATTGATTTCTTCTTATGAGAAGGGCAGAAGTTGTGCTTGAGGATGAACTCAGCAGCTATCTTCTTTTTTGGAATAGAATTTAGTGGCAATGGTTGGAGTTTCTTGTTTTGTTCTGCAGGAAAACTGCATTTTAATTTAAAGGTATGTATCAGAGTACATGAAGCCTGGGTGCAGAAATGCCATCTGCAAACAAACTCTTATCCTTATTCTTTTTTTGGGGGGGAGGGGGCATGGTGTTGTGCCTTTCTAGGTGTTCCTTCATGACTCTTTCCTTTGACAACAAAAGAATCTGTGGTGCCTTAATAAGCACTACTTTGTGGTGGCCTAAGTCCCTGTATAGGTCCATGATGATTTACATGCACAAGCTATAGTGAAATAGAAGACCAGACTTTAAATCCGTTGTTTGAGACTGAAGCTGTAATTAAAAGAAACTCCACAAACACCACCTCCTCGCCTAATGGTGCTGCTTTCCATTTTCAAAGTGGAGAATTGATGTGTACTTAGTATTGATGAGAGAACAAACCGGCAGTAGAAGGAGGGATACACAATGGAGGCATGAAAGAAAACAAAATCCAGTAGCTTGACTCAGCTGAGAAACATCATAGAAACAGGGCCGGCTCTTCCAGTAGGCAAATTAGGCATTTGGCTAGGGTACTAGCCCTGAGGGGGTGCTGAATTGGATGCCCCCCACTCGCAGAGGCCTTCCTCACTTTCCTAGCACCTTTCTACTGTTCGCCCTGCCTCTCTTGGCTTTCTTGCCGCGTTTCTCCTGCTTGCCCTGGCTCTCTTGCTTTCCTACCACCTTTCTCCTGCTCGCACTGGCTCTTTCACTTTCTTGCCGCATTTCTCCTGCTTGCCCTGGCTCTCTTGCTTTCCTACCACCTTTCTCCTGCTCGCACTGGCTCTTTCACTTTCTTGCCGCATTTCTCCTGCTTGCCCTGGCTCTCTTGCTTTCCTACCACCTTTCTCCTGCTCGCACTGGCTCTTTCACTTTCTTGCCGCATTTCTCCTGCTCGCCCTGGCTCTCTTGCTTTCCTACTACCTCTCTTCTGCTTGCCCTGGCTCTCTCGCTTTCTTGCCATGTTTCTTCTGATTGCCCTGGCTCTCTTGCTTTCCTACCACCTCTCTCCTGCTCGCACTGGCTCTCTCGCTTTCCTACCACCTCTCTTCTGCTTGTCCTGGCTCTCTTGCTTTCTTGCTGCGTTTCTCCTGCTCACCCTGGCTCTCTTGCTTTCCTACCACCTCTCTTCTGCTTGCCCTGGCTCTCTCGCTTTCTTGCCGTGTTTCTCCTGCTCATGCTGGCTCTCTCGCTTTCCTACCACCTCTCTTCTGCTTGCCCTGGCTCTCTCACTTTCTTGCCACGTTTCTCCTGCTCACCCTGGCTTTCTTGCTTTCCTACCACCTCTTTCCTGCTCGCACTGGCTCTCTTGCTTTCCTACCACCTCTCTTCTGCTTGTCCTGGCTCTCTTGCTTCCCTACCACCTCTCTCCTGTTCGCACTGGCTCTCTTGCTTTCCTGCCACCTTTCTCCTGCTTGCCCTAGCTCTCTTGCTTTCCTGCCGCATTTCTCACTTTCAGGCCACCTTCCCCGCCTCCATCTTGCTTCCTTCGCACTGCAGGCTGGCACCAAGAAGAACAGCAGACAGTGGACCTGCCTAGGGCACTGTGGACCCTAGGGCCAGCCCTACACAGAAAGCAACAACCAGTAGCATTGCAGATAAGACATAAAAGAACGAACTACCTTCGTTGGGAGGCTCAAAACACCACCTGCTGTCCTTCATGAAACAATGCACCTTAACACCACCATACTTTGCACAATGGGAGGAGAAACCGAAGGAAAACTTTTACACTTACGGCTTTAGATCCAAATCTGCAGAAAACCCCAGTTCAAAAGTGGTCTTGTAAAGTGAGGAGCAATTCCGGGGTGAAAACACTTCCAGTGCCAATTCACGAAAATGAATGTAAATGACAACCAAAAATGCAAAGCAAGACAGAAGTGAAGGCAGAATGCAGCGTAACTTTACACGTTTTAAAGTGCACTGAGAGCGAATCTCTGCCCAGTGTAAAATTAGCCACAAGCAGGGCAGAGATGCTTTGGCACCAGTGATGTACACTGGCCTCCACAGGAAGAATGGTAGTATAGGATTAAAATCAAGCAGTCATAAATTAGCCAAATGGCCTGTATGTGTGTATACTCTAACCCACTGTTTCCCATTTGCATGGTCGGGACCTGGTACCTGGCCACGTAAGCCTGACTACCAGGTCACAAGAAAAGCCAAAGCTAGCCCCGCCCCCAGCAAAGCATGACCTCTGCTCTGCTTCCTTCCTTCCACCATGTGTCTATTGTGCAGAGAAAAGCTAGCCTTGAAGACTGACACAGGCTGCAAAGCCTGAGCTCCATCTGGCTTCCTTCCTTCCCTGGTCTCTGTGTTGTGCAGAGAAAAGCTAGCCTTGAAGACTGACACAGGCTGCAAAGCCTAAGCTCTGTTTGGCTTCCTTCCTTCCCCTGTCTCTGTGATGTGCAGAGAGGTGTAGGAATGATGACTCGATATGTGTTCCAGGAGAAAAAGCCTGCCTTCTGAGCAAGGTTACTTTATTTTTATACATGCTTCAATTATAATGAAGTCGCCCACACTTAAAGCCTAACACGAAACATCTGCCCAGTTACAAGGAGGTCGTATCTGCATAGTCTACAGAAAGTAATACCAGCTCAGCAGTTGTCAGGAATAGATTTATCTGAGGAAGCAGAAATGCGGTTGAACACGGGTGTAAGGATCTTGTGCTCTTATGTCTGCAGACGTTGCAGAGTATAGGTGAGCCAGGTGGCATGCTGAACGCATGATCCTCCCACATCCCACTCTTTTTAATTTATTTATTGTAAGCTAGCTACATACTGGTGTTTTCATAACAAGGTGGGCGTGGGAGGGGCTGAGGTGTGCAAAGTGTGGCATAGGGGCAATAAGCATTGTGTACAACAGCAACAGATCACGCCAAATAACAAAATACCACAAATAATGAGGAATACATGCCGCAACTCCATCTGTTCTGCATTCAAAGCGGCCAAGGCGATGGAGGTAGAATTAATAGTTTTTGCTAAGTTGCAAACAATTTTATTTTGATATCTACTTTACAACCTTAAATCCACACCCACTGAGACTATCTGCTAACAAATAGCTGCTTCAAACATTGTATCATACATTCTCTTTTGAAGGCAAAAACATATTAAATCAATTCTGTATGCCCACTTAGGAAGGGCAGCTAGGTGACAATTTGGTTTTTGACATTCCCAAGAAAGACTGAAATGACACTACAATGGGGTAATTAAATAGTATATTGATAGAGATGGGGTAAAGATGGGTCACAGGAGGAGAGAGACAGTGATGGGATTATCCATTCACACTGGCACATCCCAGTATTTTCCATCTAGAGAAGATGTGTGTGTGGAGGGGAAAAGGTCACTCAGAGGCATGCCTTGACTATGCAGTCCAGCCTTCCAGTATGGAGTTTTTCTGGTCTCCATCATGGGGCCTTTCTGGGCACACAGATGAGCTTGAGAGGGCCCCCCATGTCTTTCAAGGCTACCCTCTTTATTTGACAGCAGTCTGTTATTAATCCCCCCCCTTTTTGCACTGCCTAATCCTTGGAGGATGTGTGCCATATTTCATGATATGCTGCCATTCAGATTTCAAACAACCAGGGTTGAGACACAGTTGGGACAAAGCGAAAGGGCTTAGGAATGTCAACCACCAAAGGTAAGCTCTACATGCATAAGGAAAAGCTATGTGTCTTGATACTGACAATTCTTTAGCAATAAACATTACTAGTTATGATGCAAGAATACAAAAACTCATCTCAATTTCTAAAACACATAAGGGACATATGCAAGTGACATGCTATAAACTGAATCAATTCATGTGCCTTTATGGTAAACACCTTGTTGTAGCCTAGGTGATTAAGATACACACATTCAGACATACTTGGAAACATTGCCAGTTGTGGGCAGTCCACATTTGGCTATATTATTACAATAGAAAAACCATTTCCTGACTAATTCCTTGTTTCCCTCCTCCCTTAGTCTAACAAAAGGTCTTTCTTGAGTTCATGAAGAGTTTGCGTGCTCTATGCATGACAATCTTTTCACAGGGAAATCTGTTTCTATTGCAGCCAAAAGGAATTCCTTTTCCTGGAAGCACAACTTGGAAGTGGCAGTGGGGCTGCTGTTGTGATCAGCTGGGGCAACCAGCCTTTTGCTAGGTAGAGGAATTTCCCTGGAAATAAGTTTTTTCCATAACTCAGTTTGGAAGGGGTTCTGAGGAAGGCCTTCCTTCCAACATCAATGAGGCATGACCATGCAAATTTCAGGACCTTTGGGTAGATATGGAAGAGTCTGGAAAACATACTTGGAGAAACAAACAAAACAACAATAATAGGTGCTTTTCCCCTTTAAAGCTTTTCTTGGCTGTCCACAAATTGCCATAACTTGAGCTCAACTCTGTTGAGATAGGGTTGCACACATTAGCTAAATTACCACACTTGTTTTGGACTGGAGACTTCCTCCTCCTCACATGAAGTTTTAGTTTGACAAGGTCTCTACCCTTCCAGTGTTAAAGGGTAAGTTTCATACATCATACATTATGCAGAATACAAATCCACAATCACTTCTCATGATTCAGGCTAGTGCACATCCATATAGAAAGGATTTTCTAAACAAAACACTCAGAAAAGGTCAAACTCTAACAAGATACTATAGATGGAGGCATAAAATAAGAGAGATAAGCATGTAGATGCCTCTTTCCACAGGTAAGAGGTTCACCAAATAGCTAAATAGGAAGATTGATCATAGATGGAACATTACTATAAATGACATTAAGAGAGCAACTGAAGATATACATTTGAGGAATGCAGAACATTATTAAAGTCCAGATTTCTAATGAAGACCAAGAGTTTTCAGGAATTCTGCCTAGTGAATTACCAACAAATCTAGAAAAGGTATTTCTATGAGAAACATGACACAGAATAATTGGGTCACTGGTAAAACAAAGTATTAGTTTCTCAAGACTTAAGAGAGAAGTTGCACAGTGAGAGGGTAGTTTTATCCAAGGAAGGGTACAGGTGTTCTTTTATAACACATGCTATAATCTATCTACTAATGGATGGCCGGCCCGCCTCCGCCCCGGGGAACCTGGACCGGGCTTTGCAGGCTGTTGCAACGTGGCTCAGACTGAGCGGGCTGAAGTTGAATCCAGCGAAGACAGAGGTTCTCCAGGTGGGTCGTGGCACTCTGGGGAAGGAAATATCTCTCCCGGCCTTTGACGGGGCGCCACTGAAGATGGCGCAACGGGTAAAGAGCCTGGGTGTTTTACTGGAGCCTTCATTATCAATGGAGGCCCAGATAACAGCCACTGCCAAGTCAGCATTCTTTCATCTGAGGCGGGCGAGGCAGTTGGCCCCTTTCCTAGAGCGGCAGGACCTAGCGATGGTGATCCATGCGACGGTCACCTCAAGACTGGACTACTGTAACGCTCTCTACATGGGGCTGCCTCTATACCGGACCCGGGAGCTACAGCTAGTGCAGAATGTGGCAGCCAGGCTGCTACTTGGTCTTCCAAGATGGAGGCATATACGGCCTGGGCTGCGCGGACTGCACTGGCTGCCAATTGTATACCGGATCCAGTAGAAAGTGCTGGTCATAACCTTTAAAGCCCTATATGGCCAAGGACCGACCTACCTGAGGGACCGTCTCTCCCCATATGAGCCCCAGAGAGCACTGAGGTCAGTAGGTAAAAACAAACTGAATATCCCTGGGCCAAAAGAAGTAAAACTGCAAAGCACCCGCACTCGGGCCTTTTCCGCTGCAGCCCCACAACTCTGGAATCAGCTCCCAGAGGAGGTGCGGGCCCTGCAGAACTTAGATCAGTTCCGCAGGGTCTGCAAGACCGCCCTCTTCAAACAGGCGTTCACTAATGATGGTACCAATGTTTACTGCTAAATTAATAATGCTTACCGCCACTGTTAGTCTAGGAATGTTTTAATCACTGATTGGTTTTAATGTGTTCTTAATGTTTTATTATTGTATTGTTCATTTTAAATGTTGTAAGCCGCCCTGAGCCTGCTCTGGCGGGGGAGGGCGGGATATAAATAAGATTTTACATTACATTTTACATTACATAACTTCAAATGAAAAGAGGTCTTGTAGGAACCAAAATTTGTGAGGTAGAATTTTAAAACACTGTTCTTTTCAGAAAATAAAAATTCAGTACCAACAACAAAAGGAATTTTCAGATTTAAATGAATGAAAAATTGGGAAGCAGTTCAAGGTAAGATAGAAAACTGTTAAATGTAAAACTAATAGCCTTGACAGGAGACAAAATACATAAACACAAACAACAAAAAATCATTGTGAGCTGCAAAAACAGCAGCCACCAAAGTCTCTGGAGATGGCTCTCCCCCAGCCTCTTCCAATGTTTGTTGAGCTTGATTAGTTAAACGCTTCACATCCCCCCATGTGATATCACAAGCTGTCTGGGTGTGTGGGCGTTGCACAATCTCTCGTTTGAGGCTGAGACTGAAATTGGGAATCAGATTTGGGAGACCCTGATGCCATGCCATCTTTAGCTGGGCAAACACAACATGCCAGAACCCACAAAGGACCTGCAAGAGAAAACACAGCAGCATGCCTGCACCCCCAGGTAATAAGGGGAATTGGACCATGCCAAGTTAATAAGCCCAATGACCAAATTCAATTGTTCCTGAAACTGCATTTGGACAGGAACCTTCATTGTCACTCCTTTTAATTGTTTTTGAAGAGTGGTTTTCAATGTCTGATTAGCATGTTCCACAATAGCTTGACCTGTGGAATTATATGGAATGCCATGCTAGATTTGAATGTTGGGGAGCGACGGTGGCTTAGTGGTAGAGCATCTGCTTGGGAACCAGAAGGTCCCAAGTTCAATCCCTGGCATCTCCAAAAAAGGGTCCAGGCAAATAGGTGTGAAAAACCTCAGCTTGAGACCCTGGAGAGCCGCTGCCCGTCTGAGAAGACAATACTGACTTTGATGGATCAAGGGTCTGATTCAGTATAAGGCAGCTTCATATGTTCATATGTTACATTGTGTATAAAGATCAATAAATTCAGAAAAACTATATGCTGGGGTGTTATCAGTTTTCAACAGTTGTAGATGACCCATTACCGCAAAGGCAGAAATAAGGTGAGCCATTACATGTTTTGTGGCTTCACTACAGTGAGCAGTAGCCTAAAGATATCCAGAGTACATGTCTATGCAAACATGGACACAGTATCAGGGTTTCAGGGAAACTATATGGTTAATATCCATTTGTCAAAGTTTGTTAGGGAGCACTTTCCCTATGAGGAAAGGTTAAAATACTTGAGGCTCTTTGGCTTGGAGAAACATTGACTGCAGGGTGACATGATAAAGGTTTACAAGATTATGCATGGGATGGAGAAAGCAGAGAAAGAAGTGTTTTTCTCCCTTTCTCACAATACAAAAACTTGTGGGCATGTAATGAAATTGCTTAGCAGTCGGGTTAAAACACATAAAAGGAAGTACTTCTTCACCCAAAGGGTGATTAACATGTGGAATTCACTGCCACAGGAGGTGGTGGCAGCTACAAGCATAGCCAGCCCCAAGAGGGGACTAGATAAAAATATAGAGAAGAAGAAGAAGATATTGGATTTATATCCCGCCCTCCACTCCGAAGAGTCTCAGAGCGGCTCACAATCTCCTTTACCTCCCCCCCCCCACAACAGACACCCTGTGGGGTGGGTGAGGCTGGAGACGGCTCTCACAGCAGCTGTCCTTTCAAGGACAGCCTCTGCCAGAGCTATGGCTGACCCAAGGCCATGCTAGCAGGTGCAAGTGGAGGAGTGGGGAATCAAACCCGGTTCTCCCAGATAAGAGTCCGCACACTTAACCACTACACCAAACTGGCTCTCCAGAGGTCCACCAGAGCAGAGGTCCACCAGTTGCTATTAGCCACAGTATATATATACATACATATATATGTGCATGTGTGTGTATGCATAGAAGATGATATTGAATTCATGTTCCACCCTCCACTCAAGAGTCTCAGAGCGGCTCACAATTTCCTCTACCTCCCTCTCTCACAACAGACACCCTGTGAGGTGGGTGGGGCTGAGAGAGCACCGACAGAAACTGCTCTTAACCAGAACAACCTCTGAGAGGGTTATGACCGCCCAAGGTCACTCCAGCAGTTGAAAGTGGAGGAGTGGGGAATCAAACCTGACTCTCCCAGATAAGAGTCCACACACTTAACCACGACACCAAACCGACACATATATTGGTCACTGTATGACAGAGAGTGCTGGACTTGATGGGACACTGGTCTGATCCAACACAGCTTCTCTCATGTTCTTATGTTAGTTTGCAAACTATGCAGGTTAGCAGCATAATCAGGAAGATGATTAGTAGAGTCACAATGTGAGCACAAGTAAACAATTTGCTGAGCCTGATCAAAGGCAACAAAAACTGTTTGTCTAGTGCTTTGGCATTTAGGTGAAAATAGCTGCGACTGAGAAAGGAAAAGTAAATAGAGAAGTAACATCTTTCAAATTCTTATCAGCAAATGCATTGCCCTGAGCAATCACACCAGGTAGATTAGAATAGCTTCAAATAGTGAGCAATGAGAATAGTAGCAGCAAGAAATTAAAACCTGCAAGTTTAAAAAATATAGCCAATCAAATCAAGATCAATTTGGAGAGATACATGCACCAGGAAGTTGATGAATCAAATTAAATGCATATAAGGTGTCAACTATTAAGTTGAAAGGTCGTTGTGAATAGCAGCAATTTCAGCCTGCTGCACTGAGCACTGCTGCAAAGTAAAGTGTGTCTTTTACACTTTCCCCCCAGCAAGCTGGGTACTCATCTGACCAACCTCAGAAGAATGGAAGGTCGAGTAACCTTGAGGCAGCTACCTGAATCCAGCTTCCGCCGGGATCAAACTCAGGCCGTAAGCAGAGCTCAAGACTGCAGTACTGCAGTTTTAACACTCTGCACCACGGGGCTCTTTTTAGATCGAAATTAACATTTTCCTTGGCCAATTTCATCATCAATTCTCCTGCTACATCAGGATTATCAACCTGTCTTCTGATTGCTGCCTGAAGACAGTTGATAAGGTCTAAATAGGGCTCCTGTGGCTTTTGACAGACAGTTGCAAAACTATGAGCTGACCACCCTTCTATAGGTACTTTGGCAAAGACCTGTAAAGCACATTAAGATATTATAGCAAGGGTTGCAACAGAGAGCACAGCTTGTGCTTCAATAGTACTGAACTGTCCAGATCCATATAGTTGTTCAGCAGTACAAACCCCATTGGAGCCACACTCTTGAGCATCAGCCAAATTACAATATTCACTGTCCCATACCACATACTGTCCAGGAGTTAACATCATCCTTATCATATTTTTCCAGTCCTGAGAAATCACAGTGTATCCATTAGAGATTCCTTTTAAAAGACCTTGCACATTGGTTCCCCCTATGCCCATATCTCTAATAGCCTTTTGAATTTCACTTAAAACAGAGGGGGCAACACAGTATAGTTAACAACCTGTTGCCTATTCTCATTCTGTGCATATGTTTCTGGGCATACCGATAAAAGGTCAGGCAACTCTTCCCCTGTCAAATGTAGAAAACATTTCCACCAGTTCTGGAACATCTTCCAATTTAGCCTGACCAAGTTCCTTCTCCAAAACTTCACAGACCATGCATCCTGGGGCGTTAGATGGTGGGCCCACAGGTGGATCTGTTGGTGGAGGAGGGGGAGAAGGAGGAGGAAGAAGAGGAGGGGCAGGGGGCACAAGTTGGACACCAGTGCCTTTTAGGGGACAATCTTTGGAGAGCTGGCTTGGGTTAGAAACGGGCATAAATTTCTCTACTGCATACCTGCATTGATGCCAGACTTGCAGAAGTTCAATAGAAGCTCGGGGCTCTGTGTGAAAGGTCTTCCCTATCTTCTCCCAGTCCTGAAGTTTACGAGAACCTCCCTCTGGGTACCAGGGGCATTGCTTACTAATCTCTTGTAACAGAGTCTTAAGTTGACCAGAAGTCACGGACCCACCGGACTTTTGGATCAAAAACTTTAACTCATCTAAACATTTCTGCTCAGCCTGTGATAACTGTCCTCCCATACTTACCAATGAAGAGGTCGCGAACGACGAGGAGTGCACTCAGGGGCCTCTGCCAGGCGTTGATAAGTAGGAGAAAGTCCAGAAAAGGGCAACTAGAATGATTAAAGGGCTGGAACACTTTCCCTATGAAGAAAGGTTGAAACGCTTGGGACTCTTTAGCTTGGAGAAACGTTGACTGCGGGTTGACATGATAGAGGTTTACAAGATAATGCATGGGATGGAGAAAGTAGAGAAAGAAGTCCTTTTCTCCCTTTCTCACAATACAAGAACTCATAGGCATTCGATGAAATTGCTGAGCAGACAGGTTAAAACAGATAAAAGGAAGTACTTCTTCACCCAAAGGGTGATTAACATGTGGAATTCACTGCCACAGGAGGTGGTGGCGGCCATAAGCATAGCCACTTTCAAGAGGGGTTTAGATAAAAATATGGAGCAGAGGTCCATCAGTGGCTATTAGCCACAGTGTGTGTGTGTATATATATATATAATTTTTTTTGCCACTGTGTGACACAGTGTGTTGTACTGGATGGGCCATTGGCCTGATCTAACATGGCTTCTCTTATGTTCTTAGGAGATGAGCTGTCCCTTGTTCCAGTAGCTCAGCGGTCCCTGTTCGGGAGCCACTTGTAGGAATGATCACTCGACACGTGCTCCAGGAGAAAAAGCCTGCCTTCTGAGCAAGGTTCCTTTATTTTTATACATGCTTCAATTATAAGTCACCCACACTTAAAGCCTAACAGGAAACATCTGCCCAGTTACAAGGAGGTCGTGTCTGCATAATCTACAGAAAGTAATGCTAGCTCAGCAGTTGTCAGGAATAGATTTATCTGAGGAAGCAGAAATGCGGTTGAACACGGGTGTAAGGATCTTGTGCTCTTGTGTCTGCAGACGTTGCAGAGTATAGGTGAACCAGGTGGCATGCTGAACGCATGATCCTCCCACAGAGAGGAGCTGGGCTACCTCTCCTTCCTTCTCCCCCTCTCCCAGTGTTTGAGAGAAAAGCTGGTGTCCACTGGCACGTTAGACCCATGAAATGTTCTTCAAGGTATGAGCTTTCAAGTGCCTTGCAGTATGTTCTTTTGGGGAGATTTCCCCAGGAGGCCTGGATGGTAAAGAAGGGGTGTGTGTGTTTTTCAGTCGGGAGGGGCAGGGAGTGGGTATTCCAGTAGCTATTTTCTTTACCAAACGACCCCGGGCAGAATTGTTGCTGACTGGGGTAATCTGATGGTGAGTAAGGTTTTTTTTCCCCTTGTCCCCCCTTCTTTCTTTTTCTGTCTGCAAGGGATGCTCTGTCTGTATTCTTGGTGCTTGGGGTGGGGGGAAGCAACAGTGGGAGGGCTTCTAGTGCCCTGGCCCCACTGGTGGACATTCTGGTACTTTTGGGGCATTCTATGGGAGAATTTTGGACTGGGTGGTCCACTGGTCTGATCCAACATGGCTTCTCTTATGTTCTTATGTTCTTTCTTTCCATGTCTTTCTTTTCTTTTCTTTCCATTTCCTTCTTTTCTTTTCTTTCTTTCCATTTTTACTGGATGAAACTTTTCTGTTCATCATACTGTTGTTGCAGACATAGGAGATCTGTCACTGAAAAATTGGCATCCCCAGCTGTAGCCATCTGGCCTTTCTATGAGATTTCTGTGTGAGTGAGTGAGAGTAAGAGGTGTGGGGCAGAAAGAGATTATTTGAGATTACTGCTGTATATCTCAACAGCACTGGAAGTGATGGCTTGGCACCATTTTACTGGTCCTGTTTTTAACAGCTGTCTGACACCAAAATTAAACTCCTCCTGTAGATATTAAAAAGGATGAAAGAAGTTCACTGGCTAAATATCTGCACAACAGGTTGCTTTTAAAGGCATGGAAAACACAGCCAGTAAAAAGCTGCAAGCCCCTCATAAATATCCTTTTTGGGATAACTGCAGAAAAGCTTGTATGAACTTTATATAATTTGAAATTAATTCATTAATTTCAGTACAATTCTCTGTTACCTTTCACAGCAATTTTCCAGTGTTTCAGTCAAGGAAAAGTACGAAAAATAGCTGTCAAAGGATTTTCTGAAACCAAGCAAGCTTGGTTGTCGCTTGAGGAAAGGTACCAGTAGTAGCAGCTGAAGGAAGGGCCTACTAAATATGTCAGCATATTTTGAGGGACAGCAGCTGCCAGGGCCCAGTGTGAGTGGTACACAGCACTGGCATTCCTGATGGCAATGGCAACAACACTTCCAACTGGATACACTGGCCAGTGCTGTTGAGGAAGGGGTGTGTAGGTGGTGCAGGCAATTGAACATGGGCATTAGGAGTGCTTGCAAGCTGAAGAAGAACACACAAACAGATAGGTGCATGCAGGTGTGAGGGTGGAAAGAGAGGACCCTGGGAATGTATGAAAAAGTTGCACAGCTCCTGAACCTGAGGGTTCCTCCCTCCCCACAACCTACCTTGTCCACTGAATAGTAGGTGCAGCTGCATAACAATCCTTGGATGAGCTCCACCTAGGGTTGCCAAGTCCAACTCAGGAAATATCTGGGGACTTTGGGGGGGTGGAGCCAGGAGACTTTGGGGAGGAGCCAGGAGACTTTTGTGATGTCATTTCCTGTGGTGTCATGTCCAGGTCAAAGGTCAAGTGATGTAACTTCCACCCATTCCAATGATGTCACTTCCGGCACCAAAACCCTGCCTCCTCATGTGATGTCACTTTCTGGGCACTCTCCCAAACCTGCCTGTTCCTGTAAAGTAATGTCCACTTTTGCAAAATTCAAACATTTTTGCAAAATATATCACTTCCCACCCCCACCTTTCCCCCATTTTACATTACTTTTAGGCATTTAGGCCTCCTTCCAGTGCAAAAATAACCAAAAGCTTTAAGAAACATAAAGTGCTTTAATTTAAACATTTAACCATTACAAAAAAACCCAACACACACACCAAGCAACCAGCATATGTCAAACGAGTGAATAAAACCAGAGAAACTATCATAATTTAAGAAACATAAACATTTAACAATTACAGCAACAAAAACCAATCAAACAGCACACATCAAACAAGAGAACCCGTCATGTTTACGTTGCTTTCTGCTTTTGGGAAAGAAAGCGGTATTTATCTTGCTTCTTGCTGCTTTCAACAACTCTGGATTCGACCTTATAAAGTTGCAGAATTCTTCACAGGACATTCTGAAATTTAGCTTCACCTGAAGTTCTGCTTTAACAAGGCTATCACTCAGTCGGTTTCTTTCCTTGCTCCAGAGCTGAAGACTCTCACAGTAGGCATTGGATACTGGGATGGACAGTGCAAAAGAGACCAGCTTCAACAGATGGCTGACACCACTGTCTGGAATGCGCCTAAAGATCTGAACCCATCTCTGGTCTATCCTCTCTTCTTGTGAGGAAATCTCTTTTTGGCATTTTGCAACAATGCAGACATCATCAAAAAGCTTGTCAGTGTCTATGATATCAGGGCCAAAATCAAGGGATTTGACAAGATTCTCTAAGTCTTCCCAAATCACAGGACTGTCAAGTGAGAACAATGCCATATCTTTGAAAACTGATTTCTCAAAATCATACCATTTCTCAAGGTAGGCAATGCAACTTGAGAGTGTCTGCTCTGCTTCTCTCTGGAATTTTGCCCTTTGAGATGCGGAGACATTGGGTAGGATGGCTGTAGCAGATCTTCCATAGAACTGTTTCTCTTTCCTCTCTTTAAGTTTTTCTCAAAGGTCACTCAGAATTTGGTGGAGTTCAATGCAGCTAACATTGGTACTTTCCAGTTTTTTCACAATGGGGTCGAACAATGCCATCAAATTGTGTAGAAAGTACATATAGCATAGAGGAAGAGATGACTCCTCTTCTGGACTGAATCCTTCCCAAACAACTTTTTCACATTCTTCTTCCCCACAGGACAGGAAGTATGACCTCAGTGCAGGCCAGCACTGAAGAACCCGTTCAACAGCAGGCATAAGTGACAGCCACCGTGTTGGACCATGCTGAATCAAATCTCTATATTCTATATCAACAAACTCAAAGAAGGACCTCAGGGAGTCTGTACTTTCTGCTGAGCATGAGAACTCGCTATATATTTGCATGATAAAGACTTCAACGTTGAAAGTCAGTGCTCTCTTCCCTGTTTTAAGGCAATTGTGAAGCACATGGCATTTGCAGCCCACATCTATCAGCCTATTGTTAAGCTGCTTAAGTTTTTGGAACATGACTTGTGTTTTCCAAAATTCACTGCTGCATTGTCAGCAATGTATGATGACACTCTGTCTAAAGTGAGACCACTGTCCTGCAGCACACTGCAGAGTTGTGCTGCAATTGCCTCACTGGTCTCCTCATTGTCATTGTCGAAATCAAGCAATCCTTCTTTTATTCCCTCTGTTACAGAAAAGTAACAAACAGTCACAGGAAAGAATTTCCTGTTTCCTTTGTTGGAGGCATCACATCCTATAGAGAAAAAGTGTGCAGCATTTAGGTCCTTCAGCAACAATTCTACGGATTTGGGAGCCAAAACATTCTCCACAATGCTGGTAGCTTTTGTCCGTCCACAAGACATATTTTTTGCTATGCTGGAATCAGGAAACATTTTTGGCAATAGTTTATTTGTGAAGTCCTGACTAGCATAACTATGATGATGCATAACACTATGGTACACTTCAGCCACTTCAGCTGCAGTGACCTGATTTGCTTCTGAAGAACCTTGTTTTTGAAAGAAGCTACTCAGTACTGGTGTCTGTCTGTACTGTTTTTTTCACCACTTTGTGCTTCATACTTTTTGCATGATTTATAATGGCACCTTTCCCCTCATAACGCACAAATATTGTGCAGCGGCACCAAAGACATTCTGCTGTTTCTAAGTCTTTTTTACAAAGCCAGCTTTTGAATTGGCTTTCTCTCAGCCATTCCTCTTTAAAAACTGAAAGGTATTTTTTCTTTTTTGCTTCGCTACTACCAGATGGACCTTCTCCACTTGCCATGCCTTCTCAAAATATTGAAGAGAAGCAACCCTGAGTACTGCAAGAGAGGGGAGGAAAAAAACAGCAATCACAGATAGCCTTGTAGGTGGAGTTAACAAATACACTCATCAGTTTGGCAGCTATTTATCACACAAATATAATGTTTTTTATTTACTTCAAGTTATCTCCACTGGGGACCCAAAGGGGTTTACATTATTTTCTTCTCTTCTATCCTCACAACCATCCTGGGAGGCAGGTTAGGCTGAGTGTCTGACTGACCCAAGGTGGCCTAGCAGCTTTTCATGCCACAGTACGGATTTGAAACTGGGCCTCCCACATGCTAGTCTGGCATACTAACATCTTAATATTTTCAATTACCTGCCAAAAAGTGCACCCTGTACCTCACCTTTACCCATTCTCATGGGCTGCTTTAGCACAGAAGCTTGCTAGGTAATATCACTTAATTCACAACAAATCTGTGCTTCCCCCTTAAACACTTGAAGCCATTCCCAATCTGGTTAAGACCAGTCACTGCTTTCTTCTCAGGTCACACACAATTGCAAGCCTAAGTAGCTCTTAGACAGACAGACACCAGTACTGAGTAGCTTCTTTCAAAAACTTGAGAGCCAGTTTGGTGTAGTGGTTAAGTGTGCGAACTCTTATCTGGGAGAACCAGGTTTGATTCCCCACTCCTCCACCTGCAGCTGCTGGAATGGCCTTGGATCAGCCATAGTTTTCACAGGACTTGTTCTTGAAAGGGCAGCTTCTGGGAGAGCTCTCTCAGTCCCACTCACCTCACAGGGTGTTTGTTGTGGGGGAGGAAGATAAAGGAGATTGTGAGCCACTCTGAGACTCTTGAGTGGAGGGGGGAATATAAATCTAATGTCGTCTTCTTCTTAGAGAGCCAGTTTGGTGTAGTGGTTAAGTGTGTGGACTCTTATCTGGGAGAACCATGTTTGATTCCCCACTCCTCCACTTGCACCTGCTGAAATGGCCTTGGGTTAGCCATAGCTCTGGCAGAGGTTGTCCTTGAAAGGGCAGCTGCTGTGAGAGCCTCACAGCTCCACCTACCTCACAAGGTGTCTGTTGTGGGGGGAGAAGACATGGGAGATTGTAAGCCGCTCTGAGTCTCTGATTCAGAGAGAAGGGCGGGGTATAAATCTGCAATTCTTCTTCTTCTCTATCAGAACTACTATCAGGTTAGGAAATTCCTGGAGATGTGGAAGTGGAGCCTAAGGAGGACAGCGACCTTAGTGGGGTACAACATCATAGTGCTCATCCTCCAAGGCATCCATTTTCTCCAGTGGAACTGACTTCTGTAGTCTGGATGAGTTGTAATTTCAGGAGATCCCCAGGTCCCACCTTGATGCTGGCATCCTTAGAGCTAAGCATCATACCAACAACTATATGCTTAAAATCATTCTTCAGAAATGAATGTACTTGCTTGGATGTTAACTGATGTTAAAGCTGTCAACATAAATAAAAAAAGCTGTACAATAATTGCTGTCCTATTAGCCTCTCATCATTTCTGCCTCTTGTGTTTGTGTATGTTCGTGATGCATGTTTCAAGTGGGCTTCCTGTCACATTTCTGATTTTCCATTCTATCCTCTAAAACCAGCTGTAAATACTCCAGACCTTCTGTCTAGAGATTATTACAATTCATTGTAAGTCACTAATGTTCCCTTGCTTCAGTAGCCAGGAAGTGATTGCTGGAGTTTCTTATGCAAACTGGCAGCATGTTCAAACAAAGTTTCAAAATCTCAGTCTCCTGTGGTAGTTTGCTGGGAGAGTTTGGACCAGTTACACACTTTCAGCTTAACCTACCAGCTGACTTGGAATTCTGTCATTTGGAGTGCTCTGGCCAGTCCAAATGGGGCAATGACCACACTGAGCAAAACACTCTCTCTCTTCATGGAGGCTGGAATGACAATCACAGATCTAGGTTGTCCCAGGAAGGCAGCTAAGGCAAGGGGTCTGAGGGCATCCTTATCCCCCCAGCTCCAAATGGAAGGTAAAGCCCAGGCATTTAACACACACACACACACCCGCCAGCATGGATGCAGATGGCTGCACTCTCACCCAATCAAGCTGCCTACTGGCAGCAGACTGAGAGCATCCTTCCCCCCTCCCTTCTCAAATTAGAGGCAAAAGCCAAGACATTTATCCCCCCTCCTCCACCTTGCAGGCATGGATGAAAAGGGCTCCACTCTCTTTCAAGTAAGCTGGGCAAGGCAGCAGCCTGAGAGCATCCTTCCTCCTCCACCCCCAAACAGGTGAAGCCAGGGCATTTAACACCCCCCCCACCAGCATTGATGAAGACGACTCCATTGTCCCCATGTAACCTGGATAACAGTGGCAGCATGAGAGCATCCTCCCCCCCCCCACAAATCCCTGAACGGAAGGCAAAGTCAGCTTAAAAAATAATTTTAAAAGAACATGAATGCAGATGGCTCCACTAGTATGGGCAGCAGCAGCCTGAGAGCATTCTCCCCCGCCCCTCCCCAGCTCTGAACGGGAGGCAAAGCCGGTTAAAAAGTTTTTTAAAAGAGCCAGAGAGAGCATGACTGCAGAAGGATCCACTTTCCCCCAAGTAAGCTGTGCGACAGCAGCAGCCTGAGAGCATCCTCCCCCGCCTGCTCTGAACGGGGTGGGGGGCAAAGTCCGCTTAAAAAGAAAAAAAGAAAAGCCCGGAGAGCAAGCTGTGCTGGCAGCCCCGAGCAGGAACCAAGCAAAGGCTGGCGAGCGTGCACACACACCCACCCCTCCGCCCAGAAAGCGCATAGCTGTTACGCTGCTGGGAGGGGGCCAGAGCCCACAGCCCTCACCCCCCCCCCCAGAGTATTTTAATCCTTGCTCAAGTGCTCTCAACCCCCCCATGCTCCCCCTCTCCCCAAACAAATGGGCATTTAAACCCCGCATCTCCAAAGCAAGATCTAACTTGCCCAGCAGCCACAAGAGCCTGCCACCGCCCTCAACCTACACCCAAGTACGTTTTACAGTCCCCTTGCACATGGTTTTTAAACTGGCCAGCGGCTGCGAGGGCCTGCCACCCTCACTCAATCACCCCTACTGAGCATGACAGCTTCAAAAAGCGCGGTATGTGCTGCTGCTGCTGCTGCCACATGGGCCTGCTGCCTGCAGCATGAAAAAAACAAACAAACACCAACGTCCTTCTTGGGAGAACCCCCCCCACCCTTACCTATTGTTTCCAGATTGTGGCTCAGCTCCAGTTTTCCGTGGCTGCTGCCTCAGCTTGTTCTGAGGCCTCAGGCTTGGGCTAGGAAGCAACAACGACCACCAAGCAACTTGCCCAAGCCCAACGCCCACCAAATGAGGGCTGCTGGGACATGAAATATGGCTGCTGAAGAGAGGAGGGCGGGGCAAGCCCACTGAAGCCCGCTCAGAACTAGAAACTGCCCCATCAGTCAAAGACTTGTGCTGGCTTGGGGTGGCGCCCGCAAGGAACACACAGGGAACCGTAGAGACAAGTCCTAGAGCATCTCTCTGGTACCATAGAGACAAAATCCTAGAGTGGCACCAAAATGGCTGCCATTTTCCCCCGCTTCCAGATTTTTGGTGACCGGGGGAGGAGGTTCCAAATCGGGGGTCCCCAGCCCGGGGTGTGGGATTGAGAAGCCTAGCTCCACCACCTATTTTTCTACAAAACAATCCCTGCTTAGTTGTCAAGCGCTTAGCCCTCATTGAGGATTTCACCTCCTCAGCTTGTTCCCATCGATTCCTAATACAAATTAAATTAGCTCTTCAATGCCGCCAGAAGGTAAATAAAAGTATTGCAGTCTGATGAACTACAGTCAACTCTCTGTTTCAAATCTGTTCCTTTGTTTCACATCTAACCTGGAAATAGAAACCTTAGAAATCTCACGTTTCTCATATTTGGCCTGCTGTCAATAGTTTGTTTTGTCTGCGGCATCAATTCCTTAAGTTTCATCTAGCCCAGTAACAAGTGAAAATAATCATTCAGGGATCCAGAATACTCAACCTAGTTGAATCTGTGGGCATTTTTGAAGACAGATAGTGGGCACCATGAGGGCTATGGCCAGTCACAAAATATTGGGAAGTTTCCAATCCAAGCATCATTCTTTGATGGAGGCAATTATTTCTGAAAGGGCCCTCCAAAGCAAAGGTGATGCCTCTTCTAAAGTCTGCGCAAGGGAGGTGGAGGGAAATGCTAGGACTAGCTCTTAGCTAAATTGGGACCGATTTCCCACTCACCTTACACCATTCTTACGCTCCTCTTCTCAGCAGGGCTTCCGTCCAATTAAGCACTATCTGCCCCGGGGCTGCAACTAGCTTTGCCTTTTTTGTGCAGCAAACAGAAACCTTTAAAAACCAGTTTCTGTTTGCTGTGCAAAAATGGTGAAGCTAGTTGCAGCCCCGGGGCAGATAGTGTGAAATCAGACGGAAGCCCTGCTGAGAAGAGGAGCATGAGAGAGGCGTAAGGCGAGTGGGAAATCAGGTGTCAGGAAACCCATTTGCAGCCTCCATCTTGGGAGATCAGTACATTACATCCAAAAGAAAAAATGTAGTTAAGTTTCACCAGCATACGGATGACATTGTACTCCAAACTGATGATTTTCACCCTACCATAATTGACCATGGACACTACAGTAAGGAGAAGGAACAGCATGAAACTCATCTTGTAAAATAAGGATCAGCAACTTTTTACAATTAAAAAACCCAAACTATTTAAAATTTAGATCAAGAGATCAACAAAAAGCCAGTATAAGAAAGTCCCTTTGCATAGCTGAAAATATACAACTAAACAAGTGACATGTTGAATAATCACAAATCTATCATTGCTGAAGTTTGGGTGGCTGAATGACATTTGTTCTTCTAAGAAGTTTGATGCTGACCCTTCAATGGTCACATAGCTAATTAGCATGCCAGAGTCTTGTTTGTTATCTGAATTAACCAGACAAATTGCTTTATCAACTAAGTATGGCCAGGCATCACCACCTACAGAATTGAGAAAGTGCTATCAATATGTCAATCTTTTCTGTGTCTGGATGGTGAATAAATAATCCATAAAGTTTCCACAGACCAAATACAGCTTGTTTGTTGTAGGTCCTTTAGCAGGAAGTGGTATACAAAAGTGTTATCCCTAACAGCTTTTTAGAAATAAGGCCGATTGTGAAGAAAAATACAATGGGTTCTAAAAAGAGGCTCTGGGCAAGTGCCCCCCACCTCATTGCTGTCTTCCCACCCACCCAAGGTGGCTGTTTTTGTAGGTGATTTGATCCGACTTCAACTTTCCATCTCCTCTCCTTCCCTGCAGCCTCTCTCTATGAAAAGTACTGTCTTTCTCCACATTGTGGACCAGAGCAGCTTACATCACTCCTCTCTCTTCTGACCTGCACAACAACCCTGTGAGGTAGGTTAGGCTGAAAGTCTGTGAGCCGAAATTACCCAGTCAGCTTCCACAGCAAGAACATGGGTCTGACAGACCCTGCTCTGAAGCCCTTTGCCACACTGGCTGTCATGGGGGGCTGCTGCGGAACAGTAGGAAGCAGCTAGACCTAGGGTAGCCGACCTCCTGGTATCACAACTGAACTCCAGCAACAGATCTCTCTCCCCTTGAAGAAAATCTGCTTTGCCATTATATTCAGCTAAAGCCTCTCCCCTCCGCAAACCCTGTCCTCCTCAAACTCCACCACAAAAACTCCAGGAATTTCCCACCAACCTGGAATTGGCATCCGTAGTCAAGACTGGCCCCAATGAGTTCTCCCTCAAAGCCCTTTAGTAATACCTTTCAGACCAACACCGTTTCTCTGATAACACTGTTGGTCTTAAGCACAGGACTTTATTCTCTCTTGCTTTCCCTCCCCCCTCCCTCTCTCTCTGGTCTGCTGCCACTGGACACCATTTCCCCCCATCTCTGGCTGTTTCCCTTCCAGAGAAGTGGGAGAAGCTCTCATCCAATCAAGGGAAGGCTTTCTCTTCCTCTTTTCTTCCAGCTCCCTCAGCCAATCCAGGGAAGATTTCTCTGGTTCCTTCCCTCCCCTCCTGCCAATCAAGGGAAGGCTTTTTTTTCTTTGTGAAGCAGTGGCTCAGTCCTTGTCTGTCCTGGGGCAGGAGGGGGGGAAGTTGCTCTCCATTGAGATTGAGTGACAGGCAGATCAGCCAATGGGAGAGGAGGTGAACTGTGGTCCATCTGAAGAGAGAATTATAAAGGAGACGTTGTCTTTGATTTTTTAGTGGGGAATATTAGTAAAAAGGCAGAGCTAGCGAGAGACGGGGGTACAAACTAGATCTTATACCAATGTTTACGGAGATCTTTCTCTGTAAATCCTTTTGAGCCAAGAACCAGGCAATACAAAAGAAAGGATTTTATTAAGAAATAGCAAAATTTAAATATGCACATGTAGATTGGAGAGCATACACATGATATATTGGAATAAAAGGAAGCAAGCAGGTAAAATAGGAGGGGATGGGATGAAAGGGCAATATGTTTACCAGTCTTAAAAAGTGCATGAGCCTAAGGTTCAGAAGAAGGAAATATGTGAAAATGACCAGCGCTTACACGGACAAAGGACCTGATACGGGTGTTTGCTTAGCCACGCACACAAGCAAATCATCCTTTGTTGGAGGAAACTATTTCTAAAGTGATCCCCCAAGGCAAAGGTGAAATAGCAGAATCTGTGGAACCTTTTGTTCGCTCTGTGATTGCACTTGTACCTCTCTCAGTCCACTGTCTACGTTCTCCTTGCATGCCACCTCTCATGCCAAGCCTGACTTTCTGGGGTGCAGTGCTTTAGGAGGATCAGAGGTTATCCAGGGTGTTGGGGTGTCTTCACTCACTGGAAAGACCATTGGAGGGCAGTTGCCATGGTCAAAAGTCTAAGTAATAAATATATACAAGAGCACCATGTGGAATTGTTTTGGTCCATTAGCCTAAATCTGTGTATGGTTCACAAATGGATTTCTGCACACTGGTTACCTCTTATTATTTAAGGAGCCCTCTAGTTAAAAAAAAAAAAAGTTGCCTGCCATTTCCTTCACATACTGACTATTCCAGCATCCCACCTATCCCCTCCAATACACCTTAACTTTTTCTTTTTTGTTTCTTTTGGAAAGCTACATTTGCTCTGGAGTCTGGAGCCACTGGTTGCAGATCCCTGCTTAGGACCAAATTCATAAGATAGAGCTGCTGTCACTCAAAGCTTCCCTTTATATTGATGGAGCATGAAAGACAGTGTTAACAAATTCGAAGTAACCCAGATCTGATGATCAATTGTGTGAGCACCATGGAGTGGTAAAGAAAAACAGAACTCATGTTCTCCCTGTTCACCTGAATATAATCAGTACAGAGAATACAGTTTCAGTTTACATAGTGAGGAGAACTGAGCTGACGGTAGCCCTTCTCCCCTGTCTCTGACATGTAACTGGAAAAGGTGCAGTTTAAATGCTACTGTTAGTTCTTGTGCATCAAGGCACCAAAACAAAATATTGCTGTTCTAACTCTTAGATGACATACAAGAACTGCTGGATCAGAACTTTACTGGATCAGAAACATGGTCCCCATAGACAAGTGCATTTGTATTAGTTGAAAATCTATCAAAATGCATGCAAACATAAAAATGACATTTTGTGTCCACCCAAACATGATCAATTGTAAAAGCGAGTTTTGATTGTGCATATGGCTTAAAGCAAAAACAGGCCCCCTGATCTATCATGGACTCGACACAGTTTTTAGCTGTTGTACGATTAGCTGCCAAGATGGTGAGGGGTCTGGAGACCAAGTCCTGTGAAGAAAGGTTGAAGTAGCTGGGTATGTTTAGCCTGGAGAGGAGGTGGCTGAGTGGTGCTATGATCACCATCAAGTACTTGAAGGGCTGTCATATAGAGGATGGTGCGGAATTGTTTTCTGTGGCCCCTGAAGGTAGGACCAGAACCAACAGGTTGAAATTAAATCAAGAGTTTCTGGCTCAACATTAGGAAGAACTTCCTGACAGTTAGAGTGGTTCCTTAGTGGAACAGGCTTCCTCAGGAGGTGGTGGGCTCTCCTTCCTTGGAGGTTTTTAAATAGAGGCTAGATGGCCATCTGACTGTGATGTGGATCCTGTGAATTTAGCGGGAGGTATTTGTGAACTTGCTGCATTGTGCAGAGAATTGGACTAGCTGACCCTGGAGGTCTCTTCCATTTCTGTGATTCTATGATTTTTACAACAGAAGTTCCTGGGGGAGATTCCGTGAGGAGCTTTTGATCCACAGCCCCTGGTGTTCTGGTGTATGCATGCCTGTTCTAGAGTTGTAAAGATGGAAAAACAAAAGCACATTCAGCAAGGGGAGGATAAGGATTTGGAGGCCGTCTATGTTTGCCAGATCCCCAAAGGCAATAATGGATAATGACGTAAATGTCAGGAACCTGCTCTTCTTTGGCCCCAGCTTAGTTCTAGGAACAACTTTAGGGGTGGGGGGGAATTTTGCAGGTAAAGCATATCAAGAGGAAATAAAGAGAGGGGATTGAGGCACTTGCCAAATCCCTTCTTTTACACAACTCAATTAAAAGTAAAGGAATTCCCTGTTGCACTGGGTTGCTCTTCATCCAGCTCTTTGATCTGGGAGCTTCCCAAAGTGAAAATGTAAACATCTTGCTGCCTTTTATGGAACATCACGATTATTTATATAGCATTTTCTGCATACTCAGCTGGTGGTTCTGGCCTGCTTGATACAAATACCACAGATTTACAGATCTCAAAGTCCATTTTGGGTCAGCAAGCCAAAGCCATGCATAACGGATATGGCTTGTATTTCTACTGCAGAATCGAATCTTTTTCTCACACTTTTATCTTGGTTCTGTAAGGACATGCAGCTTAGTTTTTGTTTTGTTTTTTAAGAAAGAAACATTACTGGTCTTTAAAGGTTTGGGGTTTTTTTGCTATAACAGATTAACTGAAATTAATAGCTTCATCAATGCTTCTTCAAGTCAAATGTAGCACAGGGGATTTATATGATCTTGGAACTCTTCATAATGGTATTAAAGGGACATAACACATTTTGAAAACTAATTTGTAACTACACCTAAGCCAAGCAGGGAATTTATTGAGTAAATCTGTACTCATCATTTTATTCTCACAACAATCGTGTAAGTGAGACTAAAAGATGATGAGTTAGAGCCTGATTAAAGCACTTTCATATGTGCTGAATAATGCACTTCCAATGCAGTTTTATAACTGGATTTTACTGCATTAAATGGCAGGATCTAACTCTGTGACTTAGCGTAAGGTTACTAGGATGTGCAAACTTTTTTTTTTACTGGTAATTTTGGTTTGGGTCTATTGGACACCCTCCCTCCACCTCCCCCCCCCCACACCAAATTTTGACATTTCTGAAAATCCTGGATCCCAGTACTACTAGTATGATATTCAGATCCAGAATTTTCTGGAGACCCCAATTTTTTCCCAGGTCCAATAGATCTGGGAAGAAAAATACTGGGTTTTTTTTTTTTTAAAAAAAACATGATCCTGTTGCTGGTTTGGCTTCTCCTCCAGTGTGGTTTAAACCACGCTGCAGGAGAAGCTGGTCCCCAGATCTGTTGTGCCACAGTTAGCAGCCTGCTCCCTGCATCACAGCAGCTTCTGGGGCTGGCTTCTCCTGCACAAGAAGCGAGCCCCAAGCTGAGCCAGCAGGAACAGTCTGCTTCCTCCATCACAGCTGATCCTCAGGCTATCTTCTGCAGTCCCTTTAAACTTCAAAGGGACTGCAGTAGATTCAGGGGTGGCCAATGGTAGCTGTCCAGATTTTTTTTGCCTACAACTCCCATCAGCCCCAGCCAGCATGGCCAATGGCTGGGGCTGAAGGGAATTGTAGGCAAAAAACATCTGGAGAGCTATCGTTGGCCATCCCTGCAGTAGACGCTTGACAAACAGTTGAGAGGTTGCTCCTGCCTCTCTGCTGTTTTTGGATCTACTGGTAATTTCTGAAGATATCTGAGTTTTTCTTGGAATTTTTTCCCAGTTTTCCTGAGAAAACCTTGATAATTTTGGGAAGCTGAAATATACCTGGAAAACACTGATAAGGTATTTTTGGGTATAATTTTTGGGTTGGACAGATCCAAATGCACACCCCTAAAAGTTACCTTGTGAGATTGAAAATGAGCAGGAATGTGTGAATTGATTTTACTGTATATTGGTTTTAATATTCTATGTGGTTTTTAATGTTAGCTGCCCTGAGCCCATTAAGGGAGGGCGGAATATAAATTCGATATAATAAAATAAAATAAATTTGATTTTTTCCAGGTCTAGCTGCAAACCTCTGGGCTTTTCTGCATTCTCATTTTACTTGTTGTTAAATTCCTGTTTCCCCCTGTTCCGCATGTGTAGTTATATAACACATTCTATATCACACAGATTTATTTCCAGCATTAAAACCTGCAGTTCAGATCTGCAGGGAGATATGCTGGAAATAAACCTGTATTATATAAAATCGACCACTAGAGGAAGCAAAATGCACGCAGAACAGAAACCCCCACTCCCGAAGAAACAGGAACTTACCATCAAGTAAAATTAGAATCTGGAAAAGCCCTCTAACTACAACAACGCGTTGGTGTTCTACTGAAAAGATGCATGCACTAAGCAGTTATTTGCCATTTTATGCTGTTGCTTTCCCCCCACAATTGACAGCCTTTTGTCATAAGCACCAGCTAAAAAGTATCAAAGATTGTACCCCACCCATATTAAAAACTGCCTTAATTGTTTGCTTTCATCCTTTCCTGAGAAGGCCTTCGGTGCCAGATTAGCAAGGTTAGGGCAGACAGGCGGCCTTGACCTTCCCCCCAGATGTTGCTGGGACAAAATGCATTTTACCTGGGTGCATGCATCTGGGATGTGAACAGCACAGGTTAAACCCTTACAATGACAGTTCACAGAACAGTACTTCGTAAGCTGACAACAGATAGGTCTCCCACCACCACAGAACTCACAATTTAAAAGACACACTGGGATCACCTGATTCCCCTATCGAATCACATTGACCAGACACTCATAAAGATCATTCATGTGAGGTGAGAAGTGTAGGATATCCTGGGGAAATCCATATCTTGCAAGGTTCTTGTGTGGACTTCAAGAACTCAGGAACTTTATGGCATCTGGGTCCAAACTCACTCCTTCCTGAGAGAGGATGTGATACAGCCGGTCTGGAGTGGCTCTCTCTCCCTCACAGTTCTTCCAGACTTTAAGCATGTAGAAATTCCGCATGACTGCATTGCCTGGATTTTCCTCTTCAATCTGCTCTAGGCGTGACACTGGCACCTCCAGGTACTCGATACCAATGGCCCTCCAGTTCCTGCCCAGATTTTTAGCCAGCTTCATTAGGTCCTTCTCTGAGATTCGTCCTGAAAAATGAGAAAATAAATCAATGAGATGCATAAGAAACAAGCTCTCCTGGGTGGTTTCTTAATGCTTCTGTTTGTATCTTAGATGGGACTCCAAAAGCCTTTCTTTGTCTTAGGCTCATAAGTAGAAGTCCGGTGGCTATGGATAAGAATCACATACTATTTACATTATGAACATATGAAGCTGCCTTATACTGAATCAGACCCTCAGTCCATCAAAGTCAGTATTGTCTTCTCAGACTGGCAGCGGCTCTCCAGGGTCTCAAGCTGAGGTTTTTCACATCTACTTGCCTGGACCCTTTTTTGGAGATGCCGGGGATTGAACTTGGGACCTTCTGCTTCCCAATCAGACGCCCTACCACTGAGCCACCGTCCCTCCCTTATTATTTATCTCAGGTATCTCCCATCCTACTGACATTTATGTTGTAAGCTCCTGGGATAAATAATGTGGTTCTGGCATGGATCTCTATAAAAAGGAATTTTCTGCACACTTGACCTGATTTTCTTGGCAGTCTATTCACAAGCACTGGAATCAGTCTGGGCACAGTTCTTCTGAACGTCTGCCTTCCCTTTGCATTTTCACAGCTGTAGAGTCAGTTTAGGCAGCCCTGTGATGCAGAGTGGTAAGCTGCAGTACTGCAGTCCTAAACTCTGCTTATGACCTGAGTTTGATTCTGGCGGTGGCTGAGTTCAAGCAGCCAGCTCAAGGCTGACTCAGCCTTCCATCCTTCCGAGGTCGGTAAAATGAGTATCCAGCTTGCTGGGGGGAAAGTGTAGATGATTGGGAAGGGAATGGCAAACCACCCCATTAAAAAGTCTGCCGTGAAAACATCATGATGTGATGTCACCCCTGAGTTGGAAACAACTGGTGCTTTGCCTTTTTAGAGCCAATTTATTTTCTTCTACATGTGCCTTAAATGATCAGGATTTTAAAGAAAGAGTGCTAACCACTTTCACTGTTAAAATGCATGTCAGAGAACAGAGGGAAAAATGGGTAGGCATTCCTGTTTGTTACAAGGATCCTAGGAAGATGCTGTCTTGTTAAACAGCTGACTTTACACAGCAAGGGAGTTTGCTTACCATGACATCACCTTCTTAGAGTTCCATGTAGTAAAATGGGATGTCTACCCAAGAAACCCCTCTCTGGTCCCTCTATATGCATTCTTTATATGCAAGTGGTTAATTAAATTGGGGGATCTCCACCAGGGGCACTATAAGACCTATATAGGCTTACTTCAGTAGATGATTCTGTATCTATGGAATCTTGGGTTATAGTTGGGGGTCTCTGCTGAAGCTCAGCAGATCTGGGGCTTGGATCTGGGAGACCTCCTGAGAACTCTATGTATGTTCCTGGAGTTCTGTGCTGGAAGAAAGGCAGGCTGTAAATGCAATTCAAGAAACTAAATCCATGGTTACTGGGCCCTCTCTCTGCCAGCCCATTCTCTGTGTTCACCTTGTACTGGGGCAGTCTCTGCCAAGCTGTTTATACTAGGAGTTGCCTCTCTGGAATTTTCACTGACATGGAGCTGCTGTTCTTGCAAATGTGTCCCTGTAAAGCAACATGAACACTTATGGTCAGGCTTCATTTTGGTCAGGAGCGCACAGGAGCGGAGCTCCAGAAACTCTAAATTTTATTGTGCTCTTTCTTTCTTACTCTCCAAATACTTGTTCAACTCCCCTGTGAGAATTTTGCTGAAAGAGTTATCTTATTTGATAAACTTTCTAATATTTTATATTTCCCCCCACAAAATATGGGAAAATAGCCAAAACATATAAAGTGGACAGATGGAAATCTTCATCATGCCACTGTGGCCACATAAGAACATAAGAGAAGCCATGTTGAATCAGGCCAATGGCCCATACAGTCCAACACTCTGTGTCACACAATGGCCAAAACCCAAGTGCCATCAGGAGGTTCACAAGTGGGTCTAGAAGCCCTTCCACTTTGCCCCCTCCCCAAGCACCAAGAATACAGAGCATCACTGCCCCAGACAGTTCCAGTAATATACTGTGGCTAATAGCCTCTGATGGACCACTGCTCCGTATTTTTATCCAATCCCCTCTTGAAGCTGGCTATGCTTGTAGCCGCCACCACCTCCTGTGGCAGTAAATTCCACATGTTAATCACCCTTTGGGTGAAGAAGTACTTCCTTTTATCTGTTTTAACCTGACTGCTCAGCAATTTCATTGAATGCCCACGAGTTCTTGTATTGTGAGAAAGGGAGAAAAGTACTTCTTTCTCTACTTTCTCCATCCCATGCATAATCTTGTAAACCTCTATCATGTCACCTCGCAGTCGACATTTCTCCGAGCTAAAGAGCCCCAAGCTCCCTTTCTTCATAGGGAAAGTGTTCCAATCTAGTTGCCCTTTTCTGGACTTTTTCCAATGCTATAATATCCTTTTCCAATAATATCCTTTTCCAATCATTCTAGTTGCCCTTTTCTGGACTTTTTCCAATGCTATAATATCCTTTTTGAGGTGCGGTGACCAGAATTGTACACAGTATTCCAAATGAGACCACATCATCGATTTATACAGGGGCATTATGATACTGGCTGATTTGTTTTCTATTCCCTTCCTAATAATTCCCAGCATGGTGTTGGCCTTTTTGATTGCAACCGCACACTGTCTTGACATCTTCAGTGAGTTATCTACCGCATCCCCAAGATCTCTCTCTTGGTCAGTCTCTGCCAGTTCACACCCCATCAATTTGTATTTGTAGCTGGGATTCTTGGCCCCAATGTGCATTACTTTGCACTTGGCCACATTGAATCTCATCTGCCATGTTGACGCCCACTCACTCAGCCTCAACAGATCCCTTTGGAGTTCCTCACAATCCTCTCTGGTTCTCACCACCCTGAACAATTTAGTGTCATCTGCAAACTTGGCCACATCACTGCTTACTCCCAACTGCAAATCATTAATGAACAAATTAAAGAGCATGGGACCCAGTACTGAGCCCTGCGACACCCCATTGCTTACCATCCTCCACTGCGAAGACTGCCCATTTATACTCACGCTCTACTTCCTATTAATTAGCCATTAATTAGCTATTAATTAATTAATTAGGAGAAAATTTTTAAAAGTATAATGGGAGTAAGGTTTTATTATGACAATTATAATTCAAGAAGCTGAGCTGATTTAATTTAGTACACCTTCTGGTGATGTCAGAGATGTGTGGCATATGCAAATGAGTTGTGCTAATGAACTCCAGCACCTCTTTTCCTATGAAATGCTTATGGTATTGCATTAATTAAATAATAACAGGGTGGTGTCCTGGATAGGGTTGACAACTCCAGGCTGGGAAACACCTGAAGATTTTGCGGTGAAACCTGGGGAGGGCAGGGTTTGCAGGGAGGACAGACCTCAGCAGGGTAAAATGCTAGAGTCTATCCTCCCAAGCAGCCACTTTCTCCAGGGCAACTAATCTCTGTAGTATGGAGATCAATTTGTTCCTGGGCACAAGTCAAGTTGCTGGTCTTGACCTCTGAAGCCCTGTATAGTTTGGGACCAACATACCTGAAGGATACCCTGCTCCCTAATGAACCTGCCTGGCCACTACAGTCATCTTTGGGGGCCTTGCTTTGGGTACCTCCACCATCTGAGATTAGGAAGGTGGCAACCTGGACCAGGGCCTTCTCAGTTGTGGCATCCAAGCTCTGGAAATCTCTCCAGGGAGATCCATCTGTCTCCTTCTGTTGCCATCTTCTGCTACCTGGTGATTTTTTTTTTTTGTTTCATTCAGCATTCCCTGGACCCCTCCTTCCTAACCCATGTGGTAATTGCTGTTTTTATGTTTCATGTGTATTTCAACTCTGTTTTTCAATGCAGTAATGATTTGCCTTGTGGGAGGGGGGGGACTGATTTTAATGGTTTTTAAATGTGCTTCTATTATGCATGTTTTTATTAACATTCTTTACATTTTTACAACATTTCTTTAGCTAGATAAAAAATACAACAATAAACAATTTTGATATGTCTGTTTCAGTTGTACAAATCAAATATAACATTGTCCTCTGTATTGAGAGGAACTATTGTCTGTAAACAAAACTAACCTTAACTAAAAATAAATCATGTCGACTTACAAGCAGTTGTTAGGAATTATATCTCGTTGAGTTAGAAAGTCAAGAACAGGGTACCACACTGCAACAACTTTTTTCTCATAGTTTTTAGGGGATAGGCTAGAACATGAATAGGCCATTTTGGACAAAATATAATAATCCCCTATTTTTATTAACCATGGTTGGATCATGGGTGGGTTTCAATGTAGCCATCAGAATTATGCATGTTTTGAATTGTAAACTGCTTTGAAGCCCTTGTTGGAGGCTACAAAAAAGAGAATACCACCATGATGTGATTACTAAAATAATATACTTCAGACAGGACTTTTTATTTTTTTTGTAGAAAAAGCCCAGCAGGAACTCATTTACGTAATAGGCCATACCTGCTGATGTCACCATTGGTTTGTACAGGGCTTTTAAAAGAAAAGGCCCAGCAGGAAATCATTTGCATATTAGGCCACACCCCCTGACACCAAGCCAGCCGAAGCTCCATTCCTGTGTGTTCCTGCTAAAAAAAAAAAAGCCCTGATCCAGATATGTAAATAGCATTTTATGCAACAAAATTTCCATATACAAAACTTTTTCATAACCTTAACACAGACCTTGTTAAAGTAACTGTAAATACATTACCCAGCAATCATACAATTTCATATTCATTTAACGATTAATATTCATTTAATTATTAGAATTTATATCACTTTTGCATTGCTAACTGAAAGAGGCAGAATAGATCTCCAAATAGCATTCCAGCTGTTGGAAGACTCAAAATGATCAGTCGTAAGGTTTTGCCCAAGTTCAATCATGAGGGTCCTTAGGCTGATGCAAAAGAAGCTTTTAATGATGAGGCTTGAAGCAAACATTAAAGGCATGCAAGACTGAAATGAATCAAAAGTTATCAAGCAATTATAGGCTACAAATTAACAGCTCCCCTCTTTTCCCATGCCCACCAAAAGTCTTTTGAATAAAGTCCATTCTCAGGCCTCCATATTATTTCCTGTCAAGGTCACATTGAACACATATGAAGCTGCCTTATACTGAATCAGACCTTTGGTCCATCAAAGTCAGTATTGTCTACTCAGACTGGCAGCGGCTCTTCAGGGTCTCAGGCTGAGGTTTTTAATGCCTCTTTGCCTGGACCCTTTTTAGTTGGAAATGCCAGGGATTGAACCTGGGACCTTCTGCTTACCAAGCAGATGCTCTACCACTGAGCCACCATCCCTCCCCATTCCAAGTACTCTTCCTTATTTCAGTTGATCCATATCAGCGTTTCCCAGGGAGACCAAGTTAGATCTATCTCCCTGTGACCCTCTTCCACCTGCAGGCCCTGAACATCCCACTACACATAAAATACTGGATGTCTAAAGATAATCTATGGGTGTCAATACTCCCTCTAAGCTGTGGTGTCTTGTGAGCAAAAATTCTGTTTCATGAGCTATTGGCATCAAAGTTGTGAGCTACGGCATAAATCAGTTTGCTCTGGGACCATTTTTCCTGAGCTAAGACAAAAATGTGTGAGCCAGAGGCTAAAAAACTGTGAGCTAGCTCACACTAACTCAGCTTAGAGGGAACACTGATGGGTGTTAGTACTTGTGATTAAAATTACAGTATGTGGTTAGTAAATCATGAAGCTGAAATGCAATGAATAGTGAACCATTAAGGAGCAAGGATAATAATGCCAACAATGCAAGCAGCAGTGAAAAGTTGACACCGTTACTGTCAGGGACTTGTTCCTGACCTCAATGTCCTTTGTGAGATTTGTTCTTTGATCTACATCTCAGCAAAGGAAAAAACACTATAACATTGTACTTTGTGGATTTGGACTACTGATTATTGAATCTAGACTATTTTGTCTATATCAATCAGCAGGGCTTTTTTTGCAGCAGGACCTCCTTTGCATATTAGGCCACACACCCCTGATGTAGCCAATCCTCCTGGAGCTGACAGTAGGCCCTGTACTAAGAGCCCTGTAAGCTCTTGGAAGATTGACTACATAAGAGGGGTGTGGCCTAATATGAAAAGAAGTTCCTACGACAAAAAAGCACTGTCAATCAGCAATGTGGAAGTGATATAAATTCTTATCATTGAATGAATGCTAATTGTTCAATGAATATGAAATTGCTATAATTACTGGGTATTGTATTCATGGTTAGTTTAACAAGATCTGTGTTAAGATGAGAGACTGTTTTGTATATAGAAATGTTTGTTGCATAAAATGCTATTTACATATCTGAAGTAGCAGAACAAAGTGAGTCCAGAGTTAAAACTAACAAAGTTTTATTGAGGCCAGTGTATAAGCTTTGGGGTGCAAGTGCATGCATATACACATGCGTGCGGCTATCCCACTTAAATATATCTGAAGTATATTGTTTTAGTAATCAGGTCAAGGTATTATTCTCGTTTTTTGTAATCTGTTGTCCTGAGATTCTCTTGTGTTGCATTATTTCTTCCATACCCAGTTGGAGGCTGAAAACCCTAGAGCAGGGGTGGCCAAACTGTAGCTTGGGAGCCACAGTGGCTCTTTGTCGCATATTGTGTGGCTCTTGAAGCCTCCACCACGTCGTCAGCTGGCTTGGAGAAGGCATTTGAAGTTAAAGATACTTTCTTTCCACCTCTCTCTCCCCTATTTGGCTTCCTTCCTGCTCTCAACCAGGCCTTGAATTCAGCAGGAGCTCACAGGAGCGCAGCTCTTGAACCTTTCTGAGGGTTCCCCCTCTTCCTCCCCACCTTGTCCATTGAACAGTAGGTGCAGCTGCATAACAAACCCTAGATGATCTCCACCACCTATTTTTTCTACAAAATGACCTCTGCTTTCAACTATCTGACCCTCATGTGTTGCAGCTCTCAGACTTCTGACATTTATCCTATGTGGCTCTTATGTGTGGCCACCCCCGCCCTAGAGCCACGGTGATCCTGATTCCTGCCTTCCCACCTGCCGGCTCAACCAGCGATCCGCCACCCCCACCCCGTCTGTTTACCTGCGGCAGGCGCGGCTTCAGCGCGGGGAGTCTCTTCCTGCCCGCGGAGGTTGTATTTCTTGAGCAGGTCTCGCCGAGGGACCCCCTCCAGCACTTGCGCGGCGACGTTCAGCTCCACCCCCGGGTAATACTTCAGCAGCAGCTCGGCCAGCTGGACGCGGGACACGTTCTCCAGCTTCCCGCGCGGGATGCGGCACGGCTGGTGGGGGAGCCCCTGCGCCAAGAAGACAAACGTGCGGAGCTCCTCGTCCGTCAGCTCTTCCAGGAGCCTCAGCAGCGTTTGGCGGACCATTTCCCCGGCGGCCCCGACGAGGCAGGGCGGGAAAGACTCCTCCGCCTTCGCCAGGCTTGGCGCGCCAGGCGGGGAATTGACGGGGTCTGGGGACAAAGGAAGGGGCCGGCCTCGAGTTTCTTTTCTCGCGGCTCTTTCGCTTTCGGCTGCTTTCCACCGGAAAGAGAAGGGGGCCGACACCCTGCGACCGAAAAGGGACGCGGGAAAGTGATCTTGCGGACGGGCTTGTGCGGCTTTGGGAGGTTTCGGAGCCGCTTTCTGCTTTTCCCGCCCTTGCAAGCCCGAGCGGAGCAGTCGGAGAGACCCGGGAGGGGGGAGGGGAGAGCCAGCTTTGCCCTCAGGGCGCGCGCCATTCAGCCACAGCAGCAAAGGAGAGCAAACGCAATCTGCCCGCCGCGGCTGAAGTCTTCCGCAAAGGCATGTCGCGTGTGTGATTTCTTAAGGAAGAGGTATTTTCCCCAAATTCCTTTCCTGCTTTCCCCGCCGAACCCGCTCTTTCCCCCAGCTGCTTTTGCTCTTGAGGAAAATGTACCCAGTAGTAGGTGGTGGTGGATAATGCTGCCGAATCTTACATTCGCGCGGGAAAGCAGAACTGCCTGCACAAAGGGACTAAACGTAGGCGCTCGTTCTTTGGCCACGTTATCGGGAAGCTAGGAGTTACTGGGAAAGACAATAATGCTAGAGCTGATTGGGTTTTGACCGTATTAGACTCTTGACAAATGATAACGCTAGGGAAAGAGGAAGACCCAACCCGAGAGGGACTGACTTCGTCATGGAAACCAGGAGGCGAGGGCCCTCCGTTTGCGGAATCTGAACAAGGCTGTTAGAGAGAGGACGTTTTGCAGGTTGCTAATCCATAGGGTAACCATAAACGACACCCACCCACACTTTCTTCTCTCATCCCTCCTTCTACAGCAAAAATTAAACAAGAGACACCCCCCACGCCCAATTCCAGAGCAAGAATCAAACAGGAACGGCTTAATGGCTACTAAATTCTGTCTCATTAAAACTTCTGCTATGTCAGTCCTTCAGGCGATAGGAGATCCGACTCCTGTTTAATATATGCTGTAACAACGCTGCAGTGGCATTTATTGTCATGGAAGGCCTAAAAAGCCGGTGTTTCTTAAGTTACTACCTTTATTTAACCCCTTGCTGTCTCTTTCTCTTTTCTTCTCTATCTTCCTCCTGTAACCTGAGATTGGGCACATGGCAACCCGCTTTCTAATTGCATAATCTCTGGCCACATGCCAAAACACTCCCCCCCCCCCTCTGGTTGGATCAGCTCTGGCCTCTGACTGCATCATTCTTTAGCCCTACATATATGGATTAGAATTCAGCACCAGTGTTCCCTCTAAAATGAGTTGGCATGAGCTAGCTCACAGTTTCTTAGCCTCCAGCTCACGCATTATTGACTTAGCTCAGGAAGGATGACCCCAGAGCACATTAAGTTATGCAGTAAGATCACAACTTTAATGCCAGTAGCTCACAAAGTAGCATTTTTGCTCACAAAACTGCAGTTTAGAGGGAGTATTGCTCAGCACTACACAATTTCACTTGCTATTGGCTCCAGATTACATTGAGAATATATTTTCCTTGGATCAAGACAGAAAAGTAACCTTGTTTTTTTTTTAAATCTATTAATGGTTTTATTTGAATCTTTATAATTTTTATATAATGAAAAATATTTTTATGATGTAATATACTTGAATGCTTTTACAGACACATAATTGAAGACAGGGCAGAAGGTATTTGAAAATGAGGCCTCTGTATTTTATTCCTGCCTTGAGTCACTGAGTCATATAGATATCCACCCTTCAAAGCAGCCATTTTCTCCCGGGCAGCTGATCTCTGCCAGCTGGATATCAGTTGTAAAAGAGAGAGATTTCCAGGCCCCACCTGGAGGCTGAAATAACAGCAAAAAATGTGGAAAAATAATGAAAGAACCCTGAAAATACTTAACCAGCAATATATATTCAATGGAAATTCAGCACTGTTACAATACAATTCATTACACTTCTACAAAAGTTCATTCTATTCTACAAAAATTCATATAACACTAATACAATGTGCAAAGACAGAATTAAAGTTCATAAAAAGACTCTCTGCTTGTGTGTGTCAGTTTCTTGACTTTAAAGCTCTCATAGACATTCACCCGACTCCACGGAAAGAATAAAGTGCTAGTGTGGTCCAAATTTCGAATGCAGATGATTTAAGTTCTGGAAATTTTTTCTTCAATCTTGCAGATGTTAAATGGAAACTTTCCTCAATTGTGAAATTGTTGAAAATAGTGGGTCAAAATAAGCCTCAACAGTAAAGCTACCTGTAATACTGTTTCAGATTTCTTTGTCTTAGAGACTCTTCCCACATTCCTGCAAACAATCAAACACACAACATTTCATACACAAACAGTGTATCTAGTTTAAAGTTATAATGCTAATATTAGCTCACCATCATCCAACGAAACGCTTCTTACAGCACTCTTTCTTACAGAAAACTCTCAAAGGTTCTCCCGCACATTCTAACATTCATTAGCCTAATTAGAAACAGCTGATGAAAATGTTTAAAGTGACCATCTAAACAGAAAGAAAGAAAACTGGAAATCCTGAGTCTTTGTTCTGAAACACTGTAATTTATAGATAGCAAGATAAATCTAAAATGAATTTAAACCCCAAGGTTGTAGTGCATTCATTTTAAAGATAAGGGCAGCCTCTTCCCTAAGTAAATATTTTTGAATTTCATCTTGACTTTTATTCATTCCTTGATATCTATACAAAACACAGAACCTCATGTCTTTTTCAGTATGGTTTTTGGACATAAAATGTTCCATAAGAGAAGCCTCCAAATTTTTAAAACAAAATCGGGATTGATGTTCCAGGATCCGAACCCTTACTTGTCTGGTAGTATTACCAATGTAGATTCTTGGACAGCCACACTGGATCACGTACATGACATTGCATGACAAACAAGAACTGAAGTGTTTTATTTTGATTTTTATATTGCTGGTAGGATGTACAAATTCTTTAGTTTGAATTGCCAAAGGACAAACCTTGCACCTGCCACAAGAAAAATTTCCAGCCATCGCATATGGGCTAACTTGTTCATTACCTTTGTCATTTTTAAAATCTGAATGTACAATTAAATCCCTTAAATGTGGGTTCTACGAAGCCCTATGTACGGTTCAAGTTCACATCCTGGCACATCACTCAACAGGTGCCAATGTTTATTAATGACAGATCTGATTTTATTTGACAAGGGAGTGTAGTCAAAGGCACATGTTAATTGCTCCACCTGCCTATCTTCCCTATTCTCAAAAAGACCTGTTCTAGACACAGAGTCTGCTTTCCTGATGGCTTCTTCCACAACTGTGGTTGGAAAGCCCCGTCTTACAAAATCCTGAGCCAGAACGCCTGTCTCTCCTATAGTCTCCCACTGCTGTTGAATTCTGTTTAATTCTTAACATCTGGCTGTAGGGAAGGCTTCTACGTAATGGTTTTTTAAACAATCGCACTGCCAGTTATTAAAGGTTCTGTAAACAGTGACATCTAAGAATGGTAATTCCAAATTGTGATTTTTGCCTGTAAATTTAATTGTGGCATGAATCTCATTCATCCAAGACAGCAATGGACTAAATACTCGTTAAGAATTAAAAATAAATCATCAATAAACCTAAAGTGAATTAGGATACTATCATAAAAAAGGATTCCAGGAACTGCAAATATATTGCTTCTCAAGGTGAGCCATAAACAAGTTGGCAACTGAGGGGGCCAGGCTATTCCCCATGGCTACCCCCCGCACTTGCAAATAAAAGTCTTCATCAAATCTGAAAAAAACTTTTTTTCAAATATTATGTCCACTAATTCCATAAGGAAGTAAGTGGCCGGGGACAAAGGAATCTGAAACAGTATTACAGGCAGCTTTCCTGTTGAAGCTTATTTTGACCCACTATTTTCAACAATTTCGCAATTGATGGAAGTTTCAATTTAACATCTGCAAGACTGAAGAAAGAATTTCCAGAACTTAAATTAAATGCATTCGAAATTTGGACTGCACTAGCACTTTATTCTTCCTGCAGAGTCGGGTGAATGTCTATGAAAGGATGTACAAGAGGTGAGAATATATCTTTCAAATATTTCTCTATTTTATATATCATTTTTATTTTAGAAAACAAGATAGCGATATGTAAAGAATACAAAAGGAAAGGCGGGTTATTTAACAGACTACATGTAACAAAGGTCATGTAACAGAAAATATTTCTCCCAACATGCTGTTCATTACAATCCCAAAGACATTTCAGATATTTTGAATTCCAGAATTCATAATTAAGCCATCTTACAACTACATCACTAGTTTCATCATTGCTACACATTCTGTGCTAAATACTTCATCATTTCTACCCACTAATTACAGCTTCCAATATACCAAAATCCAAAGAAAAATCCATTATATATCTCACAGCAAAGAATATTTTTGTTCAGAATTCAGTTCCTTAGGGGGAGGTATTTGTGAGTTTCCTGCATTGTGCAGAGGGTTGGACTAGATGACCCTGGAGATCCCTTCCAACTCTATGATTCTATGCTTTCATATTCAAAGCTTATTTTCATTCTGCTTCTACATTATAATACATTTATATGCACTGTGATACATTTATACACAATTTTAAATTGTTTCTCATTCTAAATTTTGAACTGTTTCTGCTTCTAAGTTTGTCTCCTGCTTATAAACATTCTATCTCTTTTCAGATTTTGATCTGTTTCTCAAACTGTTAATTTCACCATTACAGAATAGTCAGCAAGTTTATTTTCCCATTCTTCTAAACTTGGACAGATATTCGATTTCCATTTTACTGTGTAGATTATTGTAGCCACTGTTACCATACATTCAACTATCTCTTTCAGAACTTTTGGTAGTTTATTAGGCAATATTCCTAATAGCTTATTCTTAGCTTCTATGGGGAATTTGAATTGTAATATATTCTACATTTTCCCATGTATTTTCTTCCAATATCCTTTTGCTTTCTTTTAAAAAGTCCACCACATATGGTAAAGGTTCCATCTAAATCTTGACATTTACAGAATTTTCCTCTTCACAGTCTATCATCCATCACCACTGTTGGGCTGCAGCAGTAGGTTCATTGTCTGTTGCAAGCAAAGTCATGTTTTCCCAAACTTTTCTTCTTATCACTGCATCATTCATCATCAGGAAACATTGTGCACAAAAGTATTCAGGTTTAAACATGTTGTGGACATAGTTACAAAAATAATGCACTCTTTCTGAGCTGTCTTTTTGCAACACTGGCTTTTAAAAGCACTTCTGGAAGATAATGATACAAAGTTTAGCCATTTTATCATGCACAATGAAGTTAAGACAGCTAAGTAATTTTTCTCTAGGCCAGTTTTGCCAGGGATCCTGGAGGGTTGTTGTTGGTTTTTTTGCCATCTTCTGGGCATGGAGCTGGGGTCACTGTGGTGTGGTTGGGGAACTATTTGTGAATTTCCTGAATTATGCAGGGGGTTGGACTAGATGACCCTGGAGGTCCCTTCCAAATCTATAGTATTGGGTCTGGCCAGATTTTCGAACCTGATTGAAGAGAAAAAGGAGTTTAAAGTCCAAAGACCACCATGTTGAACAGCTTCATGACAGGTTTTCCTTGCTGACTTGATGCAGAAACGAAACGGTTTGATTGCTGAACTCCTGGGAAAAGATTGGCACATCACTGAGATGATCAAGTTAGTTGGTTCCTTTGCATTTACTCTGAGTGCAATCAATTTTATTATTACAGTTCATGGCCTGCACATATCACTTTAAACAAATAATACCAAAATAATAAGAAATAAGCAATGGTAAAATTTACAAAAATAAATATGAAAATGTTATAAATTTAAAAGCAGAAATTGAGGTTAATGAATAGCGTGTGGAGCCTTGGGGAACACTGATTTCATGCATCAAACACCTTCTATAATCATTCCTTGCACATTCTGTAGGCTGCAGTAAGGAATCTAGTGGAAGCAAATGTAAACTGAAGGTTTACATCAGATAAAAACTTCCTAGTAATTTCTAATGCAGGGCATGCAGGAAATCTCCCAAGCAAAGGTTGTAAGATCTTCACATGAACTTCCTGGTAAAAATAGCAGTGAAGCAGACTATGCTCAATTGTCCCATTGCCTACTCTGCAAGGGCAGACCCTGTCTGCCGCTGGACTCTTTTAATGACATCCCTCAATAACTACAAAGCGGAACAAATTCCATCTGGCCATGGAGAAAGGCCTGCAATGGGACAGAATCTCTAATAACAATAACTAGGCTGCTAGGGTTATAACATATTGCATTTTCATAGGGGACAAGAAGTCTGGGGCTCTATCAATATCTTCCTGCCATTCAGTATCCAATGTCCTTTGTTTAACTAGGGTCCTTGCTTGATCTAAGGTCATTGTTAGGAGAAACTCTGGAGGGAAGCCAAGCAAATTCAGCTTTTGAAACAGCCTTAAGCAGGTTAGAACAGAAGGGATCCCTAAGAATTAACAATGGAATATCTGAAGTCAGGTTGCCAGGTCCCCCCCCTGCCCCCGGCCACTAACGGGATGTGTGGGTAGAGTTTCCAGATCCAGGTTGGGAAACTTCTAGAGGTTTGAGGATGGCACCTGGGAAGGACAGGGACCTCAGTGGGTGTACAGTGCCATTGAGTCCACCTAAAGCATTCATTTTCTTTAGAGGAACTGATCTCTGTAGTCTGGAGATGCACTATAATTCCAGGGGATCTCCAAGTCCCACCTGGAGGCTGGCATTCTTAATTCTGAAGGGAAATGGTTTAGCTTAGTAAGTCATATGTTTATAGAAGCAAGGCTTACCTTGGCTTTTATAATCTGAGTTTGTGGAACTTTCAAAGGAATTCATTTCCTCACATCTCTTTAATGAAGCAAATTGTTGATGACAATGAGTTTACTATCAAATCATTTGTGAGCCACCTGAAACACGTGAGCAGGGGTCGCTTTGTAGAAAAATAGGTGGTGGAGCTCATCCAGGGATTGTTATGCAGCTGCACCTACTATTGAATGGACAAGATGGGGAGGAAGAGGGAGAACCCTCAGAAAGGTTCAGGAGCTGTGCTCCTGTGAGCTTCTGCTGAATCTAAGGCCTGCACTTGAGGAACAATTTCACAGAACATTTCAGTAATACACTGACATAGAATCAGTGGTTTCATTTTTTTTTTAAAACAAACACATTCCCCTCAGCTGTTATCATAAAAACAACTGTATCTCCTGGGGAACTTTATCAGGCAAAAACTGATGAAACAGAGCTAGAGATTGTAGCCCATCAAAATGACTTTGTCGAAAAATCTCATTCAAAGCGTGACAATTTTTAGAGTCTGGTTGATCCACAAAGTTTTTAGGTTGAAGAAGATTGCTGCAAAGATAAAATCTTTCTTTGGATCAACTTATCTATGTGAGTCACTCTCCTCAGCAATGAAATCCATCAAAAGCAGGTCATGGCTGCCTGAAGATCATCTGGATGACTATTTGAGAGCTGGGAAATCTCAGCATATAACCCCAGTTATTCAGTGTTAAGCATTTCTTTAGTTGATGAGTTGTTGTTGTTTTAAAAAAAACAAACACGTGGGACCCTTCCAACATGTTATTGTTTGCCCTGTCTTCTACAGCAACCATTTTGGGATAGACCACCACAGGCATGGTGCCATTTTGTGATGGCTTTCATTAACCTTTTTCAAAATTCTGAAAGGCTCAACTATTTACATGGGGCAGGGGACTGTGGTTTTTTTAGCTCAGCAACTTTGTATAGCTCTTGGTATTATGATCTTTATCTTTAAGTCTTAATTCTAATTCTGCTCCCAGAAGGTTCAGAGTTTATTATGCTCTCCTAAAGACAAAAACACAAGTAGCATAAAATATGTAAAAGATGAATCCTTTTAGTTGAGGTATTTTAGGTCTGTGGTGGAAGAGCTGAATATGTGGGAAAAGATTTGTGGCCTTAAATAACATGGACAGTTTGGTGTAGTGGTTAAGTGCATGGACTCTTATCTGAGAGAGCCAGGTTTGATTCCCCACTCCTCCAGTTTTGATTCTCCACTCCTCCACTTGCAGCTGCTGGAATGGCCTTGGATCAGCCATAGCTTTGGCAGAGTTGTCCTTGAAAGGGCAGCTTCTGAGAGAGTTCTCTCAGCCGCACCTCCCTCACAGGGTGTCTGTTGTGGGGGAGGAAGGTAAAGAAGATTGTAGGCCATTCTGAGATTTGGAGTGGAGGGCAGAATATTAATAGGGGTGTGCAAAAAAAAAAAAAATCGGATTCGGAAATATATGGGGCCAAAATATTAAGAATACCATATATTTACAAATACCGGTACTCGGAATTGCCGTATATAGATATACGGCTATTTCTGAATATACGGCCCAATTATACCCTATGGGCCATTGAAATCAATGGCAAAATAGGGTATATTGGAAGCCACCTCGAGGAGAGGGGGTTTGAGGAAGAGCTCCCAAATTTGCAGGGGACCTGCAGGGAACTCTCCCCTACAAACCCCCCAAATCCCAAAAAGATTGGGCCAGGGGGTCCTATCCCACCATTATACCCTATGGGCCATTGAAATCAATGGCAACATAGGGCATAATTAGAGGCTACAGGGGGCTTGAGGGAGAGCCCCTAAAACCGCAGGGAACTCCCAGGGGACTCTCCCCTACAAAACCCCCAAGTCCCAAAAAGTTTGGGCCAGGGGGTCCCTGTCTTTGGCTCCCCAAAAGGCCCATTGCCACCAATGCTGGGGAAAGCCCAGTTAGCCACTTCCTCCACTATAATTGCTGTGGGGAAAGTGGCTCTGGCCAGAGGGGGGTTTGAGGGAGAGGCCCCAAAACCACAGGGCAGCTTCAGGGGACTTCCCCGCATGCAACCCCCCTGGCCCAAAAAGACTGCACCCATCTGTGGGCACCCTGAAAGGAACACTGTTCCCAATGGTGAGAAAAAAAACCAATTAAAGCCACTTCCCCCACTGTAATTGTCGTGGGAAAAGTGGCTCTGGGGAGCAGGGGGTTTTGAGGACAGCCCCCCAAACTGATGTGCAGCTTCAGGGCACTGTCCCACACAAAACCCACAAGGCCAAAAAAAAATTGGACCAGGGGGTCCAATTCCTGGGGCACCCAAAGCCAAACCTAACCACACCAGAGGATCTCTATAGGACCCAAATGCACGATATCCATCTATCTACTCTATGAACCCTGCTGGCCTGGAACTAATATAAACCCAGTGGCCAACATCACTGCCACACAAAACACAATTTGCTCAAGATCTGCTATGCAGACCTGGCTGCAGCAAACCCAGATGCCAGCTCTCCAGCCCTGCCCCAAACAACAATGTTGTGAGCCGCCTTGAGTCCGCTTGCGGAGAGGGCGGGATAGAAATTTAATGTAATAAATAAATAACATGGGGAGAGCTGGCCAAGCACAACAAGCATGCTGGTTCTGGGTCTCTCACCCAGATGCTAGCTTCCCTACCATAGAATGTGCAATCTACAGATGCCAGCTCTCCAGCCCTGCCTCAAACAACGCGGGGAGAGCTGGCCAAGCACAACAAGCATGCTGGTTCTGGGTCTCTCACCCAGATGCCAGCTTCCCTGCCACAGAACACACAATCTACAGATGCCAGCTCTCCAACCCTGCCCCAAACAACACAATTCTCAAACAAGAGAAGCGGTGGACCACACCTACCTTCACATCATTCTGTATCTGACACAAAGCAAGAAGCATTTAGACTTACCTTGAGTGATGGATGGTTGGCTGGTCCAGGCTCTTTTGCGTTACCCAAGGTGCACCACGAGGAGGCGAGCCAGAGTTGCACCCCAAATGAAGAAGATCACTGGGAGGGCCTCAGATTGTGTGAGAGGAAGGGAACCATTCCTTCTCTCTCAGCTCAGCAGCAACACACCAGCTATCACTGTCCCATTAGAGGGACCTCAGCATTGGCATGGCTGCTGGCTGCCTGTCATCATCACCCTCTTTCTTCCTCCTGCCCCTGAAAAAAAACCTGGGTTATCCTGGCTGGGCCTGTGGGTGCTGTTGGTTACAGTTGGGGGCTGCAATGGCCCTTTCAGTATTATTAGGCATGTGTGGATGGGGAATGGGGAAATTTGGATTGCTTTGCAGATTTTAAATCAGCATTCACTTTTGGTTTGGGGATGGATGATGGATGGGGGGGGGGGGTGCACTGCCAATCAATTTGTGAGTGAGTTTTTGGGCTGTCTTTCGACTCTAGTCTATGTTTAGTGGGAGAGCATTTTACAACCACCTTCCAAGCGCAGGCCAAGAGAGGATTAAGGCACAAGTAGGTGCTCACTTCATTCACTCTCAAAGTCTACGTTCGGGGAGCCGAACAGAGGCAAATTGACCTTCAGGAAGACAAACAGCTCAACTGTCCAGGGTTGCAGGCGATTACAATGTGGGCAGACAATGTCGCCCATATGTGAAAAGACGTGCTCGCTCTGCATGCTTGTCGGTGGGCATGAGAAGAACGCCTTGGCCACGGAGGAGAGGGCTGGCCAGACCCTCTCCTTCGCGACCCAGTAGTCCAAAGGAGACATTTCCTGTGACTTGTTGGGCTGCAAAAGATAGTCCCTCACCATTGCAGCACCTGTCTCCACTCTCGGGCCTACTGCTCCCAGAGGGGCCAACGAGCCACCCGATGAGTGTCGTCTCGGGACTCTTCATGGTGTGAGTCTTGTGGGAAACACTGCCTAGCTGGGGATGAACAGCAGTGGAAGTGGCAGATGAGCTGCTTCTACCTCCCTCCTCCTCAGCTACCGGCGCTGGGCCCGCCCTGACTCTGCAGTGCTCGACCTTCTGGGAGAGCTTGTCTCGCCAGCGATCGAGCTCGTTGGCCTGCTCAGCGATCGTGCCCTTAAGGCGCGGATCTAACATGGTTGCCATCATGTAGACCTTATCCTGGGTGAAAGTCTGAAAGCGGGCCTCAAGCCCTTCCTGCAGCTTAACAACCAGGGTGCGCACCACTGGAAGAACATCTGCACGGCCTTGAGCTGGCACTGGAAACGAGGCCAGGTCCTCACAGGCCATATGGACCATGGGGACGACCAGTGCGATGCTCGCCGTGTCAGATGAAAGCATTTCTGTGTGGGTCTTGAAGGGCCCAAGAACCTCCACAGTCTGAGAAATGACCACCCAATCCTCTTGGGTGAGACGGTTCTCATCCCAAAAGACCCTCCTCTCAGAGACAAAGGCATTCAGGGCTGCTCTCTGCTCCACCATGCGCTCCAGCATGGCACAGGTGGAGTTCTAGGGTGTGCTGACGTCACCAATCAGGCAGTGTCATGGCACGCCTGTCAGTGTCTGTTTCTAATGCAGCAGATATGAGTCCGTATTGCTGCATGAGAAGTGACCCGTGATGTGCCGACGCTTCTGGAGCAGAATAAAGAGCCAATATCCCTTATTTGAGTATGTAAATAAGAGGTATTGGCTGTTTATCCTATTACATATACTAACCCATCTTTCACTATATTTTAATGTATTCTTTTTTTCTAATGGCAGACTATAATGATGTTATAACCTCTTGAGAAACTAATGCCTTCTATTTAAACCCACAACTAACAAAGCCGGAATGATAGCACTTCACACCCACGACATCTATCTGCTTTTTATCACCTTCCATTGTTGTTTCAGCCCAGTTAGAAACACCAACAAACGCAGACCCCAATTTGCGATTCTTTTAATCTGCTAAAAAAAATTCCATTACATACCAACTCACTACCCAATTTCTATGTATTTAAGACTGCTTGCCATTCCATTTTGTTGAAGTCTGCTTAGAGCATACAAAAGCTTACATTCTGAATAAAACTTAGTTGGTCTTAAAGGTGCAAATCGTCTACTGCTTTGTTCTCTTGCTTCAGACCACTTGGATCTAGATTGATAGAGGATATGGCTTTTGGGTGGCTGTTGGTCATTGTGGCCCCACTAGGAGGCAGCAGAACATTGGAAGTATCTACTGTGGCAACAGTGATTCACCCGGACTCAATGATGCTCCTTAATATTCCCTTTATTGCAGTGAGCGAAGTCCATGCAGGTAGCCACATGAGCACAGTTGACAACCACAGGGGGCTGAGCCACGCCTCTGCTGTGGGGCCATTCCACCAGGTTTATGCAGGTCTGGTTGTCTTATCTTGGCCAAAATGGCTTCTTCCTATGCCCACCACCGTGCCTCCTGCCCTTGTCGCAATGTTCAGTAACTACTTGATTTGGGGAGGGAGAGTCCTGCTGCTTTCCCAAGTGCTGCCCCATCCTGTCTTGGAATACCTGTTGCTTTGGGTCCACTAGGCAGGGTCTCTGACCTCTGCTGCCACCTCTGTACCACAGTCAGGATAGTCCAAAAAGCCCCCTCCCTATGCACAGGCTATTCTGTTTCCAAGGTTATGACAATACAATGCATATTCTAATGATGTTATGTGGTCCATGCCTCTTACTCCCATTGTCCCATTAGAAGTCTGACTCTGTAAGAAGTCACACAGATATCCTGGGAGCCGGTATTCAGTGTTAAGACTGAGCTTGGCAGGTTGAGAGAGAGCAGGAGATAATCCCAGTTTCCTGGAAAAGGACATAGAAGCTCCACATCTGCAATAATGGCCATATACCTTGTTATCTTTCCTGCTAGATCCTGGAATGCCTCATGTATCAATTAATCAATGTTTAATGTGGTCAAAGACCATTAAATAAGAGAGCCAGTTTGGTGTAGTGGTTAAGTGTGCAGATCTGGGAGAACTGGGTTTGATTCCCGACTCCCCCACCTACAGCTGCTGGAATGGCCTTGGGTTAGCCATAGCTATTGCAGGAGTTGTCCTTGAAAGAGCAGCTGCTGTGAGAACCCTCTCAGCCCCACCCACCTCACAGGGTGTCTGTTGTGGGGAGAGAAGTTACAGGAGATTGTAAACTGCTCTGAGTCTCTGATTCAGAGAGAAGGGCAGGGTATAAATCTGCAGTCTTCTTCTAAAATAACAACTAACACATAACATCCATATAGCAAAATGTGCAGCTCAAGATAAACACAATTTAAAATTGGGCATATAATTTCCAAAATTTTCAAGTCTGGGATATTAGTCTTGAAATAATTAAGTATTTCCACCTATCAGCTGTTTCCGATGTCTTAAGACCTGCACTGCAAATGATGCCACCTTTAAAGTAATTTCCTGGTCTCTGTCTGCTAAAAGCTTATCTAAATAAAATCTGATGTTTCTCCCCGGAAACTGGCTACAGAGGGGAGTTATATAAATTGCTCAAATGCTCTGGTAAAGTTTGCACTCAAAAAGCACATGTTCCTTTGTCACTAAACTCCCCTCATTACAGATACACAGTCTTTCTTTATAGGGATGCTTATTATATTTGCCCTCTGTAACCGCTGAGGGTAGCACATCCACTCTCAAAAGGGTAAATGCTCGTCTAAGCTTCATCTGTGTACTGGGCAGAAATTACTTCCTTCAGCCGCCATTTTATGGCAGCCATTTTGTGGCTACACCCACCAAGCTGTTTCAGAATTCCAGAAGTGTCTGCAGGTTCAAAAGTATTGGGAACCCCTCTTCTAGCCACTAAAACAAGAGATATGTTTGAAACATCAAATCAACAGAGAATAGCAATTTCATTTTTAACAGTTGATTTTGATGCTTTTTTTTGTATAAATTGTTTCTAAAGCGTTACACCCCTTTTCCAGTTCCAAATTCCTCCTCTCTTCCATTTCCCATCCCCAGAAAGCTAGCCCTGACTACTTCCCTCTGTCAGAGTGCACTGGAATTCAGAGTAGCCAACAAATGCATGCAATTTGCATACAACACTGTACATATATAACATCTTCCAGGAGAAAAGTGAGAAAGGAAGAGATAGCTCAGTAAATTCATATAAAAGCATTAATCACAAGCAAGCATCTTTGAATGCTTCTGCAACTTGTGTGGCCAACAATCATAAGGAGAGACAAAGGGGAGTTCTTCCATTGTTGGCTTGAAAGTTTTTAGTTAAAAGTTTTATCTATATACCGCTAGAAAGATGAGAGACATTCAGAGGTGGTTTGCCATTGCCTGCCAAATGCACAGCAACTCTGGACTTCATTGGTGGTCTCCAATCGAAGTACTAACCAGGGCTGACCCTGCTTAGCTTGTCTTCAGTGTTACTTACAGCCATAGAAAAGTCCTCCACAACTGCCCAGATAGGCAGTTCCTGAGAGTAGAGGGGAAAGGAGGCAGGCACAGTAATCAGAAAACGGCTATGCCTGCTTAGGGCAGCACCCCTGTTGCTATGGTGCCTCTAAGGCACCGAGACATCCCTGTGGATAATCCTTGCAAGCGATTGCTGTATCTGGTTATGTGTGTTCACATTATGCTAAGATCATGTTCACTTCAGGTTGGATGGATTCTGCCAGCATTTTCACAGTTACCGTTTCTCACACAGCTAACCTCGCAGTCACAATCCTGTTCCCTCCGCGGTGTCCAGTCGGATTTTGCACCATCTGCGCCAGAGTTACAGGAAGTGACGTGGCTTTTGCGTAGCAAACGTAAACTGCTAAAACCCAGTTTACGTTTGCTACGCAGAAGTTGCGGCACTTCCTGTAACTCCAGCGCAGATGGTGGGAAATCCGACTGGACGCTGCGGAGGGAACAGGATTGTGACTGCGAGGTAAGCTGTGTGCGAAAATGGTATCAATCTCACCCAGTTCCCCTCCTTATTATAGTTCCTGTCTCCCATGGCTTTTGTCCATGCATGATCTCCAGTGTTGCCTTTGTAGCCAGAGGGGACACCCTCCTCCCTTTTTCACCAGCAGAAAAGCTGTTTGGACCCAACCCATTATGTTTACATTAATATTAGAGTTACTTCCTGGTGAACTTTTGTACTGACAGTCAGACTTCAGAACTCTGCAGCTTATGTGCGCCATGGGGAATGCTGTGCTTGAGCACAGCATTTAAGCTGTTTAATGGCATAACAATATCACCATGGGGTTGGACTTAGGTCTGACTCCTGATACGTGCTGTGGGAACATCTCAGAGTCTAAGCATAGGTGGAGTACTCACACCAATGAGGTGTTAGCTAAAGATACCTTGATCTTGTCAGATCTTGGAAGCTAAGCAGGGTCAGCCCTGGTTAGTACTTGGATGAGAGACCACCAAGGAAGTCCAGGGTTGCTGTACAGAGGCAGGCAATGGCAAACCACCTCTGAACATCTCTTGCCTTGAAAACCGTACAGGTTGCCATAAGTTGGCTACAACTTGACAACTCTTTTCACTACCACAGGAGAGACACTCAGATAGTACCCCGGTTCACTCTATGTAGGAACTCCTTGGTGCTTCATGAGTCCCTGGATTCTGGATCCCATGGACAAAGTCACGCCAGGCCCTCCTGTCTTCCACCATCCTCCGAAGTCTGCTCAAATTCATGTTTGTTACATCAGCAATGCTGTCCAATCATCTAATCTTTTGCCATCTCCTTCTTCTTTTGCCGTCTGTCTTTCCCAGCATCAGGATCTTCTCCAGGGAGTGCTCCCTTCTCATTTGGTGGCCCAAGTATTTGAGCTTCAGCTTCAGCATCTGACCTTCCAGGGAACAGTCTGGGTTGATAGGACTGAGGATACCGTCATCTCCACTCGCTTTGTGGTTAGTAATGCTTTCTATGACCTTCCTTATCATATTATCCAGTTGAGCAAGGACATATTAGATTTTAACTTTATTTTTTAAGTGCAGTATCGGGACTGCTTCAGAAGTTATGGTCTGCTCACGAAGGCAGTGGTTTTCCTGCAATGTCTCCACCGGGGGATAGTAATGTTTAAATAATTTATTTCTATATAGTAACAAGTATTCACTGGTCCAAAGCAAAATCCAAAAACAATAGTTGTACAACACCTTTTATTAGGACCAACCCAAGTGTTTTGTGCCGTTTTGGTTGGTTTTGATAAAAAGGGTTATATGATTGTTACACTTTTAAAATATAGTTTGACCTAACCTTGTAGGGTGTCTCTATGCCAGTGTGGCAGATACTGGTACAGAGAGATTTCACCTAATTTGGTGGAACACCTGCATGGAGGCAATAAGATTTTAGAGCTGCTGGGTGTAATGTTGCCATCCAAAAGTCAGCATCAGCTAACAATATTAACTACAGGCTCATTCATTTACTCACCTGCTACCCTTGTGCGTGCCATTAAATGACAGCAATGTCCTTCCATTTTCTACATAGAACAAACAGGTCAAATCCTCTGACAAAGGATAAATGGATATAAATCTGATATTAAGAATCACAGGACTGAGAAACCTATAGAACACGACAGTCTTCCAGGACATTCACAGCACAATCCAGAGGGGGGGCGGGGTGGAAAGTCTTTTGGGAGCAGACGAGCTGCTACGTGGGCGCAGGAAGGGTTTGCGCTGACGTACGACCGGCGCCATCACAGTGGAGGGGAGTTACATGGGCGGTGGGCTGCCTGAGCGCTGCTCCGCCCAAGCGTGGGCGGAAGTGAGGCGGAGTGCGGCGTTCAGGCGGAGGAGGGGGTGGAGTTGGGGGCGCAGCCAGGTTTAGGCGGCTTTCTGAGCAGTTTGGCCCATGACATGCCCCCCCAAGAGGCGCAACGTTACGGATGCAAAAATAGTGGCGTGTCCCATAGGCACTCGTTGAGACCAAAAACAAAGGTTGCCTCTGCTGCTGCAGAAGCTCACAAACTCCTTAGGGAGTGGCGTGATTGCATCACCAATCCCCTCGCACCTTGGCCTGGCGAGCCCAATCCCTGGCGCCCAATCGTGGCCCCCCCTCCTAGAAATACTTCCACTCTGTCTCGCACAACTCAGTTGTTAGGGACAGGTTCACGTGGTGGGAAGCTCTGCCGGTGAGCTCCTGGCCGTATAGACAGAGTGAGGGACAGGCAGGCACGTTGGTGATGGGTTTTGCACCACGCGGTTGCTTTGACAGTATCTTTGACTTGCGAGGGGGAGAGAGAGGGCTAACTGCTCTTGTTTCCAGATCTCCACAGGTTCCGGGCTCCTGGAGGCTCTGCATGTGAGGATGGTCGCCAATGGCTGGGTAAGTTCCACTGTCCTGCTCTTCCAGCTGCTGCCCTTGCAGATGCTCTTGATCTCTGTCTCCGTTTTGCAGGTGGGACTCCAACACAGAGGCTTCCGCATGTGTTGCTCCACCGCCCCCCCCCCCCCACTCCCTCAGCTGCTTCTGCCTGCTGCTCGGAATGTAGCCCCGCCCACGACATGACTGCCCAGCATGCTCCAGGGAGACTGTTGCACTCTGTTCCGGAAAAATAAAGTCTGAGCTGTGCCCTCTGTTGTCTCTCCTGCTTGGCATCTGCTGCACGTTCCCGGGGCAACCCGCCCCCCCCCCCGCTCTGTCAGTGGCCTCTCTGAGGGAATGTCTGGGAGGGTGAGCAGACTTGGTTCTTGGGGGGAGGGGATGGGCTATGAACTGCCAAGCTGTCCCCCGCATGGCTGAACAGGGGAGGGGGGGTGCCACCCCTCAGCCTGCCCGGGCTGACAGCCTACTCGACCGCACAGGGCTGTTGTGTGCTGGGCACTTGAGGGAGGGGGTTGCTGAAGTGGATGCATGCCCAGCGGCTCGCACTTTGAGTTCTGTGGCCCCCAGGGGAGGTGTTTCTTGCACATAGCAGGGGGCGGAAGCAGGGCAACACTGGAGGGGGGGGCTCCAGAGGGTGTCTTTCGGACTTGGTCTGGCCGCTCCTGGACACGCATTCCAGCTGCTGTCTAGAACAGCGAACTCCTGCACTTGGCACTTCCTGCTTGTCCGCGCATGCCTCTGCCCGCCTGCCTGCCATTGGCAGAGTCTCTGACAGCGGGAGGGAGTGGGGGGATTGACGGACTCTCAGGCGCGAGCTTTCTGCCCCCTCGCTTGGTCATGTGCAATGGGCTGGCCAATCCTGTGGTCCTGTGCGAGCCTGCACCTCCCCCACCCCCGCCTCGGCAGCGGGCTAATGGCATGCACCTGGGCGGAATCACCATGGTGATGGGTTCTCTCTTGCTCCAGGCCACTCTTCCCCCTCCAAGCTTAGCATAATGTCTCCCCTTTGGAAGTCAACGAGCGGCGCCATAGATGTGCCCATGCCTGAGCGGCCGGCCGCCACATATGTCTGGATTGGGCTGTCCATGGGTGAACTCTGTAGCTGTTTTATTGCAAAGGAACTTCAGGAAGAGAAATTGCTGAATTACAAGTTATTACAACACTCAGACCCCCCGCCCTGGACTTAATAGGGGTATTGGTTTCTTCTTTCAGTACGTATGCTAATCTCATTCAGTCCTTACATTTGTATTCTCACCAAGAAGAGCTATATATCCTCTTTATTTTAGTGTATTTCTTATGTGGAATAATAGATTAGAATAGTGTTTGTAATGTAATACAATGAATAGCAGAATGTAATGTAATTTGGAATAGTAGACTGGAATGTATTTCTCTGGTCTAGTGACAGAGGAGAAACAACACTGCACAGCCAGTCATCACACCTTTACAGAAAGGATGCTGTTAAATCTCCATGCTTGAGAGGAGACAAGATGGAGCATAATGGCAGGGTCTCAGCTAATTATTCTCAGCAGTCCACAATTAAGAAGGGTATATTTACACATCGTTCTCCAATTTTGATGTATTTATTTGCTTCACTATGTTTTCCCCTGGAATTAAATCCAAAGACCATATAAACTAAGCTTGTTTTTCCTATTTGGTCCTTGCATCTGTTAAACATCTTCATTATGTTGTATGCTGATTTGCTGCTCACCCTCTACTTATATGTATGGAATAGTAACTTCCATTTCAATGTATCTGAAAAAGTGTACATGTACATGAATAAAACTTTGTTGTTCTTAAAGGTGCCACTGGGCTTGAATTTTGTTCTGTTGCTTCAGATCAACATGGCTACCCACCTGAATCTATCTTCATGAAAACAGTAGTTGTGGTAGTAAAAAAAAGTGCTGTCAAGTTGCAGATGATTTATGGTGACCCCATGGGATTTTCAAGACAAAAGACATTCCGAGATGGTTTGCCATTGCTTGCCATTGCACAGCAACCCGATACTTCATTGGTGGATTCTCATCCAAGTACTAACCAGGCCTGACCCTGCTTAGCTTTTGAAATCTGATGAGATCGAGCTAGCCTGGCCCTGAGCCTGGTGGATCATGGCCAAATCCAGCCACAGAACATATTTACTAAGGGGCCGAAGAAGCATGTGTATCAGCCCTTGGATGAGGTTTCCCAAAATGCCTGCAATAATTGTGTGCACATGTAGTTATATATGCATATATTGTTATATATGCGTATTTTGTATGTATATGCAGGCTTTGGCTTTGTTGAGTAACTTATGTATTTGTTTGGTATCCATGTGTAGTCCATGGCACTCAAATGACAAGTAACATATGTAAGCATGACATTTGTAAATCTCCCCAAAACAGAGAACTCAAAGTCTCCCCCCACCACCCAATGAAATCAATTGGCTTAGACTGGAGTAACTGATTGTGCTATTATTCTCAGACTATGTAAACCAATGGAATTTGGTGCTTCTCCAGGATTACTGAGAAGATGCTGATGACAGAACACTTGTGTGTGTATCCTTAAGACAGGAGGCTCAGAAATGCTTCCTGACCACCCAGAAATTTGGGATATCTACATGATGGATACAATATACACAACTATTTTATCGTGAGCAAAATAGCTTACGATAAAGTTTGCCATGCTCCCTCCTAGGAACATATACTTGAATGGAGGTACAGAGCCACAAACGTTGGCTGTGCCCCAATGATTGGCAATGAAGCTTACACAGAGCCGCTGTGTCCACGACTGGGAAAATGTGCCCATTATGGAGTATGGCCAATGCATTTATTCCAGCTGCTCCATTATGTGGATTGCTGGGTACTCTGATATGTTGTGAGTTTTTTTAAAAAGGAAGACCCCTGTGCAAGCACCAGTTGTTTCTGACTCTGGGGTAATGTCGCATCACAACGTTTTCACAACTGACTTTTAACAGGGTGGTTTGCCATTGCCTTCCCCTGTCATCTACACTTTACCCCCAGCAAGCTGGGAACTCATTTTACCGACCTCAGAAGGATGGAAGGCTGAGTTAACCCTGAGCCAGCTACTGAACCCAGCTTCCACTGGGATCGAACTCAGGTCATGAGCAGAGAGTTCGAACTGCAGTACTGCAGCTTTACCATTCTGCACCACAGGGCTCCTGCTGTGAGTTGAGGGCCACACTATGGTTGGTTTTGTATAGCTCTATGGTTGTGGTTATTTCAGCTTTAGTTACTGACTCATTGAGTTACTGTGGAGTAAAGGCTTTAGTTCTAGTTATGCTTCCATGCATTGTTTGAGAAATTTGTTACTGTTTCCTGGTTCTTCCTTTACGGAAGTATATGATTTATTCTGAGCTTGTTGTGTTAAAAGTTAACCCATGCTGAGAATTGCATTGTTTGCCTTGGTTTCCATACACACAAGTTTTCAATAACATATTTTTGTCTTCTTTTGTTTTTTTGCAGGAGGGGAAGACATTTTATTACAATGTGACCTTGGTAAAATGTTTGGTCTAAACAATTGTAATAGCATTGTCTGCAAGACTTAAAACAAGCCCAAATTGTGTATAAATACATGTTCTCTACATGTTTGGGGAAGGTGGATTTTGTTGTCTAACTTACTAATGTGGGATAGATCAAGATAGGTTTACCCCCAGCAAGCACTCAAATGACAAGTAACATATGTAAGCATGACATTTGTAAATCTCCCCAAAACAGAGACCTCAAAGTCCCCCCCCCCCCCAATGAAATCAATTGGCTTAGACTGGAGTAACTGATTAGTCTCTCTGTAGCAGTAGAAGAGAGTCCAGTAGCACCTTAAACAAAATTTGTGGTGGAGTATGAGCTTTCGTGAGTCGCAAAACCCTACCACAAATTTTATTAGTCTTTAAGGTGCTATTGGACTCTTAAATTACTCTTTCCTAATGTGGGAAAATATGAAAAATGCACTGAATATTCACAATATCCAAGCATGCACCTCACAAAAACTGCAAGCTATTTAAATCATTTCAAGTAATAACAAAAACATCACGAAACCCTTGCAGAAAAAGTGGGGAAAGCAAGCTGTTTGACTTAATACAGCACCACTGTTCAAGCCATGAAAACTCTGCTGCTGGGAAGAATTCAATGTCATCATTTATGGATTATTGATAAATACTATCATCCAAAGATGTGTCAGGTGTAGAGAAGCCTTATTTCTTGGTTAACTCCCCCCAAATTCACCATCCATGAGAATGCATGGCTGAAGAAAACTATACCATATGTAGAAATACAGATACCAGGAAGAAAATAAGACCAGACCTGTAAGCAGGAGTGGGAAAAAGGAGAAACATGATACAAGGAAAAGTAGTTTCTTTGCTCTTTTAGAAGTCTAAAAGGTCAAATAAACTCCCTGACCTGGATAGCCCAGGCAAGCCCACTCTCATCAGATCTCAGAAGCTAAGCATGAAGGAAATTTAGCAACAAGCAGAACAGCATATTGAGCTGTGAGAATTCCCTTGTCTCTTCAGACTTGGATATGGGAGCAGAGCAGCTCCAGTAGCAGTCAGAAATGTTGTTGCAGAAACAAGTTTCATTAATCTTTCTAAATATCAGGAAAGAACAGAGTTCAGGAGTCCAGTTGTCATATTAGCTCTCTATTCCTCCTATTTTCCTTCTCCCACTTGAAGCTAACTGGACGCTCAAAGTTAAAACAGGTAATTATGCAATAAAATGTACACACCAAATTTCATCCCACTGTCTCAATGCACACTTTATCATGTGTTTTATAACTTCCTGGTTCTCTGGAAAAGGTATAGAAGTAGATCAAAGATCCAAACTTGAAACCTAGGATGTTGTTCCAAACATGCACACCATCTTTCATTCCAATAGGTCAGTATCTGAAAGTAGAGATTGCATTTTATTTTGCATTTCCTTTTCCTTTTGAAAATGGGTACGGGGGGAGGAGTGGGTCAGGCTGTTGTATAATTACATCCTACATGTGCATACAAAATTTCATACCAAATCTCAGGGTTTATACATAGTTATCCAGGCGCATAGTGTTTTATAGAGTATAAAACACAGACCTCTGCTCCGAGGAGATTACAATCTAACATTTGGCATAAAGGAGACTACAAAAGGAAGGGAAGAAAGTGGAGTGCAGGATAAACAGAGGAAAAATAGGGGTTTATTTCAGTTACATGTGTGTAGGCTTCTCTGCAGAGATGTGTTATAAATACACAAACACATGAAATGCTCAATGGTCTCACTTGCCTTAGCCCCAAAAGCTGGTTCCTAACATGCTGTCATGCTTAAGAGGAAAAGGGGTAGTCCCAGTACAGGTTATGGTTGGTAAGCAGGCCTTGAATTCAACAGGAGCTCACAGGAGTGCAGCTCCTGAACCTTTCTGATGGCTTCCCTCCTCCTCCCCACCTACCTACCTTCTCCATTGAATAGTAAGTGCAGTTGCATAACAATCCCTGGATTAGGAGAGTGGGCACCCAGCCAGCCACCAGGAGCTTTGCCACGCCCCCAGCAGTCCTCATTAACCCCTGGAGAAGCCCACACCACCCTTTCTCCACTTTTTATGTGATTTTGGGTGGCGGGTGGTTTGCTGGCCTTTTGACCATGGCGGGGGGCAGCCAAGGAGAGCCCCAGGTGAGAGAGGTCTGCTTGGGTTTGCTGGATCTCTAGCCAGCCCAAGCAGGCCTTGCTTGCCCAGGGCTTTCCTTCCTTGCGCCAGGCTGCTTTTGGCTGGTGGGGGGGCGGCATATGCTAATGGTTATGCTAATGAGCTCCACCACCTATTTTTCTACAAAATGACCCTTGTTGGTGAGCATGCCATACACCAACCTGGCTGTTGTGTTAAAGGTTGGGGTCTGATAACTACTTGAACAGAAAATCTCTTGAGAATGCTATGAGTTTTGTGAAAGAACACGGGAGCCACGTTATTCTTCCCCCATTACTTGGGGGGGGGGGGTGCCCTATGCAGAGGTGCGCTGTCTCTGCCTTATAAAAACTGGTGTTGTCTAAGGAAGATATGATTTGCAGAGACAAAACACCCACAGTGGATCAGGAGGCTGTGGAACAGCTGAGTTTCCAAGAAGATCAGCATAAGTTCTTTGATTTTCCAAAATATGCACAAGGATGCAATACTTCAATATCAACTGCCAGACACAGTGCTTACAGCAGCTCTTATAGCCCAGACTGGCTTGATTGCATCAAAACTCAGAAGCTAAGCAGGGTCAGTACTTGGATGAGAGACCACCAAGGAGGATGGGGGCTGCTATGCCGAGGAAGGGAATGGCAAACTACCTCTGCTCCTCTCTTGCTTTGAAAACCTCCATGAGCTGCCATGAATTGTCTGCAATTTAATAACATACTCTACCTTAGAGACACCAATTCCTTTCAAGCAAAACTGTGAGCATTTTTTCCCTGCTGCTTGATTGAATATATAGTTGCACCATCACCAGGGCCGCCTTTCCTCCTTCAGAATAATGTACAATGACGTAGAATGGTGTAGATTGGCTTAGAAGGGTAATACTTTTCTCTACCAGAAGGAGTCGTAGAGTGGCTTAGAATCTCCTTCCCTTCCTCTCCCCACAACAGGCACCTTGTGAGGTAGTTGAGGCTGAGGAAGTGCTGAGGGAACTGTGACTGATCCAAGGTTACCCAGCTGGCTCCATGTGGAGGAGTGAGGAATCAGACCTGGTTCTCCAGGTTAGTCTGACACTCTGAACCAGGGGTGGCCAAATTTGCTGAATGTAAGAGCCACATAGAATAAAAGTCAGATGTCTGAGAGGCACAAGACATGAATGTTAGATGTTTGAGAACCAAAGACAGGAAGGAAGGAAGGAAGGAAGGAAGGAAGGAAGGAAGGAAGGAAGGAAGGAAGGAAGGAAGGAAGGAAGGAAGTAAAATAGATGGAGAAGGTGGAGGGAGATGGAGGTGGAAAGAAAGCAAATTTAACTTTAAATGCATTCTCTAAACTTTTGGCTGGCTTGGATAAGTGTTTTAAAGAGAGAAATGCCTTCTCCAAGCTGGCCAACAGCGTGGTGGGAGCTTCGAAAGCTACAGACATTTAATAACTGTAAAATGTATGGAATGATTTTATTGCATATTTAGTTTTAATATTTTATGTTGTTTTTAACTGCTGCTAGCCACCCTGAGCCCATCAGGAGAGGGCGGGATATAAATTTGATTAAATAAATAAGTCTGAAAGAGCCACATGTGGCTCCCAAGCCGCAGTTTGGCCACCCCTGCAACTATTACGCCATACTGGCTCTCCAACTGCTTAGAGACTGTACTGCAAGGAAAAGAATCCAGGATGGGGTTCTGCCACTGACAAACTGCGTAGGAGCAAGCTTGGTTCTTAACCACTAAGAGCAACAGCAGCAGAGATCAGGTTTCCCTTGAGCTCCCCTGACATGACCAAATGCACCTTCCCACTTCCTTTCTTTAAAATACATGGCTGCCATTCCCTGCTACAGGGAAGACCAAAGTATGGGGGGATATTCTTGCAGAAAAAACAAAACCCGGTCTTAACTGTCCAACTCTCACAGGCAGGCAGGTGTGTGTGTGTGTGGGGGGGGGGATACTATGGCTGTGCACACAGCAGCCTGAAATGCATTGTGCTCCCACAGGATCCCTGCAATGTCCCAGTCCTCCCTCTTATCCCCCACCCACCTACCCATCCATCAGATCGATGAGCACTTCGCTAAGCTGTAATGATTAACCATATTGACTCTGCAGTCTTGAACGCTGAGGGACGGAGGAGGTCAGTGGTGGCAAGCAGGCAGTGCAGAGAGGAAGGGGGTGTGGCAAAGGCTGCTTGTGCCAGAAACCAGACTCTTCAGAAGGCATACACCATGGACAGCTCCTGCTGAGCTGGGGCCCGCCTTCCTTGCTCTCTTGGACTCTACCCAGGATTGGGATAGGCGGCAAGGGCTTGGCTGCAGAGCTGTAGGACCTCTCCTTGAGATACAAGGGTGAGTATTCTGAAACTTGCCTTGATGGTCTTTTCACGGTGCCTCTCTCCTTCTTTGCCAACTTCATCCTCGCTTGTAATCAGACCACTTTGCTCTTCTCCCAGGGCTTTGCAGACACCAGGAGCTGCTGCTGTTTCCCTTTCCTTTGCAGAATAGGAAACCAACATCCTAGACGGGTTGTTTGTTTTCTGGGAGGGCATCCTCTGTGTGTTATTGCAATAACAGACCTCTCCTCCTGTCTGGAGGAAATCCCCATGCATTGAAAGTCTGTCTTGTTCCTGATTTCTAGAGGAAGCTTAAAACTTTATTCCTTCCCCGCCATTTCCTGGGTAGAAGCCAAGAGCCCTGTTAGATGATGTTGCTGAGAGGACAAAAATTTCTTCCATTCTTGTGCGGGCAGAAGTATTTTTTAAGAAGGGCTGGTGGCGAGAGGGAGGAGGAAAGTTCTGTGGAGGAGAAACTCGAGGACCAGACAAGGTTAAATTTCTAAAACCAGAACTGCCGGACTCAACCTTGCATGAAAGCTATGCTGTGTGCTCCGGATTCCTTACTCTTTCATTTAAAAATACATTGAATTAGGTTGTGATTCCTGATGAAAAAATCACTTGGCATGTTCCCAAAGACCCTTAAAACTTATTTACCTATTTCCCAGATTCAGTTCTGGGAAATCTGCGCCATGGTGCAGAGTGGTAAAGTTGCAGTACTGCAGTCCAAACGCTCTGCTCACGACCTGAGTTTGATCCTGGTGGAGCCTGGGTTCAGGTAGCCCAGCTCAAAGTTGACTCAGCTTTCCATTCTCCCAAGGTTAGTAAAATGAATACCCAGCTTGCTGGGGGGAAAGTGTAGATTACTGGGGAAGGCAATGGCCAACCACCCTGTAAAAAGTTTGCTGTGAAAACATCACCCCAGAATTGGAAACAACTGGTGCTTGCACAGAGGACTACCTTTATCTTCACTGCAGGCTGCTAGCTAGATATGGAGAGAAATATGCTTTTCCTTCTCTATCGCAGGGAAATGATCAGTGCAATCTCAAGCAGGGTTGGTTTTTTAAAATCCCATTGACTTCAATGAATTTAAAATATGTAACTTTATACTTCCACTGTTAGTACACAAGAAGAGAGAAAGTTTTATTTGAGTACCTTTTGGCATGCTACCGCCTTCCAGCCTCAAATTCTGTTGGATTAAATGGGAACATAAACACCCGCTTTGAGGAGCAGTTGCAAAGGGTGAACTAGATTAAGAGAACATTTTTGCAAATTTAAAACACAAACTAAACAAAGGCTGGGAGTAAACAATCTTTATTCCAAATTGGCAAGGTGGGAATGTTTATGGGAAGGATCTCATAAACCAGGTCTCTCTCAGAGGAAAGTAATTATTTTAAATGCTACAAGTTTATGATCCACTCATGGGGTCTAGTATTGTTTGCATCCTAACAGTCACTCCCGGCCTTTGAGCAGGATGAGGAAGTCTCAGCCCCACCCCCTCAACAGCTTTTATTTTAATTTCTGCAGTTACCATTCTCGGCAACCTGGCAATAAGATTTCCATGACTCATTTGAAGATCATGGACACATTGTTTGCTCTAAATTTGCCTTTCTCCTGTGCAAAATATTTTCCTTAAAGAATGGTCAGTAGTGATATTGTTTATTGCATAGAATTTAGTCTTCTTTTCCTCCCCAGTGGGGACCAAAACTAGCCAACAATACAGAGTAAAAATAGGTACAGTGACAAACAAGAAACAAAAAAGCTTCTGATTTGCTAAGTGGGACTTCTCTCTATACCAGCTGTCCAGCCCACTTCCAGGTTCTGAAGCTAACAGCTGATGGACAAGAGCCCTCTGGCTTATGGCCAAAGGCTTGTGCCTCTGGGTGTATCCAGGACTTAAATCTCTGTGTGCAGAGAGAAAAGCAATCTCAGAGAGATGTTCCTCAGTTGCTGCTAAAAAGGTCTTCCCTAGCACCTTCCCAGTCGAACAGAAGACATTGCTAGATTCCTTGTCTTCCTGTTACCCAATCAATAGTTTATTATTATTCAATAAGTAGTTTAAATTAGAGGGCTTTTTTATATAAGGGAGGAAACTTTGGTTTGGATCTACAGCTGATTATGCTTGTTTGTTGATTTGTGTTAAGCTCTGTTAAGCCTCTTCTGACTTATGGTGACCCTATGAATTAATGACCTCTAAAACAGTGGCCCCCAAACTTTTTGGCACCAGGGACCAGTTTAATGGAAGACAATTTTTCCATGGACTGGTATGGGGTGAGGGGCGGCCACCCCAGGCTCTCCCCTGCCCAGGCCCTGCCCTTGCCCCCCATGGGGGTCTTTAAATGTAGGAGGATTCTGGGGCTCTTTCTGCCACCTCCCTGCTAGGTGGCCAGGTAGCAGAAGGCCAATCTGCCTCCCCCTCCCATTTCAAGACCCCCGCCAATAATCTAGGTGCCCAGTTGCTAGCAGGCCATGGCCCAGTGGTTGGGGACCTCTGCTCTAAAATGTCCTGTTGTTGCCTTCATCGGGTCTTGAAAACTGTGGCTTTGACTGAGCCAGTCCATCTCATGCTGGGTCTGCCTCTTTTCCTGCTGCTTTTGATTGTTCCCAGCATGGCTGTCTTTTCCAAGAACCTTGTCTTCTCATATGTGTCCAATGAACAATAGCCTCAGTTGAGTCATTTTAGTTTCTAGGAAGAGTTCAGGCTTGCTTTGCTTTAGACCCCGCTGATTCATCTTTTGGGCAGTCCATGATATCTGTAAAACTCTTCTCCAACACCACATTTCAAAGGAATCAATTATCTTGCCAGCTTTCTTTATTATTAGGCTTGTGTTCCACTGTTTTTACTACTTTGGCTCTTGAGAAAGCTTCCCCTGAGGTCTCCCATGCAGACATTGATCCAGGGCTTTTTTTGTAGCAGGAACTCCTTTGCATATTAGGCCACACACCCCTGATGTAGCCAATCCTCCAAGAGCTTACAGGGCTCTTATTACAGGGCCTACTGTAAGCTCCAGGAGGATTGGCTACATCAGGGGTGTGCGGCCTAATACACAAAGGAGTTCCTGCTACAAAAAAAGCCCTGCACTGATCAGACCCAGACCTGCCTACCTTCAGCAGTTTTCATTCATGAAACCTTCAACCATATCCCTGGAAGCTGAGCTGCTGTCCTGACCTGCACAGAACTAGGCTACTTCACCTCTATTGACTACGGTGGGTTAAAACAGCAGAACAATCTGCAGATCTGCAGTGTTGGCCTTCATCATGATATTGATAAATAAGTCTAGTTGTGGCTGTGGTACTTTGGTCACATGAGAAGACAAGACTCCCTAGAAAAGACTTACTGCTTTCACACATGCTGAATAATGCCATTTCAACCCACTTAAGCTACTGGATTTTGCCATTTCATTCAGTAAAATCCCATTGCAAAATGCATTGAGGTTGGACTGACAGTGCATTATCAAGTGCGTGTGAAGCACCCAGTAATACTAGGAAAAGTTGAAGGCAGCAGGAACAGACCCAACATGAGATGAATTGATTGAATCAAGGAAGCCATGGCCCTCTGTTTGCAAGACCTGAGCAAGGCAACAACAAGATATTTTAGAGATCATTCATTCATAGGGTTGCCGTATGTTGGGAGCAACTGGATAGCACTGAACACACACAAATGTGGCTTGCAGAGAAAAGACCTTGATAAACAGCTGCTAATTAGAATCCATGATGCTATGCTTGGAGGACAACCCTAAACAGAGTTACTCCTTTCTAAGTCCATTAAAATCAATGGGCTCAGTCAGAAGGGCAAAACTCCACCTAGGACTGCACTTAAGTGGACCAGTAAACACAGGCATTTGGTTCTTCAGCCAGGCATGGCTGCCTGATCCCTGCAGACCAAAAGCAAAATTACCATCTCATACCTTAGACTGGAGTGGCCAAACCTGCTTAATGTAAGAGCCACATAGAATAAATGTCAGATGTTTGAGGGAAGAAAGGAAGGAAGCAAACAAGCAAGCAAACAAACAGGACTGGATCTACATGTTTTTTGAGGGGAGGCAAAATTAAAAAATGATGCCCCCTTATGGGCCATTCTATGTTATGGTCCCATAGAATACAATGGACTCCATACCCAATTTGGTGCCCCCCCTTCGTCGGTGCCCAGGGCAAGCACCCTCCTCTGCCCCCCCCACCCAGATCCAGCCCAGGAAGGACGGAAGGAAGGAAGGAAGGAAGGAAGGAAGGAAGGAAGGAAGGAAGGAAGGAAGGAAGGAAGAGGAAAATAGATGGGGAGGAGGAAGGGAGAGGTGGAAAGAAAGAAACTTTAACTTTAAATGCATTCTCCAAGCCACCATCTGGCTTGGCGTAGCAATTTAAAGAGAGAAATGTTTTTTCCTAGTCGGGCGATGGGGCAGTGGGGGCTTCAAGAGCCACACAATATGTGTGAAAGAGCCACATGTGGCTCCTGAGCTGCAGTTTGGCCACCCCTGCTTTAGACTGAATTTGTCCTCCCAAAACATTTCCAGTTTTTAAGCTCTACTGAAGTTTGACCTGCAAGTTGGACAAGCGTTGCTTGCTGGATATGGATGGCATCCTTTGCTGTCCTTCTGCCAGCCTTTCTGAAACAGTTCGGATCTAAAAAGGGGAACAGAAAGTTTCTCACCTCGTAGATGAACTTTAAGGACTGATAAGGTTAGTTTTATGACACCGGTGCAGAGTCCATGGGCAGCCTTATAAATCAAAGGTGAAGGTTGGCTCTTTTATACAGTGCTATGAAGGCAGGTGTTACTATTACTTTTTTTTTAAGCAGATGTGTGCTGATCTCTTGACCCTAACAACAGAGGGAATCTGATTACAGATCCGGTTTTTATATATGCTTGCAGGATCTGGCAAAAAGTCAAGAAAGTTGCGTTTTTATATCTAAAATAGTCTTGGTTCCGGACAATGTCTTCTTTCTTAGAAGCTGTGTTTAAATACTCTGGACAAATCCTCATTACTGCACAAAAGTGGGCGTGTGGCTTGGGTGTGTAGGAAGTCACACATGATTGTCATACATAGGTGTCTTTTGCTGCTTGTCTGTGATTGGCTATGACTTCCCAGAAGATAAATGCAGCATATGCTCATAGGAAAAGGCATTCATGTGCAGTTTTCATCAGCAATGCAGGGAGCATGCTTGGTCCTGTATTGGGGTCCTTGTAGCTGTTTTGTAAAATTTGTCATGGGCTTTCTCTTACATCTATTCCAGCACCCCCTCTAGTAATTAGGGGTGGAATTCTAGCAGAAGCTTCTTTGCATATTAGGCCACATACCCCTGATGTAGTCAATTCTCCAAAAGCTTACAAAAAAGAGCCTCAGGGTTGTGTGGCCTAATATGCAAAGGAGCTCCTGCTAGAATTCTACCCCTGAAAGGCCATAAGAAGAACCCTGCTGGATCAGACCAGTGGTACATCACAGGCTTGTCAGTCTCCAGGTGGGGCCTGGATAGCTCCAGGAATTATCTCTAGGCAACAGAGATCAGCTCCCCTGGAGAAAATGGCTGCTTTGGAGGGTGGACTCCATACTGTTATATCCCAAGATCCTCCATCCCCAGGCTCCACCCCCCAAATGCCCGGATATTTCCCAACCCAGAGTTGGCAAACCTACTAGTCCAGCAACCCGTGGCCAACCAATTCCTCTGCAGAGCAAATGACAGGGCATAGAGGCTGAGGCCTTCCCCTGATGTTACCTCCTGATTAAGTGCACAGTTTAGTGGTTAAGTGCACGGACTCTGATCTGGGAGAACTGGGTTTGATTCCCCACTCCTCCACAAGGACAGCTGGAGTGACCTTGGGTCAGCCATAACTCTGTCAGAGCTGTTCTCTCAAAAGCAGTTTCTGTTAGAGCTCTCTCAGCCCCACCTGCTTCACAGGGTGTCTGTTGTGGGGAGGGGAAGGAAAAGGAGATTGTAAGCTGCTCTGATATTTCTTTGGGTAGTGAAGGGTGAGGTATAAATGCAATCTTCTCCTCCTCCTCTTTCTGACAGCAATATTCAGAGGTTGACTGCCTCTGAATGTGGAGGTTCCCTTTAGTCACCATGGCTAGTAGCCATGGTTAGACCTGCTCTCCATTCTCAATATGTACATCTTCATTCCTTTTGAGACTACAGAGTGTGTGTACAAGAGAGTAGCAGAACATGTGCTTTCTGTTTTGAAAGTCCCAGCTCCGAATCCTGGCATCTCCAGTTGCAAGCCTGGGTATGTGTGAAATCCTTGCATGAGATAAGAACTATGGCTAGTCAGTGGAGACAGCTTAAGGTTTTATGAGCTAGTGGTCTGATCCAGTGTAAGGCGGTTACACTGCCACTTTGAGTATTATTTTATAAAAGAAAAGTGGGATAGCTGTCTTCCAAACAAATTATGTATATATTATAATGGGTTATCTTTTTTTTTTTTAAACTTGATCAGGCAGTAATTTGGTCCCTGTTCCAGAAGCTAATTGGAAAGAATATGCCTTGCATGGGGCTGCCCTTGAGGATGGTTTAAAAGCTTCCACTAATAGCACAGAATATGTATACCCTGCACTTATACCTCAGCTCTCTCCCCCATGAGACCCCAAATGGCTCACAAAATTCTCTTCCCCATTTAATCTTCACAACAACCCTGCAAGGTAGGTCAGGCTTAGAGGGAATGATAGATCCAAGGTCGCCCAGGGAGCTGCTGTGGCAAAATGAGATGGGGACCTAGATGTTCCAGATCCTATCCCAACCTTTGAACCTCTACAGTATACTGGTTTCCAATAGAATGCAACAGATTGGTCAGTAAAAGCTCAGGAAAAAGCCATACTATTCTGTTCTTAGAGCCCTGGGTATTGAATTGCCTCTAGGCTCAAGTCAAGGCACTGGCCAGCCAGTATACCTTAGACATGCCTCTTTCCATATGCACTTGGTTTCCTGTTTAATTTATCAGCTCTTCATTCTTTGATTTAGTCTGGAGACAGAATAAGATGTACACAACTGGGGTTTTAACTTAGAAAATATGGAGTATGGCCCCTTATGGCAGCCCCTGCATATGCCGTAAAGAACAAAATCAAGAAAAAGAAAAGTAAATATATTTAATTTGATCAATTTACTGGTTTTGATTCCTGTTTAATTGTCAGTGGTCAATCAGGTTTATACTTCTTGTTCTCATACAGAGCAGTGATGGATGTATTTCATGTTGCAAAATATAACTCATAAACAGGATTCATATTGTATGAGGTAGGTTAAGATGAGAGAGAGGGAGGGAGAGAGGGAGGGAGAGAGGGAGTACTGTCCTGAGAATTGAAATACTGGGTGCAATCCTAATTAGTAGTAAATCCCATTTTATTTCAACCGGGTGGGGGGGTGTTACTCCCAGGAAAGCATACTTATGACTGAAGCCACAGTGTCTGGTATGCAATGCCCCAGTTCAAGAGGGGAATTAATAAATCTGATGCGTTCTGTACAGAATGGCCAAGTTCATAAATTAATCAAACATCTCTGGAAAATTAAGAGAAAATTTCAGCTGGAAGAGGAGTGAATGTTTACAATACAGGTACTGGAAACCGATGTTCCCTCTAAGCTGCAGAGTCTTGTGAGCAAAAATTCTACTTTGTGAGCTACTGGCATTAAAGTTGTGAGCTACTGCATAAATTAGTTAGGAAGGTCATCCTTCCTAAGACAAACATGTGTGAGCTGGAGGCTACAAATTTGTGAGCTAGCTCACACTAACTCAGATTAGAGGGAACACTGCTGGAAACCGCAACCAGTGATTGCTTTCTGGAAACTAGTGATTGCACTAAGGGCAGCACAATATGGCAGAATCAAGTGTCAGTTAAATGAAGGTGTGCCGTTTATAGCAGCAATATTTCTTATCTATAAGAATTCCTAAGTAAGTGGAATATGGTAAGCAGAGAGGTTCCAGATTGTGTCTTTGGAAAATATGATGGTCTAGATAAAAGAGCTGATGAGAATGCTTTGGGAGTAAATAACAAGCTAAGCTCATTTCCCTGCCAGAACAGCTCCTGTGCTTAGAATTGCTCTTTCCTGAAGCTGTTTTTCAAGATGGAGGTTGGCCCTCCCCTATACTGTTTTCCTGACATTTAATGGCCCCAGGGCCTGACTTGGATGGCCCAGGCTTACCCAATCTTGTCAGATCTCAGAAGCTAAGCAGGGTTGACCCTGGTTCATACTTGGATGGGAGAGCACCAAGGAGCACCAGGGCTGCTAAGCAGAGCTGGGCCAACCACCTCTGAATGTCTCTTGCCTTGAAAACCCCACAGGATTGCCATAAGTCACCTACGACTTGTTGGCAGTTTCCACCACCAGTGGGCTTAATCCTCATAAACTGTGCTAGTTGCTGTTGCACAACACAGATTCATCACCTATGAGTAACCATAGCTCATTGGAGAAGTTATACATATTACCTGCCAAGGGGCCTCAGCTCAGTATCCATCATATTCATTCCAGTGAGACCCAGGTAGCAGGGCTGCAATCTGGTGTAGTGGTTAAGCGTGCGGACTCTTATCTGGGAGAACCAGGTTTGATTCCCCACTCCTCCGCTTGCGACTGCTGGAATGACCTTGGGTCAGCCATAGCTCTTGCAGAGCAGTCCTTGAAAGGGCAACTTCTGGGAGAGCTCTCTCAGCCCCACCTACCTCAAAGGATGTCTGTTGTGTGTGTGGAGGAAGGTGAAGGAGATTGTAAGCCACTCTGAGACTCTGAGATTCAGAGTGAAGGGCGGGGTATAAATCCAATATCTTCTTCTTCCTCCTCCTCCTCCTCTTCTAGAACATAAGGCATATCCAGTTATGGATCTCAGATTTATTTTTCAAAAGATTAATCTTCAATCCTTAGTGAATCCCATTGCAATAATGTTAGGCATCAACTTGCCAAATGTAGTGTGACCCTGATCTCTTTTCCTCCAGCTCCCTGAAATATTACAAAGGATATAAATGTGTGTGTGTGTGGGGGGAAATAGAACCATTGGAATACAAGTTTAAATTAGGTGATAATTCACTTAGATGCCCTCCCTCCCTCTGTCTTATGGGCTGTGGGCAATCACCCGACTAGGAAGGCCAAGTGTAGTCATGTTCCTGGCTGGGGTTGGAGTGGGATGTCAACAAGGACTTTTCTTCCTGGCAGTACTCAAATGATAATCATGCAGGTCTTGCTGAGCCAAGCGTTTCACTGCTGTCTGCAGTTGGTAGACTGCAGCTGAGCTCAAAGGAGACTCAGCCAGAAAGCCTGAGAGAGCTACATCAGCAGCACTAATCGAGGGGTTCCTGTTAGCACAAACATTAGTCTGTCCATTTTAAAGTCTTTATGGCCGGAAGAACTTGTAAAAGACCAGACATTGTGTTTTCTTCTTCATATTTTGTGCAAGTCCTATGCAGCAGCCGCAGCAGCTGAGCCTGCCATAAAATCTCATACTAATTCAGGAGGGTAAATAAGAAAAAGATCCCCTAACTTAAGAGCTCAGGTTTCCAGTTCATTTAACTTTTCTTCAGTTCAGAGTCTAGTTTTCCATCATGGTCATGTTAGTGATGATGATAATGATGGTGGTGGTGAGGCGTGTGGTAACTGAAATTGGTAAGCCACTGTCTTTCAGCAAGGAGATGCCAATATTGACCTACCTGACAAGATTGTTGTGAAGACTGTGATATGATCATGGATGTGAAATTCTTCAAATACGCTGAAAAGATCACCTTTATTTATTTATCAGAATATTGATGTCCCACCTTTCCTCAAGCCTCAAGACAGTTTGTATGTTTTGTCGTGCTTTTGTGCTATCAGGTCATGGCTAACTTATGGTGAACCCATAAGGTTAACATAAGAACATAAGAGAAGCCATGCTGGATTAGGTCAGTGGCCCATCTAGTCCATCACAAAGTGGTCAAAACCCAGGCGCCATCAGGAGGCCCACCATCAGTGAAGCCCAAACTCCAGAAGCCCCACTGTTGACCGTCGGTAGTTGTTTGCAGGGCACAAAGTGAGACTGTTTAGAAAAAGTGTCCACAACTACTCAAATCACAGTTTTCCCCATCGATGGGGGCAAATCAGTTATGAAATCCAAAGATATACATTGCCAGAGGTGTGAAGCAGGGGGAAGGGGTTGTAATTGTCCTGGTGGCAGGTCCCCCCTCTTCTTCGCCATGATAGAGGTGGAGCACCCAGCAGTATATTCCCCCCCATCCTTCCTCAGTCCCGGCCACCAGAATTGCCTTTGAATCAAATGCACTGCTTTAACAAAACCAAAATGCCCCCCCCAACTTGGAATTGTGCGCCCTTTGGATCACTTGTTTATGTAAGCGGGGGCACGTAGAGTTTCTCCCCTCAGTGCCAGAGTCTGTCTCCTGAATTTGCTAATTGTAAATTCTCCTCTGGGGGTTTATCGAGGAATGCTTGCTTCAGTTCCCCCAGGAACCCGTCAGGGGGCTCTGCCTCCTTCCGACTCTGTGCACGCATGATTACCAAGGCGCTGTTGGGAGGGAGTAAACAGCAAGTCAACAACCTCCTCCCTCTTGCTGTCATGTTGAGGGAGGTGGGACAACGCATCTGCCAGGAAGTTCAGTTTCCTGGGGATGTGACCCAGTTTGAAATTGAACCGTCGAAACAACCCCGCCCACCGTATTTGTTTATTGTTGAAGTTTCGGGTGGCGATGAAGGTGGCTAGATTTTTGTGGTCTGTCCAGAGTTCGAAGGGCTCCCTCTAGGCAGTGCCTCCATTTTTCTAAGGCAGATTTTATGGTGGAGGCTTCCTTATCCCACACCGACCAATTGCGTTCAGTTGGGCTGAATTTTTGGGACAAGTATGCACAGGGCTGCAACTGGCCATCTCGCCCCTCCTGAAGCAGTACGGTTGCGCGGGCGACATTGCTCGCATCACATTGCACCACAAACCTTTTGTTCTCATTGGGGTGCATTAGACAGGGCTCGGATGTAAACTGGGCCTTCAATTCATCTAATGCTTTTTGGCACTCTCCCATCCATGGGAGGCTGGAACTACCCTTTGAGGCTTGCGGTCCCCTCCCCTTGGTCTTCAATAGTTCTGTGAGGGGTAGGGTGACCTCGGTGAAGTTATTAATAAATCCCCTATAGAAATTTGCAAACCCAAGGAAACTTTGGAGCTATTTGCGGGTTCGAGGGGACTCCCACTCCACCATGGCTTGTATTTTATTTGGGTCTATCCCTAGCTTCCCTGTGGAGATGTGGTACCCCAAAAAATCGAGCTCTGTTTTGTGGAATTCACATTTGGACAGTTTGGTAAACAGTTTGTGGTCATACAGGGTCTGTAGCACCTCCCTCACCAAGCGAACATGCGAGGGCAGATCTTGAGAGTATATCAAAACATCATCCAGGTAACAGACCACACCCTTATGGAGGTATTTGTGCAACACTTCATTGATTAAGTTCATGAATTCTCCCGGGGCCCCCTTGAGACTGAACGGCATGAACAAATATTCATATTGACCCCGTGGTGTGTTAAAGACAGTTTTCCACTCATCCCCTTCCTTGATGCGCACCTGGAAGTAAGCATCGCGAAGATCAAGCTTAGTGAAAATCTTCCCTTGAGACGCTTCTCCTAGGAGGTCTCGTATGAGGGAGAAATCGTGGAAACTCATGGAAATCGTGTTCAAGCAGAAGTCAGTGCACAGCAGTAAACTGCCATCCTTTTTCTTTCTGAATAACACTGGGGCAGCATGGGGGGACTTGGCGGGTTGTATGAACCCCCTACATAGGTTGAGTTCCAGGAATCTTTGTAACTCCTCCCTCTCCCCCTGGCTCATTGAGTACAACTTGGCTTTGGGCAGGGGCTCCCCCTCCACCAGTTTGATGGCACAGTCAGTGGGTCTGTGTGTGGGGAGCTCGTCCGCCTCCTGGGTGTCAAACACTTTTTGTAGATCTTGGTATTTGGGGAGCAAACTGGGTACTTCGACCTTGGTGACACAAAGTTTCTCGAGTTATGGAGGGGAGGGTGAGGTCCCCATTCTTTATTTCACCGGTGACTCTTGCACACTGGGTCTAAGAAGTAGATAGCACTCCCGCTCCACTGGACAAGCGGGTTGTGATCGGCCAGCCATTCCAGGCTGAGGACACCTTGAAATTTGGCAGCCAGGGCAATGATGAACGTGCGGGGATCCCAATGTTCTCCCACCCCAGGGCGCATACTTCTGTCCCCGTACTACACGGCTCCCCCTTAATTGGGCTCTCGTCCATCTGTTCAAACACATAGGATTCTCAAAGGGGTACAGTTTTTAGTCCTAATGCTTCCACCAAGCTAGGGGATAGCAAGTCTTTGGAGCATCCTGAGTTCAGTAGGGCCCTGATGCAGGAAAACCGTTTTGTGATGGGCTTTACTAATGTTATGGGCACAGAGTACAAAGTCCCGGATAATCTCACCCGTAGTGGCACGGCCGTGACTCGGACCTGCTGTTGTGCGCTCCTCACAGCAGGTCTTGGTCGTTTCCCAGAAGCTGGGCCCCTCTGTCCTCCTCCTCAGATTCCTCTGGGATCAGCTCCTGGAACTACAACACCGCCAACTTGTCCTTGGCTGTGGGGGCGCTGGCAATGCCGGTCTTTTCCTTCGCCTCTGACTTCAGGGGCGTGGATGTCCTTGGCCCTTTCAGCTTGCTGGGACACTCGCTGGCGATGTGATTCCCCCAGCCCACACTTGAAGCACAGTATTGCTTTTGCTCTCCGGTCATGCTCCTCAAGTGAGAGCTGCTCAGGGGCTCGCTTGGGCAGGCTGGGTTGGGGCATTTTCTCCCAGGCTTCTTTTGGGGGCCCCCGTTGTTGTTTCTTATGGAGGGCAATCTTACTGCGATCCTCTATCTCGCAAGCCAATCGGGTCCAGCCGACCAGATCTCGCGGTTCCCCCAGTTTCCAAGCCTCCTCGTAGATGTGGGAATTTAGGCCCCTTTTGAACTGCTCGATCCTGGCCCCATCATCCCATCGCTGGACCTTGGAATTCAGTGCCCTGAATTCATATAGGTAGTCTTGGACTGACCTGGCATCCTGCTTCAGGTCTTGCAGGGCCGCTATTATTTATTATTTATTTTTATTTATTTTATTCGATTTATATCCCGCCCTACCCCACCGAAGCGGGCTCAGGGCGGCTTACAACATAAAACTCTAACAATAAATCAGCTTAAAATACATTAATAATTAATACAGTAAAATACATAAAAACACATTTATCAATATACCATGCTACATCTTCCCTAAAAGTTGGTTCTTCAAGTATTCCAATGTTCAGATATGCTGATGTTCATGAATTTGGATATTCAGATATCGGTCAGTTGTATGCCAGCCGGAAGAGGGTTGTCTTACAGGCCCTGTGGAACTGTCCAAGATTCCGCAGGGCCCTCACCTCCTCCGGGAGCTGGTTCCACCAACAGGGGGCTGCAATTGAAAAGGCCCTGTCCCTAGTTGTTTTCAGACGGGCCTCCTTTGGCCCAGGGATTGTAAGGAGGTTCTGAGACCCCAATCTCAGCACTCTCTGGGGAACATGTGGGGAGAGACGGTCCCTAAGGTAGGCAGGCCCTAGACCATAAAGGGCTTTAAAGGTCATAACCAGCACCTTGTACCGAACTCGGTATGCTATCGGCAGCCAATGCAGTCCCCGAGCCCCGGCTGAATGTGCTCCCTTCTAGGGAGCCCTAACAACAGCCGGGCAGCGGCATTCTGCACTAGCTGTAGCTTCCGGGTTTGGCACAGGGGCAGCCCCATGTAGAGGGCATTGCAGTAGTCCAGCCTCAAGGTGACCATTGCATGGATCACTGTTGCCAGATTGCCGTTCTCCAGGAAAGGAGCCAACTGCCTTGCCCGCCTAAGGTGAAAAAATGCAGACTTGGCGGTGGCTGCTATCTGAACCTCCATAGTAGGCTCCAATAGCACCCCCAGGCTCCTGACCCTGTGCACTGCTGTCAGAGGCACACCATTGAGGACTGGTAAGGGAATCTCCCAGACCACGGCGACCCAAGCAAAGGACCTCTATCTTCGCTGGATTTAGTTTCAATCTGCTCAGCCTGAGCCATCCAGCCACGGCTTGCAACGCCACGTCCAGGTTTTCTGGGACACAGGCAGGCCATCCATCCATAAGTAGATAGAGCTGGGTGTCATCAGCGTACTGGTGGCAACCCAGCCCATATCTCCGGGCAATCTGGGCAAGGGGGCGCATGTAGATGTTGAACAACATCGGGGAGAGAGCTGCCCCCTGAGGCACCCCGCAATCAAGCGGGCGCCTCTGGGACAGTTTGTTCCTGATCACCACTCTTTGTCCCTGACCCTCAAGGAAAGAGGTCAGCCATTGTAAAGCCAACCCCTGAATCCCCATGTCGGTGAGATGGCAGGTCAGCAACTGATGGTCGACCGTATCGAACGCTGCCGATAGGTCTAACAACATCACTATTGCATTAGTCTCTTGTAGAGGGTATTCGAAGTGGCTTCATAGAGCCCTCAGGAGATCAGTGACTGAGTTCAGGGTGGGGGATCACCTCTCGAATAGGGTGACATACCATTGAGCCGCCGGGCCTCGGAGACAGCTGCCGATGTACACTACCTGCGATTGTTCCATCAGGAAGTTGCAGGCCCAGATGCTGAGGTGCCTCCACATCATCACGATGAAATAGGCCAGTTCAGATGTGTCCCCGTCGAATCTTGCCTCACTTACTTGGGGGCCCCTTGGTACCGGTGCTGGCTTCTCCAGCCCCAGTTGAGGTTGGGGCACCAGGTCGTCCCCCACGGGTAGGTCAACCTTCTGCGGGGGCTCCCCCCAGCTGGAATCAATGGTCTCTCAACCCCTGCCAGGGCTGGTTGCGGGGGGGGCGCGCGATCCACTCCCCCATCCCCCTCACTTGCCAGGTGAGGTTCTACATCTCTTGGATCATGAAGGTGTGCATGGCTTGCATCTCCTCATGGAGTTGGCTGCTTTGGGTGGCTAAGGCTTCTTGCATCCACTCCGCGGTTGTGTTTCCGGACCCACCAGCTTGGGGGTCCTCTCCTCAAGTCTCGTCATCCTGGAATCCCCACAGGTGGTAGGAGTGTTGCAGCCCCGAGAGTCAGTGGTACTGTGGGGGTTTCTTCCTCAGATCTCTGATAATACTCTCCCAGAAATCTATGGACCCCCAGTCCTTTTTCCGCACATTGTGCACTCAAATAAAGTCCCCCATGACCTCTGACTTGGCAACCCTAATTTATACCTAAGATTTTGGCCCCAATGTGCACTTTGCACAATGACTACTTTGCATTTGCCCATTTTGAACCTCATTTGCCACAATGACGTCCATTCGCCCAGCCTTGACAGATTCCTCACTGTCCTCCCCACTTCTACAACTGTCAGCTGCAAACAGCCACTTGATCACTTACTTCCAACTCCAAATAATTAATTAACAAGTTAAAAAGCACCAGACATACAACTGAGTTCTGCTGCCTCCTAACAAGGTTTATGGTTTTCTTTTGCCTTTAGTTCCACCCAGCTCCTGCATAGCCACGACTTGCCAGGGCAGCCTTCTTAGTGTGTGGTAGCAATGAATGAATGAATGTATTCCAATTTCTAATTGTTTATGCCGCCCTTTATTTTTCAGTTTTATTGCCACCTCACTTATCCTGGTTGACAACTTAGAACGTATTTAATAGTAGTTTAGAAGTAAACTTCTGTACATATTATGGACAGAAGGGGGGAGTTAATATTTATTTTTCCCCCAGTTATAAAGGTATTTATTAATTTTTATAAGAATATAGGGAAAGGAAAGGGGAAGGGAACAATAAGGAAATGCTAAAAAAATCAATAATATAATAATTTCTACTATCACATATTGTACAATCATTAATCTGCTTTTCTTCAACAGAGTATAATGCCATAAGAGTCTCCACCCTCCAAAGCAGCCATTTTCCATGGGAACTAATCGCTGTAGTCTGGAGATTATTTGTAATTCCAGGAGATCTTCAGACTTCACCTGGAAGTTGGCAACCCTAGTTTAACCTGATCTCATGAGATCTTGGAAGCTAAGCAGGGTTGGTACTTGGCTTGGGGGGGCCACCAAGGAAGGCACTTCAGAAGAAGGCTAATGGCCAAACACCTCTGCTTCTCCCTTGCCTTGGAAGGCCCTTGCTGGGGTCACCATAACTCAGTTCTGACTTGATCACACTTACCTGTGTATGAGTTAGGGTTGCTAAGTCTTACTTGGCAGCTGGCGGGGGAGGGGGTTTTCTCTCTCAAGTGCAAAGTGATGACAATCCAGGAGTGATGTCATCACACTGGGCACGTTGCATGGGGATGCTCTAGTACTTGGGTAAAAAACTATGGTGCCATAGAATTTTTAACCTAACTGGCCAGTTGTGTGCCAGTGGGTTGGAGACCCAAAAATTGGGGGAGCCCCTGTCCCCAGTGGGAGGCTGGGACTCCTAGTATGAGTGAATACAGAGTAACCAAATACAAACAAGGGCAGTTGCCCCCTAAGTTTGCCAGTTGTGCATAGCAGATGCTGTTTATTTCCTTCTCATACTTATACTCTACACTTCTTTCGAGGTGCTTGGAACAGGATACATGTGGGCTATCTAGGCTGAGAGTATGTGAGTCCAGAGGTCACCCAACAATTTATATACACCTGAGTAGGAATTACAGCTCTAGTCTTCCTGGTATAAGTCTAGGCACTACCTCTCAATTGAACTGAAGCTCACAGGCCAACCTGCACCTTGGCACTCCTTAGAGAAAGGGCAGGGTACAAAAGTAACCAGTAGTGATAATAGTATATGTGTTCATTTGGCAAGCATTTGCCTCAGCTTAGATGGCTTAAACAGAAAAATTCATAGCCCAGACGGAAGAAAAGAAACTGAAGGAGTGATGTAAAAATTCAGTGCTGGAATAAGCAGGATTTGTGCCCACAGTCCTGTTTGGGATTACTTAGAAGCCCCACTGATTTACATGGGACTTTCTTCCAAGTAGCTGTGCATTAGGATTGCAGCCTCAATTATTGCACTAATTTTGGTTGAATAATAATAATTAATTATTATCCTATGGAATTGTATGTAGTATAGACAGGAGATCCTAAGATTGTCTGGCAGGCTGAAGTTCTAGCCCTTTTAGCATTATGCACCACTGTGTGGTGAGCGAGACTTACTGCGGGGGGGGGGGCTGAGAGAGCTCTTTCAGAGTGACTGGCCCAAGTTCACCCAGTTGGCTTCATATGGAAGAGCAGTAGAGAATCAAACCTGATTCTCCAGATTAGAGTTTATCACTCTAAACCACTGCACCATGTTGGCTTTCTGTTTTGGTTGAATCTGCAGGCTGAAGCAGACACAATAGCTTTACAACCAAGCTGCATGTGAGACTGGAGTTCTGCCACTGGAACTCTAGAAGTGAAATGGGTGATTTAAAAGCAGCAAGAAACCTAAAAGGTTAATATGCAATTAAAGGGCCGAACATTAAAAGCAAAGTGTAAAAAAATCATAAATCAACATACATGTATTTATTGTTAAAAGCTAAAACCATGTAAGGGCCCATCATAAGCCTCTATCCTATGTAAAATCATAAAACCTCAATGGGAACCCACTCAACTTGACCTGACGCGTTTCGACCTAAATTGCTCTTCTTCAGAAGTCAGAAAGGTAAGTACACATATTGGCTCATAATACAGAACAGAATAAAACAATAGAACAATGCTAGACCACAAGGAAATTTCTGTAATATAAAAGAGAAAAATTATAAATTTGTAAAAATATTTTTCATGCTATTTAAGGATAGTATTTAGAATTAATTACTTACAGTGAAGTGACAAAGGCTTAAGAGGTATTCTTGAGGCCTCTTGTTCTATAGCCTTATGTCTTAATCAAGAGCATACCTATAGCATTCAGTGTTTTTTTGTATGCCTAAGAACAAAATATTAACCAAAATATAAAAGTTAAGCCACACTAAAAATAATACCGAATAAAACCATAAATTTCAAATTTAATCAGTTGTCTCACCACTCACCAGAATTGATCAAGCTGAGCACCAGCTTCAGTGCACTACACACAACTCTTGGCACATAGGCTCTGACTTTACTTGATCAGTTCTGGACCTCGTGGTGAGACAACTGATTAAATTTGAAATTTATGGTTTTATTCGGTATTATTTTTAGTGTGGCTTAACTTTTATATTTTGGTTAATATTTTGTTCTTAGGCATACAAAAAAACACTGAATGCTATAGGTATGCTCTTGATTAAGACATAAGGCTATAGAACAAGAGGCCTCAAGAATATCTCTAAGCTTTTGTCACTTCACTGTAAGTAATTAATTCTAAATACTATCCTTAAATAGCATGAAAAAATATTTTTACAAATTTATAATTTTTCTCTTTTATATTACAGAAATTTCCTTGTGGTCCAGCATTGTTCTATTGTTTTATTCTGTTCTGTATTATGAGCCAATATGTGTACTTTCCTTTCCGACCTCTGAAGAAGACCAATTTAGGTCGAAACACGTCAGGTCAAGTTGAGTGGGTTCCCATTGAGGTTTTATGATTTTACATAGGATAGAGGCTTATGATGGGCTCTTAAATGGTTTTAGCTTTCAACAATAAATACATGTATGTTGATTTATGATTTTTTTTACCCTTTGTTTTTAATGTTTGGCTCTTTAATTGCATATTAACATTTAAGGTTTCTTACTCCAGTTTTTGGGTTAAGTTTCTTTCCCTTCTTTGTTTTTCTTTGATTTAAATGCAGCTCAGGCTCGATCTTTGTGATCAAGGATGAGGAACTTGAGACCCCAGAGTCAGTGGGTGAGGGCAAGGGAGCTTAGGGTTAGGACTTGGGAGTTGCCAGGGCTTTTTTTGAGCAGGAATGCACAGGAACGCAGTTCTGGTTGGCTTGGATGTGGTCTAATATGCAAATGAGTTCCTGTTGGGCCTTTTCTACCAAAAGAAGCCCTGGGAATTGCTATGCAGAGTCAGGCAATGGCAAAACAGCTCTGCTCATCTTTTGCCTTGAAAAACCTTGCTGGGTCACTATAAGGTAAACTGTGACTTGAAGTAAAAACAATAGGCAGGATACAGGCATGTTTCTTTTTTACCTAGAGGGACATCCAGGCCATTTTCAATCTGGGAAATGGCGCAGCAGGAAGAACTAACCCTCCCTTTGGTTTCCAGGGGCAGAGCCCCTCACAGTTGCTTTTTAATCCTGTCACAGGTTGCAGCACTGAACAATATAAGAAAGAGACTCTCCTCCATGAATTAGGCAGCAGAACCAGCACTGAAGCAGTTAATACCAGTGGGAAGCACCCTCCAGGCTTGCAGAGCGGGAAGCTGAGCCACCAACACCTGTCAGCTGGCCTGGCTCTTCAGGAAAAGAAGCCAGGCAGCCCCTCAAAAAGCACTTCTGAGCTGGCAACCTTGTGGCCTTCCTGGCATGTGTTTCCGCCAGTGTCTGCTTCCTCGCCTGCTGGCGGGGCAGGGCTGGTTGCATTTGCAATGGTGCAGACTTGCTCCCACTCCTCATGTAGGGTTGTTGCCATCCTCCAGGTGGTGTCTGGAAATCTCCTTGGATTACAACTGATCTCTAGGCAATAGAGATTTGTTCACTTGGAGAAAATGGCCTCTTTGGATGGTGGACTCCCATTGAAGTCCCTTCCCTCCCCAAATTCTGCCCTTAATAACTGGCAACCCAATCAGTTTGCGACATTCAGTTACAGAGTTTAAAGAAAATTACAACATGTGACTCATGTGGCAGCTTAATATTGTCAGCTTTATTGTGGCATGGACTTCAGTGGGCTAGACTAGAGCCTACTTGGCTAGATGTATTAAGTTTTCTCCTCAGCAGCAACTAAGAATAGCCATGCTTCAGGCAAAGTGTGCTGTAGTCGTGTACAGAAACTTATACAGCAACAGTTCTGCTAGTCATAATGTATGACAAGAATCATTAAAATTTTTATTGCAATAGTTCACATAGAGGGAGTATTTGTGTTCTGGATTGATTCATCTTTAAAAAATACTGGGGGAGGGGGCTGGTTTGGGGCTTTTTGTGCCATCAAGTCTTAGCTGATGTATGGTGACCTCATTGGGTTTTCAAGGCAAGAGATTTACAGAAATGATTTGCCATTGCCTGCTTCTGCATTGTGACCCTGGACTTCCTAGTGGTCTCTCATTCAAGTACTAACCAGGGCTGACCCTGCTTAGCTTCTGTTATCTGAAAAGATCAGATTTGCCCCTGGGCCATCCACTCCTGGGCTATGTTTCATTTGGGTATCAAGAATTCACACTTACAGCTGGGATATGTACATCTGATCTCATAACACAGTATCACTACCTCCTCCTCCTTCTTCCTTGTATATTCCACCTCATCTCAAGATTCTGGTGCCTACCACAATCAAATCTACAGTGCAACAAAACTGACAAGATAAACTACTATATGCTAAAATAAATATCACTCCACACTAGCTTTGCATTGAACATTAAAGTTATCACAAGGATTCTGGAAAGTATAAGTTTTTGGATTTTATCAGAGCTTCAAAGTAACTGTTCCATAGTTATTGTAGGGCTAGCAGAAATCTCTCTCTCCGCATGCTGATGGGGCATACTGCAGTGGGAGTATCATTATGCACTCCCCATTTTCCTGAAGTCTGATATAGTCTCCCGTTTGTCTGTCATGGGTCTTGTTGTTCTAAAAAACCTGTGTTTGGAAACATTGGCTTGGATCCTAAGACAGCATTTCCACACGCGCTGCTGCCGAATATGCTTCCTTTGCCGGTAGCACTCACTGAAAGAGCTCATTGAAAAACGTTGATATTGTGCCAGCAATAGCACTAGCAGCAGAGGAAATGCACTTCACAATGAAGAATTTCCAAGATACACAGAACAAAGCCATAGGATCCAAACCTTGATTTCTAGGTGTATGTGGCCTGATTCAGATCGGAACTGCTAAACCCAGGAAGAGAGAGATTAGCTCTTTCCTGTACTGTTTTTCTGACATGTAACAGTCCCAGGGCTTGACCTGGATGGCCCAGGCTAGCCTGATCTCTCCAGATCTTGGAAGCTAAGCAAGGGCAGCCCTATTCAATACTTTGATGGGAGACCACCAAGGAACTCCAGAGTTGCTACACAGAGGCAGGCAACGGCAAACTGCCTCTGCTGGTTTACCTTGAAAATCCCATGGAGTTACCAGAAGTGAGCTGTGATTTGTTGACACTTTACATACAGACAACAGCTTTGGCTAGCTGTTATTTGCCCCACTTAGGAAACTTATGTGTTGTGATGAACTACACAAGTGGGTCAGGAAAATGGCCCAAAGTAGAAGGCTTAAAATCCTCTCACTAGGTGCCATTAGGCTGACCAAAATTGGGCCCTTGCAGACCTGGAAATGTATGAAATTTCCAGAGCTCCTATTGACAGGACCCAGTAGAAGACACAATGGGAAACACAAGGACTGGGTAATGAGTGAAATCTGTTTTGACAAAAATAAGCAGGAGTCTAGTGGCATCTTATTAACAAAAAAACCCTATCGTATCATAAGAGTAACAACATTTTATTACAGTATAAACTTTTGCAAGTGGAAACGTTCTCACAATATGGGTTAATAAGAATAATTTTTAAAAACCCAGATTAATTAGCCTATAGTGATTTGACAAGGAGCTCTGTGGTGCAGAGTGGTAAGTTGCAGTACTTCAGTCCAAGCTCTGCTCGTGATCTGAATTCAATCCCTGCAGAAGCTGGGTGCAGGTAGCCATCTCAAGGTTGACTCAGCCTTCTGTCCTGAGGTCAGTAAAATGATTACCCAGCTTGTTGGGGGTAAAGTGTAGATGACTGGGGAAGGCAATGGCAAACCACCCCGTAACAGAAAGTTTGCCAAGAAAATGTTGCAATGTGACAACACCCCCATGGGTCAGTAATGGCTTGGTGCTTGCACCAGGGACTGCCTTTTTACATTTAGTGATTTGATAATGCCTTCAATATATTTGTATTTGTGGTTCTTTATTCATCAAGAGTCTACAAAATCTTTGCACATTTTACTGTAGGCAGGTGTAGCATATATAGACAATAATGCTAGGAAATGTTGAAGACAGTAGGAAAGGAGGAAGACCCAACTGACTCAATGAAGGAAGCCATGGCTTTCATTTCACAAGATCTGAGCAAGGGTGTTAATGATAGGACAGTCTGGAGGTCTTTAATTCATTGGGTCACCATAACCCAGAAATGATTTGAGACAACATCGCATGCACACACACACGAGTTTCATGTCAGGAAGGATCTGAACAGAGTGAGATGGACAACCTTTTTTGTACCAAAGGGGTTTTTTTTTGGCTTACAGTGGTTTGTGTCTTGTATATAACCCTTCTCTTGCTGTGTGAAGACCCTGTAGTCTCATTGTATGTTGCAGAATGGGGAGCAGTGTTCCATCTAAGCTGAGTTAGCATGAGCTAGCTCACAGATTTTTAGCCTCCAGCTCACACATTTTTGTCTTAGCTCAGGAAAAATGGTCCCAGAGCGCATTTATGCAGCAGCTCACAACATTAATGCCAGTAGCTCACAACTTTAATACCAGTAGTTCACAAAGTAGAATTTTTGCTCAAAAGACTCTACAGCTTAGAGGGAACATTGATGGGGAGGGCTATGTTCTGGAGGTAAAAATCATTTGACCTAATCAAGCTGTTTTATTAACCCACAGGCTGGAGCCCCCCCCTCCCCCACAAAGCCATGGATACTGATCTGACCCTACTCAACACCGTTGGGGTGGCAGACCTGGTACTGCTTGATCCACTGACCGAAGACACATTGCTGCAAAACCTGAAAGAACGCTTCCAACATAACGAAATCTATGTAAGATGAGTGGGAGATGAGGAATAACTGAGGTGGGAGTGTTTCCAGTTTAGGAAGGGTTGATGGAGATTTGGAAACTTGGTATGGTATGAGATTAATCCATGCCCACTTAGTCTATGACCATAGAAGCTGAGACAGAGAAGCTGATCAAAGAGGGCAGGGCAGGGTGGAGGGAGAAGAAGAGGGAGTATATTGTATATAATAGAGGGAGGGAAGGCGGCATGGTATAGCCTGATTGTGTCAGATCTCAGAAGCTGAACAGGGTTGGTACTTGGGTGGGAGACCACCAAGGAAGACTCTGCAGAGGGAGGCAATAGCAAACCGGCTCGGCTTCTCACTTGCCTGGAAAGCCCCTTGTTAAGGTTGCTGTAAGTCAGCTGTGACTTGACAACACTTTACACACACAAAAGGCGTTAGAACCTAGATATGAACATTTTTTCTCTTTACTTCATTTATATCCTACCTTTCTCTCCAATGGGAACCAAAGCAGCTTACATCATTCTCCTTTATCTTAGCCACATTTTGACCCTGCTTAGATTGTGCTATACCCAGGGCTTTTTTTGTAGCAGGAACTCCTTTGCATTTTAGGCCACACCCCCTGATATAGCCAATCCTCCTGGAGCTTACAGTAGGCCCAGCACTAAGAGCCCTGTAAGCTCTTGGAGGATTGGCTTCATCAAGGGTGTGTGGCCTAATATGCAAAGAAGTTCCTGCTACAAACAAAACCCTGGCTATACCATACGATATATACCATATACCCACCTTTCTGTACATGCTGTTAATAACAATATTTCTGCCTCAGACTTACATTGGGAATGTGGTGATCTCAGTGAACCCCTATCAGCCCCTGCCCATTTACTCAGAAGAGACGGTGGAACAGTACAAGAACTGTAACTTCTTTGCCATAAAGCCCCACATGTAAGTAAGATCTTGTGAGAGTCAAAACCCCAAGGAATGTGGGGAGGTAATGATGAGAGAGAAACCAGCCCTCCTAATATGTCTCCTCTTTGTCCTGTGTAGCTATGCTATAGCTGATGATGCTTACCACTCCCTGAGAGATCAGGACAAGGACCAGTGTGTCCTTATTACAGGCGAGAGCGGAGCTGGCAAAACAGGTGAGTGAGTGAGGCTTTAAGGGGAAGACTCAGGACTTTTTTTGTAGCAGGAACTCCTTTGCATATTAGGCCTCACACCCCTGATGTAGCCAATCCTCCAAGAGCTTACAGGGCTCTTAGTACAGGGCCTATTGTAAGTTCCAAGAGAATTGGCTACATCAGGGGTGTCTAGCCTAATATGCAAAGGAGTTCCTGCTACAAAAAAAAGCCCCCGGGGAAGTCATTGTACAAGAAAGCACTACTGGGAGGAAAGTGGTGGTGTTGGGGATGGGGATAGGAGGGATAATGACACATATAGCAACCAATGTTCCCTCTAGCTGCAGAATCTTGTGAGCAAAAATTCTACTGGCATTAAAATAGTGAACTCCTGGCATTAAATCGTGAGCTACTGCATAAATTAGTGTGCTCTGGGACCATCCTTCTGTGAGCTAGCTCACACTAACTCAGCTTAGAGGGAACATTGATAGCAACAGCCAGAAGTCTAAAGAATAGGTTGGAGAGGCAAGGTTTATATTGGGAAAATAGTTTCAGCACCACCTTGGAGACTAAGTGACATGATTTATGTGGTGTGAATTGTGATAGTTGACAAATTGTCTGATGTGGACTTACAAAGTGCATGGAGCAGGATTACAGCAGCAGTGTGGAAGTGAAAAGGGTACATAGAAATGGAAACAGGAGGATGTAGGATACATTTGTTTAGTAGAGCTGACTGGTTTCAGCAGTTTCTTTGCTGGAGTTGACTCCTAGGAGAGCTGAAAGTGCTTTGGTAAAGACTTTAATTTCCCACAATGTATACATAAGAACATAAGAGAAGCCATGTTTGATCAGGTCAATGGCCCATCCAGTCCAACATTCTGTGTCACACAGTGACCAAAAAAACCAAGTGCCATCAAGAGGTCCCCCAGTGGGGCAAGAAGCACTTCCACTGTGCTCCCCCCCAAGCACCAGAATACAGAGCATCACTGCCCCAGACAGAGAGTTCCAACAATAAGCTGTGGCTAATAGCCACTGATGGACCTCTGCTCCATATGCTTATCCATTCCCCTCTTGAAGCTGTCTATGCTTGTAGCCACCACCACCTCCTGTGGCAGTGAATTCCACATGTTAATCACCCTTTGGGTGAAGAAATACTTCCTTTTATCAATTCTAACCCAACTGCTCAGCAATTTCATTGAATGCCCATGAGTTCTTGTATTGTGAGAAAGGGAGAAAAGTCCTTCTTTCTCTGCCTTCTCTATCCCATGCATAATCTTGTAAACCTCTATCATGTTACCCTGCTGTCAACATTTCTCCAAGCTAAAGAGCCCCAAGCATTTTAACCTTTCTTCATAGGGAAAGTGTTCTCACCCTTTAATCATTCTAGTTGCCCTTTTCTGTAATTTTTCCAATGCTATAATATCTTTTTTGGGGTGCGGTGACCAGAATTGTACACAGTACTCCAAATGAAGCCATACCATTGATTTATACAGGGGCATTACATACATCTTTGCATATTCACTCTTGCCCATGGCTAAACAAGTTTTGCAGGTTTTTAAAATATATCAACCTGCAGAATCTGTTTGCAGGAGCCAAAACTGAATAAGTGTGCACAGAGGAATGTTAGATGTTCTTTCAAACTGCCTTCAGTTCTCTGGAAAAAAACCACACACTATCATGTTCCTTCAGCATTGAAAAGCCATTATTTGTGCTACATGACCATAATGAAACAGGTTAACACTGTTGCCCGTCTTTTCTCCTGTGATGTTTTTATACACACATTTAATTTATTACTGAATGCTAGGGTTTCACTACTGGGATTTGACATAGCCTTGACTATATATATATATTTCCCAGGTGGAATGCCAGATTAGGTAAACCTTGTTTTGATCAGCAAGGCAATTTTTAGTAAGGTTCAAATGTGCATGTGGTTTAAATCAATTCAGTCTGCAAATAAATCAGTTCAGTCAGCAAATTCATGTAACAGGGGTACAGGAAGATCAAGGCACTCCTAGCCTTCCTCTATTTCCCATGTGATTTTTTTAAATCTCTGAGCCCCATCCTTTCTCTTCCTCAGAGGCCAGCAAACTAGTGATGTCGTATGTGGCAGCTGTCTGTGGAAAAGGTGAACAGGTGAACCGTGTGAAGGAACAGCTGCTGCAGTCAAACCCTGTCCTGGAAGGTATGTGCCCACTGACTCCTTTCTGAGAAATAGAATAGGGAAGGAATAGAGTCCACAATTGAATCAAGGCTGTTTTGTAAAAGGACAGTAACTGAATTTTTGTTGTCTGTTTCTTTTGAGGGATTCAGCTATTTTCCCTCAAGGCAAAACTTATGTCACTGGGCTGTTTTCCAGGTGAAGTCAGACATGTGAATTCATACATGTGGATGCCTGATCATGTCTAGGGCTCTCAAGTCCAGCCAGTCCTTGGGAATTACATTTCAGTCTTCTATTTCAGTGGTCCCCCAGCATGACACTCGTGCCTGCCATAGCACCCAGTGATGTGCTCCCTGATGTCCACTTGTTTCTTCCTCAAAGCACTTCACCTCCAAAGCAAAAAGCCAGTCCTGGCTTTCCTCTACCTCCTAGGGGAAGGAGATGCTTTGTGTGTGAAAAGTGCCATCAAGTGGCAGCCGATTGATGGTGACCCCAGCAAGGGGCTTTCAAGGGAAGTGAGAAGTAAAGGTGGTTTGCCATTGCCTTCCTCTGCAGGGTCTTTCTTCGAGGCCTCCCATCCAATACTGACTCTGCTCAGCTTCTGAGATCTGACAAGATTGGATTATACCATGCTGCCTTCCCTCCTAAGAGGTGCTTTAGAAGAACTTAAAAAGCATCACTTTAAGTCCACAGGGAGCATCCATTCAAAAAAAGCTGCCTGCTTCATGCTTTGGACCTCCCATACTTTTGTTGTGTTCCCCCATAACAGCCATCTTATGGTGATGCCCACAACCTTTCTCAAAAATTTCAGAAGTGCCCACAGTCTCAGCAAAGTTGGGGACCACTGCTGTATTTGTTTAGCCCCCATGTTTCTATATGTTCCTCCCACCACCAGGGTTGCAAGCTGAGTTAGCGTGAGCCAGCTCACAGGTTTTTAGCCTCCAGCTCACAGGTTTTTGTCTTAGCTCAGGAAAAATGGCCCCAGAGCAAACTAATTTATGCGGTAGCTCACAATTTTAATGCCAGTAGCTTGCAACTTTAATGCCAGTAGCTCACATAGTAGAATTTTTGCTCACAAGACTCTGCAGCTTAGAGGGAACATTGCCCACCACCTAGCCCAGGAAACATTGGATGCCACCCAAAGCATTCTGGGATAAATGTGTCACTTTAAGTATACGGTTGCCAGATGCCTGCTGGGAATAGGGGAATGCCTGCTTTTGCAGGGCACTTCCCTGCCACCAGCCAACTGGCTGGAAGGGGGAAATCTCACCCCCAAGGGCAAACCTCTATGGTAAAATCAGCTATAAACCATAGAGCTTGCCCCTGACATCAGCAATGTGATGACATCACTTCTGGATGATGTCATTGTGCTGTGTGTGCTGTGCACACATGGCAGAAAATTGCAGAAAAGACCCATGATCCCGCCCACCCCATCAGCAGCCAGGTAGGACGTGGCAACCTTAGTTAAGCAGTCCTCTTCAATCCTTTTCCTTTGCAGCCTTTGGGAATGCAAAAACCATCCGTAATGACAACTCCTCAAGATTTGTAAGTATTAATACAGAGATGGTGAGAATGAATGTTTTGTGAGATAACTGGTTGGACCTCTTGAAGTGCATGTGATGCTGTGACAAATGTATGCATATTTCGCATAATTTCATGTGCTTCTGCTCTGTATGATAAAGGGTCAAGTGGCATGTAACCCCTTGTCACTCCTGGATATTTGTCTCCCCAACTTCTAAGATTTCAAAAGGCATTTGTTTTCATACCCTTAAGAGCTAAAAACTTGTAATAGCAAGTAAAAAAAGCTGAGATTTCCTTAGGGTTGCCAAGTCCAATTCAAGAAATATCTGGGGACTTTGGGGGTAGAGCCAGGAGACATTGGGGCAGAGCCAGGAGCAAGGGTGTGACAAGCATAATTGAACTTCAAGGGACTTCTGGCCATCACATTTAAAGGGACTGCACATCTTTTAAATCCCTTCCCTCCATAGGAAATAATGAAGGATAGAGGCACCTTCTTTTGGGGCTCATAGAATTGGACCCCCTGGTCCAATCTTTTTGAAACTTGGGGGGTATTTTGGGGAGAGTTACTGGATGCTATGCAGCAAATCTGGTGCCTCTATCTAAAAAAACAGCCCCCCAGAGCCCCAGATACCCGTGGATCAATTCTCCATTATTTCCTATGAGAATAAGTCTCCATAGGGAATACTGTATTTTTCGCACCATAAGGCGCTCCAGACGATAGGACGCATCTTCCTCCTGGGGGGCGATCCGCTGCCTCCGATCCCGGCGCTTCCTCCATGCCTGCCTGCCTGGCTCCAGCTCTGACGCTTACAGCAAGCGCCAGGATCGCTCTCTCTGCCCTCCGATCCCGGCGCTTGCTGTAAGCATCAGAGCTGAAGCCAGGCAGGCAGGCATGGAGGAAGCACCCGCCCCCTCCGCAAACCCAGCGCTTTGCGAGTGCCGGCTGTGGAGGGGGCAGCGTGCTTCCTCTGTGCCTTTCTGCCTGGCTTCAGCTCTGATGCTTACAGCAAGCGCCGGGATCGTAGGGCAGAGGGAGCGATCCTGGCACTTGCTGTAAGTGTCAGAGCTGAAGCCAGGCAGGCAGGCACAGAGGAAGCACGCTGCCCTCTCCACAGCCGGTGCTCGCCAAGCGCTGGGTTTGCGGAGGGGGCGGGTGCTTCCTCCGTGCCTTTCTGCCTGGCTTCAGCTCTGATGCTTACAGCAAGCGCCGGGATCGGAGAGCAGAGGGAGCGATCCTGGCACTTGCTGTAAGCGTCAGAGCTGGAGCCAGGCAGGCAGGCGCGGGGGAAGCGCCGGGATCAGAGGCAGAGGCAGCGGATTGCCTCCCCCCCAGGAAGGTAGGTACCGGTACCTTCGCTCCATAAGACGCACACACTTTTCCACCCACTTTTTTTTGGGGGGGGGGGAAGTGCGTCTTATGGTGTGAAAAATACGGTAATTCCCTCCCCTCCCCTCGCTTTCTCTCTCTCACTCACACAAACGCTTAACTGTCTCTGGTGCAAGTGGCCAGCTGTGTTGGTCTGAAGCAGTAGAACAAAGCAGGAGTCTCTGGTGCCTCCACAACCAGGTCTGGAAAATACAGGGACTACCCTGCTCTTTTACACACACTCTCACTTGTCCAAAACGAAAGCAAAACAGAGGGGATGCACTTGGAGATCTGCTGTTGCTAACCCTTCCCCATGAAGTACTTCCTGCTCCAATTTAAAGGCACACACACATTTTAAAACCTGCCTCGTTTGCAGGTCCTGCCCCAGATCTAGAGGTACATGGTGGGTGTGGGGGAGGGGCTTTCCCCGCCGGCCAGCTGGCTGGGGGTGGGGGAAGCTTGTAAAATTGGGGAATCCCCCACTGGGACCTGGGGATTGGGAAGCCTAGATTTCCTAGATGCTTAATCCAAAACCCAATACCAAGTTCCATTCTTGCATACATGAGAGCACATTAAAGAAAACAAGTCCTGAATGTAGGATCCCCTTCCGTATCCCCTAGAAGGGTGAAATGCATCAATGAAGATTTTGCCTGGGACATTTCAAGAGAGCTGATGTGTCATCATTGAGATTCTTGGACTAAGGGAGGTTACTGAGTTGGACCTCTCAGTAATAAAACTAACACAGTTAGGAGGGCCCCCAGCTCTCTCCGCTGTGGATAAAATTGGGCTTTAGCTGGAACCTTCTTAATTGTGTTATGGTCCTTTTTTTAATTTAGGCACCCAACACTAAGGAATAAAGGGCCTTTAATTAATCCCTGCCATTATCATTTTGGCAAGTCTTTATTTCCCCACACAGGGCTTTTTTTCCTGGGGGAACATGGTGGAACAGAGTTCCAGAACCTCTTTGTGAAAACAAAATTCTCAAAGAAGTATAGATAAAGGTTTATTTAGGAACTAACATACTTGACAGGAAAGAGAAGAGAGAGTCCTGACTACATCAATAGCTGAGAGAGAGAGAAAGCAAGACTAAGTGTGGAACTTCCAAGAAGAATCAGGATATTGCCCTGAGAGTAGCAATCTGGAGACAGACAAGGAATAACACTTAAAAGGAGAGAAGGGTACTGACCTCTGTATCCTATCTTATTGCCTTCTTGCTGCCCCCTTTAGAGTCTTCTCTTCTTTTTTATACACCAACTATTCCAATTCTAAAAACACTTGGTGGTAGGATTGCCAGCTCTGGGTTGGGAAATAGTGGAGATTTATGGTGTAGAGCCTGGGGAGGATGCGGTTTGGAGAGGAGGGACCTCAATGGGGGAAATGCCATATAGTCTGTCTCATAAAATTGCCACCTTACTTGGTGAGTGCCAGGAAAGGTGTCAGGAGGATAGGTAAGCTGTGAGCCCCCACCTGAGGTACAGGCCTTGTGCCAGAGGTGGAAATAAAGATGGTTCTTTTGGTTGATGGCGAGGTGATTATGAACGTGGCTCTCTGTAAGGCACTAAGTGAGTGGTGCTGTTCTAGCTCATTGGCTTTCCCCTCTTTGGTCTCTAGGGCAAATACATGGATATTGAGTTTGACTTCAAGGGTGATCCTTTGGGTGGTGTCATCAGCAATTGTGAGTATGAACTGCCAGCCCCACTTCTCTTCCTCTCCTCCTCAGTAGGGTTCCAGAATTTCACAGACACAGGCACAATTTCTTCTTCCTGGGCAGCTGCAAGAAATAGAGGCTCTGCTAACCCCCACCCCAAAAACCCAGGGGCAGGGAAGAAATGTGAATCTTGTTATGTTTTTGATGGTGGCATGGGACAAGAATCCTTCACCTTTAAAAGTTAGGTTGGGATGGGGGCTAAGAACCTTTTTGTGCTTTAACCCTTCAGACTGTGACCTCTCCTTCTGCTTTCTAACCATTGGACATCTAATGTCAGGGTTTAAAAAAAAGAAAGAAAGAAAATTGAATCTCTCCTTATGAAGGAAAAAGGATACTTCCTGGGTCTGATTTGTACTTTTGTTAAAATTGCTTATGAATTGGTTGTACTGAAACCCATAGTATAAAGAAATATCATTAAACATTTGTCAGAACGATAGCTATCTTGCCTCCAGGTGGAAATTAATTAAGGATGGGCTGCATGATACTTGCTGAGACGTGTTGGGATCTTTAAACAAAAGCTGGTTCTCATCATGAGGAAAAAGGCCATCTGCAAATACAGGAACAGCCAGGACTTTGAAAAACACACTTCTGCAACTCTGCACTAGGGATGAAGTTAAAGGAAGGACTAGAGCAGGCGTCCCCAACCCCCGGACCACGGGCCAGTCCCGGTCCGCGGCCTGTTTCCGAGTGGGCCGCGCAGCCACCCTCCCACAACGCAGCCTCATCATCCTCCCGGGCAGCCTCGCCATCCCCTGTTTATACCACTTTAAGGCCGGGGAAGGTGGCATGAAGCGCTTTCCAGGCCGACCTCCCCCACCCCCTGCTGATTAGCTTATCCAATCAGTGGGGGAAACTGTGGCGGCAGCAGCAAGCGACCGCTGAAACAGCTGTGCTGCCGCGGTTTTCCCAGCCAATTGGATCAGCTGATCAGCGGGGGGGGGGGGGGTTGGTCTGGAAGGCACTTCACCTTCCCTGGCATTAAAGTGGTAAAAACAGGAGGCAGTGAGGCTGCGCGGGGGTGGGGCAGAGTAGGGAGGAGGAAACGGGTGGAGAAGGAGGATCCATGGGGGGGGGGGGTTGGGGGTGGCCACTAACTCTGAGGCCAGTCCCTGGGATAAAAAAGGTTGGGGACCTCTGGACTAGAGGGTCAAAGTTTCCTCCATGGCTTGGTGGAGAAGTCATTGTCAATAGGGCCTTTTCTAAGATGGCTACTCTTGCCTTAGGCCTTTTCAACCCTGTTTCCCTTTTTTTTTGTTACCTTGTTGATTATCAGACCTGCTGGAGAAATCACGGGTGGTGCATCACGTCAAGGGCGAGAGGAACTTCCACATCTTCTATCAGCTCCTGTCTGGAGGCTCCGATCAGTTGCTCAGTATGTTAACCTACAGAATCTCTGAAGCTTGTACATGGCTAGATCTCATGCCCTGTGGTTAGAAGGGAAGGGACTAGGGAAATGAAGGAAAAGTAGAAGGATATGGGGCACTTTTGTGGGAGCTTAGAAAACTCATTTTGGAAGACCGTAAGTCTTGTTAGCCTAGTAAGATGTGAATAGTCAAGAGAAAGCTCACATAGGATGGGTTGGGAGTTCACAGAGGCTGCTGGACAGAAAATTTAGCTAAACATTCCTTTTAATAGTATGCTTTAGAAAAGCATTTGCCCTAGGAATTTACCAATAAATAAACAATACATGATGTATTACTAACAAATAATGATTAATAAGTAAATCAATGTCACATTAAACCACAAACATACTCACACAAAATCTTAATTTCAGCAAAGAAGAAAATATTTAGCCTGTGTCTTATCACTCTAGTTAGCTAGCTTTGAACCCTGGCCCCCCAACCCCTGCCTGTGGCCGGGGAGGACCTGCAACCCTACTCCAGTCTGTGGAGACTTCCTTCGATGGCAGCGGCTGTTCCTCTGGCAACAGGGCCACTTAAGATGAAGGATGGTGGCTCAGACTGTAGGGTAGCTTCAAATCTGGATGACTTGCATGTTAGGATATACAGCTTTAGCTGTATTTGCAATTTTAATTGGAAAAAGAAAATCCTTGCACTGGTAGACAGCTGTGTTCTGTGCCCAGGAGGCAGGGCTGACCCTAGAGCATTTTGCACCCTAGGCAAAACTAACTTTGCATGCCCCTCTGCAGCGCCACAGCAGAGAAGGGGTTTGAAGTTTAAATCCTCTTCTCTGGAGTTGCGCAGCAGTGGTGGCCACTGAGTAGCTGCCTCACCGAGTCACATGGGAAGTGCCCAATTCAGCGCCCCCAACCTACTGGAGCCCTAGGCAACTGCCTAGTTTGCCTAGTGGCAAGGCCGGCCCTGACAAGAGGTCTGACCGAGTCAGGGGCAAGGAGTGCAGTCTTAGTGTACTTTTGGTTATGTGGAGTCAGGGTCTGAATAGGAAAAGAGGTAAGAGGACTAAGGTTGCCAATCCCCAGGTGGGGGCAGGGGATCCCCTGGTTTGGAGGCCTTCCCCCTGCTTCAGGGTCATCAGAAAGCAGGGGGAGGGGAGGGAAATGTCTGCTGGGAACTCTGTTATTCCCTATGGAGATTTATTCCCATAGAAAATCATGGAGAATTGATCCATGGGTATCTGGGGCTCTGTGGGGGGGCTGTTTTTTTGGGGTAGAGGCACCAAAATTTCAGTATAGCATCTAGAGCCTCTCCCCAAA